>NC_079335.1:12155623-12464623 GCF_029582105.1 Oenanthe melanoleuca
AAGAGAGATTGTCAAGATATCTTCAGAGAGCTAAAAGGTAAATTTTGAGCTGCTGTTACAACAGGGAAGAGAAATAATGGTACTTTTTAGATGCTTGACAGAAAAGTTCCTTTGAGACTCTCTCAACCTACAGAAATTATCAATTTTGCAAAAGCATATTTTACAGAGAGAAACTCAGTTGGAAGCCCTGAAAGCACTTGCTTTCCCAAGCTGTGCTTGAGATGAAGGAAAATAAACTCCCCACTCCTCGTGACTTGTTTTCCTGAAGATGCTGGTTTGGTGGTTTAAATCCTGGGGTCAGCCAAAGCATCCCCATGGAGCAGGTCATGCCAACTCCACAGCTCCACCAGCTTTGGTGCTCTCCCCACAAGCACTGCTGATCCATCAAATTCCCTGACTTCTCCATGCCCCAACTTGGTGATACAGGCAATAGGTCAGGAAAAAATTCCTTCACTAAGCCAACGTGCCCAGGATGTTTCTTTGCTGCTGGCTCAGCAAGGCAGGAATACAGCAAGCCCAGGATGCAGGGTGGGGCACTGGCAGCCACCCTGCCCCTCACTCCATGGTGTTTGTATTATACTGGGCATTTAGTAACTTTTCAGTGTAGCTTATACCTGTATTTCCCTAAAAAACACCATGATCAAAATTACCACCTTAGAGATCTGAATTACTTCTAAGAGCAGACTAGCACTGCCTTCTATGGAATTAAATATGCACAGCTGTGTTGGAAATGGGGGGTTTGCAGCCTCTCAACTGCAGACTGTTATTACAGCATGATTAGCAGATACAAATGTTCTTGAAAGTCGTCTGTCTCCACATGCTGAAAATCCCAGTTATCCCAACAGAGCCCAAGAGCCCCAACAGCTCCTGGCTGCTGGTCCAGTCCTCGTTGAACATCCACCAAACCTGGCAGACCACAGCACCATGGACTGACATGCTCATGAGCATCCTTGCCTTCAACACCTTTCTGTGCAGCTATTAAAATTAACCCATCCCTGCCACCATCCCTACAACTGACAGTTTATATCAAAACCTAAATATGCAGTGAAAAAGCCACTAAAACCCCTCTAAGTGCCCTGAGGTCTCTGAGTAAGTGCACACACACTGTGTGGATGGTGATGCTCAGACCATGGGGTATCTCCCACCACTCCATCCATCCCCAGAGGTCTTATCCCTGTCCCACTCAGCTGTTCTTCTCCAGCCTTTGGAACAGAGCTTAGAGAGGGTATTTCCATCCCACAGCAGCTGCTGCTGGCACCCCCTGAGCTCCCCCAGAAAACCACCAGTGCTGACCTGGAAAACACAGAGTAGGAGGCCCCTGCCAAGAGTCATCTTCTCCACCTCATTAATGTGACTACCACTCACACAAGGTTCTTATCCATGCTGTACAATTTCCAGGGATTTGTGAGCAGAAGCTGTCCCAGACAGTCAATCCAAGGCTGCACCATGCTGCAGCTCTCCAGCCTTAGCTTCCTCCAGGAAAATTTCTATAAACTACAGGAACAGACCAAACCCCTCTTTGCAATGTCTTCTTGATATTACCAGCTGCTTTTGAAAATATTAAGAAGCATAAAAGCAAGCAAAGGGAAAATAACAGCAAAATAAAGAGTAAAGAAGATCAAAAAGCAAATTAGGTGTCTAAAAAAAAAAAAAAAAAAAAAGGAAAAATTTCATAGTTTTAGGCACATTTTCACTGTGCAGCACTGTCCCAGAAACTATTCTTTCTCTCTTAGAGATTTAGATGCTCTCTGCCAGGTTGAAACTGATATCCTGTTCCTCTAGGGAGAAGCAGAGTGTGATACTGCAGGGAAGAGGATGGCTGAGCCAGGCAGCCATGGAGACCTTCACCTGACTGCCACACTCAAGGGAGTGCTCCAGCTCCTTGGCACAGGCTGCTCAGGGCCAGGCTGTGCCCATCCATAGTTTACCTGGAGCTGGTAAGAAGAGGTGTGGCTGCTGGCAGCAGCTGCAGTTGGCTTTGGCTGCAAGGTGAGAGAGGGGCTGGCTTCCCTGGCACTGGACAGACAGACAGTCATCCTGCCACTTCTCATCCCAGTGCTCTCTTGAAAGATTTGCAAACACACAACATCAACCTCACAGCCCCAGCATGGGGAGATGACACCCACTTCTTCACTGAGGTCTTTTCTGCACCTCACTTTCCAACACTAAATCCAGTTCATTGGGAACCAGAGCACTGAACCAGAATGAAAGAGAATGGGAGAGCATTGCTCAAAGTGGATTATATTTACTTTTCAACACATCCCCCAGTTGCAGATGTCAACACAGAGAAAAGGTATATTACTTTCTTTCCTATCTCCTTAACTGTTCCTAACTTCCTTCAACAAATCAAAGTGTTTTCTTGAAGGGTGAGAATCTCAGTGTTGTACTATTTTAAATTGGCAGCAAGGGGTTTAGAGCAAGGAGAAGAATGTTTGATAGTATAAGAAAATTCAGCCAGAGAGAGAGAGAGTGATGTCCTGTATGGTTCTGGCTAAGAAAAAGTTCAGTATTAATTTATTTGGTTTTTAGTAAGGTTAAACTATTTCACATTATTCCTCTTAACCCTTGCATTTCAGACTGTCACCCTCTGGTTAGTTACCTATATGCCCATAGTAATAAAGCTGATGGAAAACAGTTGTCAGACCCATCTTCTGCAGGGCCATGATTGAGAACTGTTTGCTGCACTGCTGTTGGATACTTTGTCTGCCCAACATACGTACAGCAGTAACTTTTTATTTTTAAACAACCAAGCTGTGCACTGCTAACCTGCTAATTAATTTTCAACACCATGGGATGTCCCCTTATATAGTCACAGAATCATTTATGTTGGAAAGAACCATTATGCCAAGTTGATCACTAAACCACTTCCCTAAGTACCACATCTACATGTCTTTTAAATTCCTCCAGGGATGGTGACTTCACTGGACAGCCTGTGTCAGTGCCTGACCACCCTTTCTGTGAAAAACTGCTAATATACAATCTAAATCTCCCCTGGTGCAATTTCTCCCCTGGTGAGGCCATTTCCTCTCATCCTATCACTTGTTACCTGGGAAAAGGGACCAACCCCACCTGGCTGCAGCCTCCTTTCAGGGAGTTGCAGAAGGATAAGGTCTCCCCTTTTCTCCAGGCTAAGCATCCCCAGCTCCCTCAGCTGCTCCTCATCAGACTTGTGCTCCAGACCCTTCCCCAGTCCACTGCCCTTCTCTGGATGTGCTCCAGCCCCTCAATGTCCTTCTTCAAGTTGAGGGGCCCAGAACTGGACACAGCACTCCAGGTATGGCCTCACCAGTGCTGAGTACAGGGGGACAATCCCTGCCCTTGTCCTGATCCAGGCCAGGATGCCATTGACCTTCTTGGCCATTTGGGCACACCCTGGCTCATGTTTAGCCACTGCTGACCAGCATCCTCAGGTCCTTTTCCTCTGGGCAACCTTCCAGCCACTCTTCCCATGCCTGTAGTGCTCAGTCCCTGTGTTCAGATCCATCCAGGTATCATACAAATTTGATGTAAGTTGTACACTGGGGACAAAGCCAAAAATTAACACTTCTTTAACTACCCACCAAATACCCAAGCTCATAATAACAGCAGTGTTAAGAGTAGGGAAAAAACCAAAGAGAGAACTGAAGTGAACACAACAGAAGAACATGCTGCCCCACATCAGTCCCCATGTCTAAAGAGATGTGGCAGTTTGGGAAGGACAGGGTTCATCATCTGAGGCTGCCTGTAAGAGCAGGCAGGTGGGGAAAGTGCTGTGAGCAGCAACCCATCAGCACAAGTTCACATATGGACGATGCCAGACTGCAGCCAGAAACATCACCAGCTATTGTCACTGCTCAGGCCCACTGTCAGGGTGACACAATTCAAGCCTCCCAGTATGACTGTCAGGTCTGGCCTGGTCTCTCCAGTTTCAGCCTGATTTCCTCACCACATGACAGAGCCCGGCAGCAATCACTCTTTTCCCCTGCTCTTTATTCATTCCCTCTTTTGTTTCCCTCAACCCTCAAGCTGAAAAGAAAAAAAAACAAACAAAAGGGAAAAAACCAAGACTGATCAAGACCAGACAGTGACTACATTTTGCTGCCATAAAAATAAATACAAGAGGAAGGGGTATCCCTTTTCCAGCTGTTTAGACCATTCCTACTTTTGGCTGTAAGCACTGATGTGCTAATTCTTGCTGAACACAGCAGCCATTGGTGCAAGAAACAAAATGAGCACAGGATATAAACATAAAGCAAAAAGATCACTTTGTTCCTCTCAAATAATTGTGTTTGTGCTTCATTTCCTCATGAAGACCAACACTGTTAAGTGCTATTGAGTCTCTTGTTTTCAGTAAGAGCATCCATGTCCCTATACCTGGAAGGTTCAGTGAGAGGTGTCTGGGTCAGCTACAAGTAATCACAGAGCCACAAACAGACTAGAAAAGGTTGCCCAGAGTCCCTTATATGTTGCTATAGGTTCCTGCTCAGTCCTGAGCTTCAGCTGCTCTCCTCACTGCAAACTCCTGCAGCTCCTGCTTGGTGGGAGCATCTCCCAGGGCATGCTCCTGCCCACTGCACTTCTCCCAGCTGCACAGCCCCAGCCCTGGCTCTTCAGTTTCCCCACACTCCACTAAATGGAGCCAAAAGAGGAAAGTCTGCATAGACTGAGGCATTAAAAAAAGTGACTGACCCCAAGGACTGGGAAGGGTTGTGGAAATCCCCACAGAGCAGCTGCTTTTGTGGCCTTTTCTCCCTATCCTGGGGATAGTCAACACAGCCTGGGCAATGTGTCTGCTTATTCTGTTAAGAATCAGTAACTCTGGGCTCATCCTTCCCCTCCAGCTAGACTTTAACTTTTAAGGCCAAGAATACAAAGGGATGGAATGAAACTCTCCTACAGCCTGTCAGTCTTGCTGTCCCACAAATTTATTCTATCAATTTATCTCCTTCACTGCACTGATGTCTGTATGGAACACTAATTTGTTTTGTGTCTGGGTACACAGCTTGAACAGCCTGGGATGTTTTTGGAAACCAAAGCAACAGAGGTTCACTGGATGTGTGATTCCTCCAGATCTAAGTGCTGTATTGGAATAAAATTAAGGTTTGGCTGTGCCTTGGTTTGAGAAGTGGGCCCATGGGAATCTCATGAGGTTTAACAGGACCAAGTGCAAGATGCTGCACCTGGGTCAGGGCAATATCAATCCAGGCTGGGGAATGAACAGAATGAGAGCAGCCCTGCTGGGACCTGGGGGTGCTGCTGGATGAGAGGCTGGGCATGTTCCAGTGTGTGCTGGCAGCCCAAAGACAAACACCCTGGGTTTCCTCAAAAGCCCCGTGGGCAGCAGGGTGAGGGGGGATTCTGCCTCTCTGCTCTGCTCTGGTGAGAGCCCATCCACCCCAGCTCTGGGGTCCCAGCACAGGAACCTGCTGGAGTGAGTCCAGAGGATGTCACAAAGATGACTAGAAGGACAGAACACCTCCCCTTTGAGGAAAGGATGAGAAAATTGGGGTTGTTCAGCCTGGAGAAAAGAAGGCTTCAGGGTGACATAGCTGCAGCCTTCCAGCACTTGAAGGGAACTTATAGGAAAGATGGGTCAAGAATATTTACAAGGGCATGCAGTGCCAGAACAAGGAGAATGGGCTCAGATTGAAGGAGAATAGGTTTAGATTATGTATCATGAAGAAGTTATTTTCTGTGAGGGTGCTGAGGCACTGTCAAGGCTGCTCAGAGAAGATGTGGATGCCCAATTCTGGAAAGTGTTTCAGGTCAGGCTGGATGGGGCTCTGAGCAGCCTGGTCTAGTGGGAGCTGTCCCTGCCCATGGCAGGGGAGTTGGGATGAGATGATCACTAATGTCCCTTCCAACCCAAACCATTCTATGATTCTATTATTCTACTGGAATACATCTGGAACACCAGATACTTCTTACAGCCTTCTACCCCATTCAGGATCAAGGATATAATTTCATTTCTGAGAGAGAATCCTGCTACTACTTGGATAGACCTTTGCCACTCCAAGAAGATAAAGTGCAATTCACGTCCTGCTGCGAAGACTGTTCAGGAGAAATGCATTTTCACCTTTTAAAAATCAGACAAAAATTAGATTTCATACCAAATTTATCTTATCCTTCCACATAACCAGCAACATGACATTAAATTTCTTCTGTCTCATGATATATTTAATGAGGGGGAGAAAACCAGACAAGTGCACACCCCTTTCCCCAGTACTCCTTGTTATTCTTCCAGAACAATTCTTCAAAGCTACTGAGATCACTGTATGTTACCTCCTTTTTGAAGGATCAGATACATTGCATCAAAAAGCATAGAGGAAAAGTTCTAGGGCATGAAACCAATTTTTGTGCACTTTTATCTGGGTCAGCTTTTCTATTGATTCTGCAAATACTGTATCATTTTTTTTTTTAAAGTTAAGGGGTTTTTTTTAGTTTAAAAAGAAGAGAAAGAGAACATCAGAACTTAAGTCAAACATCCATCTGAGCCAAGGACTGGTTTTGTTGGGTGACTCCAAATCAAAAAGGCAGATTTTTTTATAATAAAATCCATCTAACAGTGAAAGGGCATCTGGATCAACTTCTAAATTCAGTAACTGCCCTTTTCCCATACTGTGTCTATTTTCATTAATACCATCAATACCATCTTTGTTGTTAGGTGTACAAAACTTAACAACAGCTGACAACATCTAAGAAAGCTAACATGAAACAAACACATCAAAACCACTCAGACACATGTTTGAGCATTAATTCCTCCCTTCCTTTCTCTGCTCCTCTGCCAAGTTTTCCTCCATGGTTATGAACTATTTGGCACAGCCTCCAGCTTTGCTTTATGTTGCTTCATGAACTGATGCGTGTCTTGAGGTGCTCTGAAATAGAAATAATAAGAAAGAACTGGCCTCAGGTGACATCCTGTATTGGGATGAGATGACTTATTGCAGACATCCTGAATAAGTTGTATCAAATTCCTCTGTACACACACAAGGTAGATGGAGAAAGGACCCTTCTTGGAGGATTCCTACCAATAGGTGATAGTTCATAGTATGGACAATTCAAAAATTTGATTACAATTTCAAATGACAGCAGAATAAAAATAAATAAAGTAGTTAGAAATTCCAATTAGGTTGGTGAAAATAAAGAGCTAATGGACTGTCTCTCAAGTGCTTTTCCAGAATGGAGTGCTTTTACTTCTGAGAGATACTTTTTGCATATTTTGATGGTGGTGTGATGCTGGGAACACACCACATTGTCCAAGAGCCTGATTACCAAATGTGCTTCTGCTGGAAGCTGGGTCCTGCTTTGACAAAACCTTGTTTCACAGGGATCTGGGCACATGGGAAGAGAACCTGTGCACTTCCAAGTCAGAGCTCAAGAGGGGTCTAAGATGAGCATTCCCTGGCTCTGGGGCACTTGTCTGGATTGCTCAAGATGCAGAGGGCTGCCTGGACAGATCCATCAACCTTTTTATACTCACTTTTCCCAGGCAGGAGAGCTCTGATGGAAAGATGAGTAATCATTTCCCTCACACACACTGTGTGACACAAACAAAACCCCCAGCCTAACTAACTTCTGATATGCAAATGATCAAACCCCAACACTTTCTTGCCATGATTTTACCCCATTAAGCCCTGTTTTCATTAAGAACCCTGCCAGTCCTGCACGAGGCTGCTGGATGCTGCCTCAGCACTGCACATCCAGAACCAAAGAGCTGCAGAGGAGTGAGCTGCTGGAGATTCCTTTGCCCAAGGATGGCCCTTCTTCCAGCACCCCATCCTGCTGCACTCCACCCATGGCCCAAATTATTAATACAATTTTAATTGCAGGAATTATCACTCTGTTACACTGTCTTCTCTCTTCCCCCATGCATTAACTGGTTGCTTGGAGCTTTGCAATCTTTCAAAGAAAATGCTTTGAAAAATAAGACTGAGGAGGCTCATGTTAAATTGGGAAATGAGCACGCCTTGCTGGCTACCCTGAGAAACTAGGACAGGCTTCTCTCGACCAAATCTCCAGGTATCTCTGAGGCAGGAACAGTCGGCACAATTCTCAAAATACACACAGGCTGATTAAAGGCTGGCTTACAGCACTCACTAGACTTGGCAGCATTAGTGCAGACCCTTAAAATCAAACAGACATGACAGTTTATGAAAGAAACCTTCTCCAAATGCAGGGCTGCTTGCTGGACCCCGTTCCTTGCTCTCCCACCTCCCAACACACCTGAAGCTCCCCTTGGGAAAGCCTGGGTACCAAAGTGGCACGAGCAGAGGTACCCACACCTTGGATGTCAGTCCAAATTCAAACCAGCAGCTGCTTCAGTGTTAAAGCTGGGTTGTAATCCACACTTTTCCAGGGTTCCTGACAACCAGCCACCATCCTGCTTTGTCCCTTGCTGGGAGATGCAGCAGAGATGTTTGAGGGGAAAGCAGAGGGCTGAGCCAGGACAGCTGGCCAATGGATCTCCAAAATGTCAGAGGAGATGGCTGCAGAGCAGACTTTAAAACAAATATCTCTCCCAACAGGATGCTTTCCCTGGGGGAAAGGTTTTCCCCTGTGTGCCACATCCCAGGCCCTCTCATTCGTGTGCTTGCCTCACACTGAAAAGCTTCATTTGTGGAGAGGAGCTGAGTGCTGCTGCCCTACACTCCACTCAGTGACTGATAAAAGCCAGACTGAGCAACCAGCAGATACCTTCCTCTCCTCTCTCACAACAGGGCAGCAAGGGCTGCTTCCTTCCACTGCCTTCCCACCTTCCTCTCAACTATCAGAGCACCCCCACAGCAAAATGAATTTAATATGGTGTTTTCATCCTCTTATTATGGATGAAGCAAAGCAAAACTAATAGTGTGGATTTACTCATGTCAGTTTAAATTAAGGCAAGGTTGCAAATCTGTTGTGCCCACTACTCAACGGAGCCCACCACATCCCAGCAGTGCAAAGTGCTGCCTGGTTATGACCCCAGCAGATCCCAGCCCTGGCAGAGGGTGCCCTGGCAGGCTATCACCTGTAGTGTATCCCCCTGGCAGGGTATCACTCTGCAGGGCATCCCCTAGAGGGTATCACTCTGCAGGGTATCCCCCTGGCAGGGTATCACCCCACAGGGTATCACTCTGCAGGGTTATCACTCCGCAGGGTATCCCCCTGGCAAGATATCACCCTGCAGGGTATCACCTGCAGGGTATCCCCTACAGAATATCACTCTGCAGGGTATCCCCCTGGCAGGTTATCACTCTGCAGGTTATCACTCTGCAGGGCATCCCTTGGCCATCACTGTTGGCTGCCATTCCTGTGCTGTGGCATTCCAACACCCCTGGGAGGAGGATGGGCTCCAGCTTCCCTCACACCATCACCCTGCACTGACACTCACCCCACAACCTTGTGTGCAATCCAGCCAGCTTACTAACAGCTCCTAATTTAAATATTTAGGCCACTTTGCCACAAATGTAGATGGTTCTGTTACTCTCCTCTTTCACATGGAAGTCAGTAAACAGCTTTTGGTCACCTGTCCCACAGGTCATAATACAGGGGACAGTTTAGCATCTTGAACAGAGCTATCAGGCAAACAGGTTAATGGATGAATGTTAATGTACAAATATGCTGAACCTGAATGGACTCTCTCAAATGACATCCAGAAATAACTACAGGAAATATAGTCAGAGGTCACCAGAGAAACCTACTTGTAATGCTCAAATTTATACAGAATCATAGAATAGTTTGGGTTGGAAAGGACCTTTAATTATGTATTAATTACAATTAAATGGAGCTTAGTCCAGTCCTCTGCATATACACAACCTCTCAGTGAAGGAAACAGTGGTTCTAAAGAATCTCCTATAAAGCAAATTAAGTAAACACCTTTAAACAAAGATCAGCGACCCCCCAAATCCAGGCAGTGTGATTACAGCTCTCTTTAGCCTGTCCTTCATGGATCTTCACAGCAGTCTGTGGAATCAGTCACACTTTCCCATTTGTAACTTGCAATATTATGACAACCTCTCAAAAACTGGGAAGCAGCACAGCAGCATCAACTGGAACATCATCCACTGTCCAAAGGCAAATGGCACAGTCTGGATTTGATTTGTATTTTTATGGCTGCGTTTTCCAGATGAAATGTGTGGTCTAAGCAAAAAACACATCCAGAGTCTTCACTGCCTTCACCCAAACTCAGCCATAGGCTCTCACATGTCCCACTGAAACAACCAGGGCCCCACCTGTGCCCCAAAATCCCTTAGAGCACTCTGCCCTCCAGGAAACTCTGTAGTGCTCTGTTGAAAGATGGGCAGTGCTCAAAAATTTTATTCTTCCTGGAGGCTGTATTTAAAAAGATTTTCTACTGTCCTTGGTGGAGTTTCACATTTTGGATGTGTGACAAAGCAGACATTGTGTGCAGGGAAATATAAATTCTGACTGCATGACACTACCCTAAAGTTAGAACTTCAGGACTGGATATGGACCGAATTTGACCCCTTGAATCAAATTGCTCAGATCTTCTCTGCTGCTAAAATAAGGGCAGAATTTTGTCCTGAAAGCTTCCTCAGCTTGCAGAAGAGTTTAACTAGAGACCTGTCAAGTTCCTAGTCCACACCTCAAACAGCCTTGTCAAGTCATACAATCAGCAAGCAGCAGCCAAGGCAGGGTTTTATTGTCAGGGAAGGTAAACAAGTAACAGGCAGTGCTGCTCATCTATCTCAGGCTGGTGCATATAATTTTAATTAAAGCATTTATGTAAATACAGATGCAAATTAGGTTCAGTGTAGCATCTGACAAATTACTATCAAAGACCTGAGGCTACTGGCAAATTATCAGCATGAGCTCTCATGATGTGAAGGTATGAAATCCAGTCTTAGTCCAGACACTGTATATTTTATTTGGCTTAAATTTGCAGTAAAGCACCATACTGATACAAACAGAAGAAGTTAAATAGTCTTCCATTTGAAAAAAGTGCACTGACAAGGTAAACTAACATCCTTAAAATCTGTCCTTTAGATAGCCTGCCTCTATGAAGAAAAAAATCCTTTTTACATTTCTGCAACACCTACCAAAGAAACTCAAAGCATCTCTGAAATGTTAATTAATCCATACTCTCCCCAAGGGATATCTATTTTAAAGATGGTTATATGGAGCCTGCATTCAACTCTCATTTGCCAAAGGCTCACAGGGGAAAAGCCACAGAGATCAAATCTGGACCTTGGCCCTGCTCCTCCATGTTCTCATCACAAGACTTCCCCTTCACAAAAATCACAAGAACTCACTCACACCAAAGAGGTGTGAACCTCTTCGGCCTAGATATCACTCCTCAAAGTACTGTTAACTTCAAAAACTTGTTTAACTTGCAAAGATGATTACAGGAAGAGAAAAATAGAGGAAAACAAATCACAAGAGAAAAAAACAAAACACTCTCAACATTTGATAACTGAAGGAATATTGACATCATGCTGAAAGAATCTTATCTTTGGAAAATGAAAAGGTATGACCAAGGTAATCTTCATTGCAGTATCAGCATCAGCTTCTGCTATTTCTTCCCTCCAGGTTCAATTCCATCTTCAGGGCCTTGGAAGGGGAGAGCAATTGTCCTTCATTCAGAACCACCCAGTAAGACCAATGCTTAGAAAGAGGCAATAGCTCATAAGGTTTTAAAGCAGACTTAACTTAATCAACATCAATGATGCTTAAGTGCATGCTTAACATTTTTCCAGCAATACCCTTGCACATTTCCCAGGGTATGAAATTCCCACTGGCACTGACAGAAGTGAAATCACATTTCCAATTTATTTGGAACAGATGCATTAAGTTCCTTGGAAGTAATTGTTATTACTGGCGATGAAGAAAAGGAGAAGGAAAGGCAAGAAGGTTTGGAGTTACATAGGTACATTCACAGTGTGACAAAATGTTACATACACATGTCATAGCATTACTATGACAACAGTGTTTGGAAGACGTGTAGCCAGCATTTTGTAAGCATATGGTCATATACTGGCCCCTTCCTGTGCTCAAAATTAAAAACAAAACAGAGGGACAGGAGCTAAAGGCATGAAGCCACAGACTGGCCAGTTTGCATTCCTTTGCCCTGATATCAGTTGTAATGACTGCACAGTCATTCAAATGCTTTGCTTATTGATGTGCTTATTTGTCTTTAGCATCTTGCTTCCAAAAAACCCAAAAAACCTCCAAGAAACACAGAGAAATGCAAGTGTTGGTTTTGAACATTGGGACACCAGTGAGAATTCCTACAGTAAATGTGATTTCGTGGCTGCAGGGAGTGTGTGGAACAGGGTAACAAGAAATGCTGATGTAATTAAGGAAATGATACTGAGGTCACACCTCCTACTATCTGCTGGAACAGGCTAAATGCAAGAGCTTTATGCTCCTGGAAATTGGACATCCCTGCTTTCCATGGCTATTAAGAGAACTAGCACATATATACACACACACATGTACATTTACATGTATATGTATATGTATATGTATATGTATATGTATATGTATATGTATATGTATATGTATATGTATATGTATATGTATCTTGCTGGAGAGCAGTTAACATTCCAAGCTCTGCTTCTCCACAGCACATCTGCATCTTTAATGGCATACCTGCTCCAGTAAAATCATTTCCTAGGTCTCCTTTGGAAGAAGAAAAATGCCAAGTTTTGCTGAAGGGAGGGGAAGGGTCAAGACTGTTACAAAGGATGACACACCTCCCATACTTAACTAGGGAGAAAACCAAGCCAAAACCACAGCCTTACCATGTATTGGTTCCAAGTCAGAGCCCACATTCCTAAAGAGGCCAGGTTGGCCATCCTGAGGATTTCTTGTTAACAATCACATCTCAGTAGACGTTTTTCTTATCTGATGACTTAATCAGGAAATTTCAACAGATCAAATGATTGCACTAGTTTTGCTAAAAAGCAGTAAGTGACTTGCAACATACAAGCAAACAGATAAATAAGAGACTTGTAGGTCTGATGTTGTCTCAGCTGGCACATCCTTAGGGAATTGTTTGGAAATCAGTGGTCCTATAATGTACTGAGAACGTGAGCAGCAGGGTATGGTTCCAGCTATGGGAGAGGTTTTAATGCCCTGCCTGACCTTGTGCAAACCACTTTTACTCCCCAGAGCTTCTTCACTTAATTATTGTAAAAAACTTTTCTGTATCACAAATACTGGTATGGTAAATACCCAAGAGGATACAAGGTGCTGTATTTTAAGAAATATGAGATCAAATAAGCACCAATGAAGCACCTTCTCTGCTTCTCCAGTAAGGCTTGGAATAACCCTGAAGGGTTCTTCTTGAGCAAAGAAATGTGTAACTCTAAAATGCTGGGGAGGAAAAGAAGAGCAATGCTTCATCAAAGGACCTGTACTAGCAGTCTAACAACATAATCTCGTGAAGGGAGACAAGGATTAAAAGTTGGTCTGGAAAGACACAGCAGGTAGTAAAAATACAGCAGTATCCATCTTTCAAAATTCAAGAGGTCTTGAAGGAGGGTGCTAGGAAGCAGGAAGGGAATTTCTCTGCCCAAGAGGTGAAGTGGTGCCTTGGTTCCTCTGTCTGCATATTTTTCCACCTTTTATTTTTGGATCTCACAACGTTATCCAGCACTAGATGGCACCCAGCTGGAATAACAGCCACCGTGCCCTGCTCCAGGGGGCAGCAGGAGCACCAGAACCACCCTGCAAAGGTGGGAAACAGAATGTGGAACATTAAAATGCATCTCTCACCTCTGTTTCACTTAGGAGGATTGGAGAACACACCTTTAAAAATGTCCAGGAGCTGATTTCCCAGAAGTACAGCAGCAGAGGAGCACCTGTGTCACCTCATCACAGCGCTGCACAAGGGACAGGGCACAGTGGCAGGGGTGCAGAGAGCCCTGCCCAGGGCAGCAGGACATCCCCAGCATCCCCTGTGCCCTGGGCTGTGCCAGCACACCCTCACTGTGAGCACACAGTCACAGCCACACCTCTCCAGCTGGGCCAGGACAGCTCTGCTGGCAGCAGCCTGAGTGTAGGCACGGCTTAACCCCCAGCTATCTTCAGCAGAAGGTGGGATGCAAGCAAACATCCCAGCATACAGCACAGCCTGTGTGGTGATGCTAAACCCAACCTTTGTGCCCTGCCACACAGAGCTGCTCAGGCCACTGGTGGTGGGGATGCTGTCAAGTGAGAGCCAAGATGCTGATGCCATGAAATAAATGGTTTTATAAACCCTCCAACAGGACAGTTTTCTTATTGATACAGAAACTCTAGATGAGCACTGTTTTGGGCCCATCACATCAGGTTAGTGCAGAAGGACCCACTTGTACAAGCAGAGCAGTCAAAAGGCCAATTTGCAGTCCTTAAGCCAAGGCAAGAACAATGCATTAACAGCATCACTGGAAAAAATGTGGAACTAGCACATCTCAAAGGAGGTTAAACTCTTCTGAAAAGGCCAGGTTTAGCAGGGACAGCCTTACTGCAGACTCAACCAGGAGCCATTTAATTTGGCTGGCTGACCTCTTGCCCAGTTTTTGCCCATGAACTGGTTTTGCCCTTTTGTCTCTTAATTTTAGGCTTGGGTAACATTTTCCTGTCCAGAATTTACTATAACCCAAAGCAGCTGCTGGCTGCAGTACCCGCCAACCTTAACACACACAAAAACTTAAAACTAACACTTCCAACCCTGTGTATCACCCCTGAGGACACAGGCAAACACAGATATAGCTAACCAACAACTGGTTTCTGCCAAAAATGCTAGAGACCCACAATCCCAATGAACTCCCAATACCCCAAGCATCACTTAGATGCCAAGACATCACTTCAAGGGCTAAACTTTAGAAACCACTTTTCATAAATCTGAACAATCATTTTTATCTTGACATGACCACATTGCCAGAAAAAGAAGATTAATTATGATTTGCAGCATCTTCTAAAACACAGTCCAGTTCTCAGTCTGAAAGTGTTGAAATCAGGAATTTGCCCAACTGCAAATACATGCTTTCTCCTTGGAAACACAGCTCACACTGAGCAGCAGGCAGAAGATACATCTGGAATTTCTCTGCTGCCAGCCACTGTTTTAGTTCATGTTATGATACCAAGAAATGAAAGTTGTTGTTTCTACTGAGAACTCCTCCTTCTTCCAGTCATTTCATAGGATACAGTACGTTTCTACTTACTGGAAGTGTTAATTATCACTGTGTTTTCTCACATAATTGATACTTGATAATTAATGCCTTTGGCAGTGGTAAGACATGGCCCTCAACAATTTGAATTACACTGATCTTCCCTCTCCTCAGGAGAGGAGATTTTACAACATCTCTCACCTGTGATTCAGCCTCAAACTGAGAGTTGGAGAATGGTCTCTGTTTTGGATGGCAGACTCCTCCTAACTACCAAGAAAAAGGCTCCCAAAACTTATGTGGAGTTTTGTGCCCATGCTGATAGGAAAGGAGCAGCTCTACAGAAAGAGAGGTAATGGCACCCACTGGTAACTAAAATCACCAATGATCTGCTCTGCAGCTGTCTCTAGAAGAGTCAACAGTCAGGGACTCGCTTCTTGCATCCACACATTCTCCAGCTTTTGCAGGAATTGCCTCAATGAAGAATCACAAAAGTAGCTAAAGATGTGGATGTTATTCTTGTAGCAGTAGAATCCCAGGAGTCTTCCCCAGAGACACTTATGCTAGTTTTGAGGGCAAAACCAGATGGCATTCAGTATGCTGCTGGAATATTCCTGGAGATCAGCGTGACAAGGGAGTCCCATCAGCACCTCCTGAAATCATCACAGGGCACAGCATGACCACGAAGTTGTGTCTACCACATTCACCTTGCCATAGTGTGAAATAAACATGGCAAATTAACTTCAACATTATTTCAGTGAAGGGCTTTGAATTTCTACCTTGGGTCTGTCCTAACTGCTCCAGCAATTGAAAGAACAGCTCCAGGAGAGAAACCAACCTATTGCAATTTGATATAATGTGGGATGAAATAGTCACACTCTGTAAGAAATAATGAGAAAGTTGTACCAGAGAATGCTCTGATATGGATTTATTTTCCCACCTGGCTTCACTTCACCACTGCCTCCAACCCCAGAAGCTTGAAGAGTATTAAAGGCTGGTCATTCCTGACATACCCTGCATCTTCCAGACACAGAGGATCTTTTTTACCCTGACGGACAGCTGCATATGGGAAAGATGTGAAACACTGTACAAAGTGGTCCTCATTCCTGGAGTCATACGTGTTCTCTTTAAAGCATGTCTCTCTACCAAAAAACTCCTCCCACATGTATTTACACCAGTGTTTGCTCTGCAGATGGCTGTGGGAAAGAAACAGAGATTTTAATCTGTCTGGTGCACCACCAGCTGAGCTGCAGTTGGGATTCAGTGGACAGACTCTCTACTGCTGGTAGACTGAAGCAATGAGATGAACACAGCTTTATCTCCAAAATCTGGATGGAGGGCCAAAATAGCTTCCCTGCTGGTTCTTGGACCAGAGAGAACTAAAACAACTGGCTTCTTCCCAGGGAAAGCACTACTCACTGCTCATCTCTGTGATCATGTAGGAGCTGTTTGGAATGGGACAGGAATGACTTGTAGTAATGGCTTCAGATGGGGCTTAGTGTGTGTCCCCCTCTCTCACACTAACCAGACTTCAGTCAAAAGTATCATTACAGTTTTGGGCAAAACGTTTCCATCCTCTGCTGGCTTTCTATTTCTTGGCTCCAATGTCCAACTTTTGTGCCTCAGTTTCCCCAGCACTTAAGAGTAAACAGACCTCCCCTGGAGGTATCAATTACACCTTGGTGCTTGTATAGAGGGATGCAAAGGAATGCACTACAGGAACCAGAGATCATCAATAAAGCATCCAGGACTCTGCCACCAATTATTCAGCAAACCACCAGCCCACTCGACCCCTAGAGCCAGATGTGCAGCACCAGCTCAGAAAGCAAAAAACAGGAAGAATCTGCCAGGTTCTTCATATTCATGAGCTTTTTAATAAAGCTCAACAAAACTTGGAGGCATGCTCTCTGCTGTTGCTCCTGCCCTTTTTCACAGCGTGCAAATCATAAATATTTCAGGGGAAGAGTCCAGAAAATTTGCAAGACTGGTCCTAGCCTTTTACAGCATTAATGAGCAGACCATTAATAGTTAATGAAGCAGCTGCTGGTGATCTCAGAGGTAAAGAAAAAACGAGAACAGTAGCATTTGCCCATTCACTACAATGTGATAATGTGAAGGAATGGCTTGATCCTTCCATCAAATTCTCCCCATCACAGCAAGACCCAGAAGTTGATCACAGGACTTCCAGCAGAACCACACCACAGCCTCCTGCCCCACTGCTGTCACCCAGCAGGAATGGAAGGGGTCTGAACCAACCATCCTGACGCTCTGGGCACATCTGTGGCACTGCAAAGGCCTCAGTGCTCTGTCTCAAATACAACTCTAATGTTCCAAACAATCAGGTAGAACCATGGAATTCCTATGTGCAGGTGTGTGCATGCACCCCACAGCCACACATATGTAAAAATGCCAATTGAAAGAGTGGGGGTTGAGGCCTTTCAAAGGTCCCAACTGTTTGTTCAAAGCTGCAATTTGAGGGCCAAATTCACAATACAACTACAGCCAACTTCAAAGAACAGTTTCTGTGATTTCAGCCTCAGATGCAGTGAGGACTTTGGTGAAAAGGTATTTTTGCTGTACTTACTGTTTTGTATATGTGAACTGACATCCCTTGGCTGTATGTCTGCAGACAGGAAAGCACCTTGCAGACAAGAAGTCACCTTTTGGCAACTCTGCTTGCCAGGAGCTTTACCAAGGAAGGGCACTGCTGGCCAGGCTGCTGGGTGCAATGCAGCCCTGCAGCCCTTGTGGGGCAAAACAAAAGGGCACAGCAAGAAGCATTGGGAAGAAGTTTGGATGCTGCCAAAGTTAATTTCATTTGTTTTATCCCTGCCAGTATCACTGATTTTTAAAGGATTTGTGAGGTTTGTTTCCATCTTCCTCCACATTCCTGTATATGTGGGTCTGTCAATCCCAGAGCAGTAACTTCCTACTGGTCAAATGGAAACAGGTAAGTTATGGAGAGACCCCCCCCCCCCCATCCCTTGTGCTCTGGAGAGTGGTTAATGTGACCCAGTGCAAGCAGGAATCCAAAACCACAAACCAAACCTGCTGCAAGGGGTTTGAGTCAGTCCTGCTGGCCCCTGGAATAATCAGTCTCCTGGATTTCAGCTCAAATCACATCTGGCTTGTCACAGGTTAAGCCTTTTCTGTGGTTTTCTAATAGGGGTCTGCACAAAAAGCAAGGATTGGTAGCAGAGAGGCTCCCTGAAGACCCTCAGGGGGACAGGGACAGCACAGACCCACCTTCCTCAACAGCAAACTGAGCAGGGTTTGGATGCAATCTGAGTACCTCCCTTTTATGTAAGTGTCCTTAGCACAGAGTGCAAAAGTTCATCTGTCCCAGCCTTTCAGGACTGGAAGACAAGAGCCTTGCATTCAAAGGGAAGAAAAAAAGGAAAAGTAAAGCTTAATCTCAAAGTTACAGTCTTAATTCCACCCTCCAAGCCAGAGATGTTTTAGTAGTGCAGGAGTCAAAAGCAATTGCAGTACTTTGTTAAATAATTAACTATGATTTTCCTAATCTATCCACAGGTTCTCACTGAAAAGACAAAAAATATCCCCATCAACACCCCACTCTCACCTAAGCAATGAGCTTCCTACAGCACCTCCAGGGATAATCCTCTAGTTTTTAACAAAACTGGTCCTTGACTTCTCACCTTCAAACATGATTCTGCCTGCTGCTCTCAACACAGATCAAAGGTGACCTTAGCAGATCCTTACTGTGCTAAGACATAAAATAAATTTAGTAAGTTAAATTTCAAGTAATTACGTTATTCTGTAATTTTATTAAAAACTATCATTTGCCAAACATGCTCTGGGAAAAAAAAATCTACTAATATTACTTAATAATAAAGTACATAATTAGCAATGAAGGTATACTGCCTCTTTTTAAAATCCGTAGCATGTAATGCTCCTTCATGATTTGAGTGGGGAGCCTTAAACCATCATAAACATTGATTTAAAGACTTTAACACCTTGAACTAATTTAAATCATATTAAGGATGAAACATCACATAGGAAAAACCCTGCCAAATCCAGATGTGTGTTGGGGTGTTCCTTATTCTCACACCATGTATTTTACATAATTTAAGAACAAACGTTTTAAAACAGCAGACAAGTGGAAAAAAAATCTTTAATGACCAAAAAAACCTACCCAACCTCAAAGTTTCTTAAACAATTTCCTATTAGCTGCCTGTTTCATTTAAAAGAGAAGGAAAAAAAAAAAAGTTGACCTTTTACCTTCTCCAGCTACACTGCAAAAGTTTTAATGCTGTGTGTTACATTTTCTGTTTCCAACCCTTTGAGAACTTATTTTTTACTGATTTTACAAGACAGCAAAGGGACATGGGCCATTCACACACTAGCCAAAAATTTATCAAGCTGCAGCCCCGAACAAGCCAAGTGGCCACAAGAGAAGCAGATGTGTGCTCCAAAATGAGTATCTGTAGGCTACAAAGACCAATAATAAAGGGTTGCAAATCTCAGTCCTTTGCTGCTGTGCAGACCAGCAATCACAAATTCGAGCAGGGGAAGGTCTCTCAGGCAATCTGTGCCAGAAGCTCAGCATGGAACTCATCTGGGAGATGCTACAGCAGGGCCCAGAGACACAAGCCAAGCAGTGACCTTGCAACACACAGTAGCAGCCTCCACCCTGAGACTCAGGAAAAGGATCAGGACAAGAGAGAAGGAACAAATAAACCCCCTATCTACACAGGGGTGAACAAAATACAGGCAGACTAAAAAATAAACTAACTAAAGCATGTTAGATGAAGACCTGAACCAGTGGAAGTGGTCCTACTGCTTGTGCCAGTGAGAAGCAAATAGGAAAGGATGCCTTGAGTGCAAGGCAGATAACTGAAAAATATGATCAGATTCCAACTTTGGCTGCAGAAATCAATACAGAGAGGAAACTCAGGTATGAATTCATGTTTCCTGTGCAAATACACCATTTAAAATGCATCAAACTACATCTCACATCACTCCACACAACAGATCTAAAAGCTAAAAGCATGGCAGAGCCCAGGAGATAATTCCCATCCCTCTTGCTGTCTGCTCCATCTGTATAAGTAAAGCAGCCTGCAAACAGCCACAAATCCTTTGCCACACAGTGCTGCATACCACTGACATCACCACCAATTTTGGGATGCAGCTTGTGTTAAATACCCAGAATCTCCTTACAAAGTACCTTGCACACCTTTCCCGGAGAGCCTCCCATTCAATAGCACATTTCAAAGCAGATCCCACTCTCCATAAAGCACCACAACAGCTCTTTGCCCAGATGAAAGGTGCTCTTTGTCCTGTGAGCACCCTGTCACAGCAAGTTCCTTGCTGGGATGTGGATGGAGCCCTCCAAAAAGATGTCAGGGTGGGCACAGACTGGTAGGGGAAGAGGTGAAGGAAGAGGATTCCACAGAGAAATCAAAAATGCAAACCACGTGCTCAACAATGATCTTCCTCCTAAACTGGGCACTGGGTGCAGACAGGGATTTGTGGTTTGGTTGTTTTGTTTTTTTTTTTTTGTTTTTTTTTTTTGTTTTGTTTTTTAATTTAAAAGAACCATATATTTAAGTCCTCCAGAACTTTTGTGGGAGAGTTGCAGAGGGCTCAGCAAGGAATCAGAGCCAGCTGGCAAAGGATGCCTGGTTCCTGCTCACCCCTTGCACCCTGGGGTGGTGGAACCTGAGGCTGAAAGCCCTCCCTTGAGCACTTTGTGGTGAGAAAAACACCATTCACTGCTCACCAAGAGGCAAGAACAGAGCAAGGAAAAGGGAGTTCAGATTTCAGGAGATTAACTTTAAATCCACCAGCTCAGTGCTCTGATTTGCTGCTGGAGAAGAGATGGGGCTGGAGCTAAGATCATTCCCTATGTACAAGCTCTTTTCAGCATAAATAATATATTGTGACTCTCCTCTCCTGACTCTTACTGAGTGTTTGCACGCTCACCTGGACCATTACACAGAGGGTAAACACATAAAAATAAGGTTGGTAAGGCTAAGATCCAGGATAACAGAACAAACAGAATCTAAGGCACTTCAAGTATAATTAAGATTGAAAGCAAAATCTTTCAGAGAGCTAAGATTTTTTTTTTTCTTTATCTGATTAAGTGTGGATCTTGAAACTTGTGTTTGCCTTGAGCACTATTTCCCAAACCACCTCACCCCATCACCAAGGCACACAGACAAGATGCAAACAGATACACAGAGGAGGGGCATGCTGTGAAACTATTTTAGCAATAGTGAAATTGTGAGGATGCTCTAAAGAGATGCCAATTTAAAAGCAGCTAAGAAAACAGTCTCCTCCAAACACATCATTCTTTCTTGTCACTCCAATTGTTTTAAAACACATGTAGAGCCAATTCCTCTCTTATACTGAACAATCCCAGACCACAGTGGAGCTGGCAGCCTCCTGGCAAGATACTTGTAGCCAAGCACAGGCTGGTAGTACCTGTGCCTCAGGTTAAAGCTCAGGTAAAAGGGCTACTGTCTCTCAAAAAAAAAAAAAAAAAAGAAACACAAAATTAAAAAAAAAAAAAAAAAAAAAAAAAAAAAAGGGTGCAAAGCCCTGAGACATGAGAAACAGATCCCAAAAATCTGAGACTGCAAGGTCATGACTCCTGGCACTGAGTACCACTTGATGGTAATGAAAAGCAGCATGATAAGGGTGACAGGCTGCAAGAGATGACATGGGGATGCCAGATAGTAATGCATGAGTGATAAAGGACTCTGTAACTACCTCTGGGTCTGGTGTACTGTCCCATGGGTGGGAGCAGTGACAGCCATGTGGACTTCCAGCCAGGCAGCCAAGTGCTCTCCCTGGGAGGGAGCTGAGCACTCAAACAACTTCCTTGCCTTTCAATCACATGGAAACAAACAAAAAATCTCTTTGGAAAAATGCAGAAAAAAGCTTCAGGGGAAACCAGGATTCTTTGGGATAACCCCATCTTCCACAATTTTCAAGAAAGCAGTACCAAAGCCTGGAAGACAACAAGCACCAAAGCCTTTAACAGCAGTGTGCTCCCAGCATATCATTTAAATAAATCAGTTTCTGGAGAGACAAAAGACAAGGAAAAACTCCCTGTGGAGCCTGATAGTTTGTGCTCAAGAGGATGCTGAAAAAAAAACAACAAAAACCCCACAACAAGACATATCTGCTTTTGAGGTGGGTGGTAGAAGAGGGGTGGGGAAGGAATATCCCCAGAAACACTTGAGGCCAGAACCATCAGGACTTTCCTTCATTTTATGTGGAAGTGAATCAGCAGTGCTCTGCCAGCACGGCAGCAAAGCTTGGAGATGCTGCTGCTGTCTGCTTCATACTGGCTTTCACTGGCATGAGAGGAGGCAAAACCTCCCTGCTCCACTTCCCAGGCACCACCCAGCACACTTTGAAACCCTCCAAAACTTAACTGCTTCCAACTGGTATCCTCTCGGATTTTTGTCTTGCTAGTAGGATTTAAGAAAAAGAACAAGTATTTTCCCACTCTTGCTATCTAAGTGAAGTGCAGCATAAGGTAACTGAAAATAATAAGCATGAAATTAGGTTGAGAAATGTAAAAACTAAATGTCCAAAACTTAGAGTGAGAAAAGGGAACACACAAATCAGAAGCAATGGAAGGGGCACAGAGTCCTTGAGGCATACTGGTATTTTATTCAATCCCTTTGAGAGTGCCTTCAGCAGCAGCTCAGAACCTGGGGTTTTTGGGTGGTATTTAAAAAAACCCAAACAAACCACAAATAACAAGATTCTGCTTAAAAAGAAAGGAACCACATTCCTCCCTACACAGTTTTGCTCACAGGACTTCTTCCTCCACTCACCAAACGGGACAAGAGTTAAGTAACTCTGAATCTGAGGCTTTCTTACTTATGGTCACTGACTCAAAAGAAGCAAGAAAATCTCTCTCCATTTGTTTGTTGGTTGGGTTTTTTTTTTGTTTTTTGGTTTTTTTTTTTTTGTTTGTTTGTTTGTTTGTTTGAAGCTCCAGTGGATGAAATATGCAGTTTTAACGCTTATTAAAAATTGTGGGAACAACATACAATAAACTACAAAAGAGAAGCCAAAATAAACAGGTAATTTGAGGCTGCAAGTTTTAAAAAATATTTAGTATTTAAGAGGGGAAAAAAGGTCAGGACAGGAAGAATGGGGGGAGGGGAATAGAAGGAAAATCCAAGATTTTGTGCCTCTAATAGGCACAATAAATAAATGAAAAGCAGTGCAAGATGTTCCCATCCCATCCAACCCACTGCTCACATGAAATTAATTGTCCCCTCCACCAGTGCCACACTGAAAATCACAGTATCAAAATGCTACAGGTTAAAAGCTAACACTTAAGATTTGTATCTCCACATGTCCCTTACGGAGGGAGGGACAGAAGCAGAGCGCTGTTCCTCTGCAAAGCCAAAGCTAAGGGTTTGCTAAGTGGAGTAACACAAGGCAAGTAGCTTTGCTTTTCATCTTACAGCATTCTTCCAGGAAAGAAGATGAATTTCAGGCTGTGAAGAGTTTACCAAGTGAACTGAAATATACTGTGAGCAGGCAATACCAGTCTTGAGGAAACTCAGAGCCATTTGCATTTGCCAGGCTGTGCCCATTCCTGTGATCCAGAGCCTCCCCTGCCTGTACCTGCAGGAGGGGCTGCCCTTGACTGGGGATTAACTCCAGCAGCAACAGAGGTTTCCCACAGCAGAGAGCTGAACAAGCACACAACAGCAGGCAAGTCTGTATGGGCACATCTCACATCAGAGGTCTGTACCACCAACTTTTACCATGGACCTTTATCAGGACATGCCACTGAAGCACTGTGCTGGCAAAAGCCATGAGCCAAAGGGCTGTTACACCAGCAAAGGGCCATGATTGCCAATGTCACATCCTGAGCCAGGACTGGGATGATAAACCCACTATCAAGGAGAAAGTTCCTGATGTGCCTGTGGGATGCTGACCAGACCAAAGCACTTGGTTCCCTGCCTAATGAGGTATTCAACATACACAGTCTCACTTTTTACCAAAGCCTGTAGCAATGGGACAAAGAGCAATGGTTTTAAACTGAAAAAGTGTAGGTTTAGATTGGGCATCAGGAAAAACTTTAAAGATCCCTTTCAACCCTCAGGCTGGGCAATCCCAGACAAAGGCAGCATGAGACAGAGACCTACAGGATTTCAGAGCTTTTGAACCATGCAGACAGAAACTGAATCCAAGGCTGAGCCTGGACCATGGTCCTGTTAAACCTGTATGTAGTCTGTGTAGGTGGGAGCTGTGGAGATCTGCAAATTCCTCCCAATAATGTAATTGTTTGAGAGGTGAGCAAGTGCTGAGCAGGCTCCAGTTTGCTAGATCAGGTCCCCACTGGACAACAACCTGGAGAAGACATAACCTGCAGGTGTTGGGGAGGCTTGTTCTCAGAGCAAAGCTGAATGTCCTGCCCTGCTTTCAGCACCCAGCATGTGCCCATGACCCCAGCCAGCTCACAAAAGGTTGTCAAAACTCACTGCAAGCTCAGCCCTCCACTCCTGATGTGCAATTTCCAACCATGCAGGTGTTCCAGATCACGTTCTTCCCCATTTGCTCCCCAACCCTTCCTCCCCTGTCACTCCTCTGTCAAACACTGACACGAGCATCCCCACTGCCAGCCCCTCTCCAGGCACTGCCCACTGCAGGCCAGGCACAGGCAGTCTCATCCATGAATTCAAGGGGATGTTGCAACATAATCCACCTCCTCAGCTACCAGAATCTCCCAGGATGACTTTAATAAATAAGTTCCCTCCCAGCTGCCAATACCTAAACCTTCTCTCCTTGCCTGTGTCCTCTCTCTGCTCACTAACACCACCAAACCATCAGAGCCCTCTGCAGTGCTAAATACACAAAATCATTTCACACCTCTCCCTCAGTTTCACCAGCAGACTCACAATAGTGGGCATTCCACATAAACTCAGCCTATGGAAAATTCAGCTTTCGCTTTAGAACCCAGTTTGGGGTCCCACAGTTCTGAAAAAAGCTTGCCAAATGCATTGCCTCACTTTCAAACTCCCAACATTTTTACAACAACCCTAAGTGCTAATTTTTAAAAACACAACAACCAACCAAAGAACCCTTCTGCCTTGCAAAGACATGGCAGTTTTGGGGAGAGGGCTGGCTTGGTGATTTCTGAACTGTCTCTGAAAGGCAAGGCTGGGATTGAACACTCTTCCCTTCATCTTCCAAGCACCCAACTTATTTTATTTCCATTTTGCTACACCTGCACAAACCAAACTCTCAAATGTTATCCCATATGAAAAGTATTTTAGTAATTCTGGAAATCAATAGCTCTTTCAGCTCTTCAGAAAAAAAAACCTGTATCATTACATCCCATAAAGATACAGATCTATTTTAGAAGAGTTGTTAAAAATCTAACCACAAATATTAGTTCCAGCTGATGTGACATATGTAAACACATCTTGACAGAAGACCAGCAATTATCTTAATGGCTTTAAGTTAAAGCCTTTATAGATTATTTTAGTGCCAACTTTTGTTTATTACTTACTTTCAGTATGAACAAATACTGTCATGTAGATGTGCAGTAACTTTTAGGGGAAAGAACACATTTGCTGAATTACCCTCACACTTAAAAGAAAGTCAAACTACAATTACACTCCATGCAAAATGTAAATGCAATTTTACCTGACAGCCATGCTGAAATCTCAGGGAATTCAGCTGTGACACTGCATGTTTCGGAACAAATTCTAATTAAAATCCTCCTTCTATTTATTTTCAGTGGATGTTTCCATTCCTTAAGCGGACACAAAGAAAAATAATTTATACATGGATTGAAACATCCTAACCAGAAGAGACTCCAAATAGTATTTCCGAGGATCAGCCAAGTTAGGGCAAAACAAGAAGAAATACAACCTGAAGATGTCACACATGCAAATACAGTGATGTCATGTCTGGCATTAAAATCTTTGTCTTTTAGGAGGATGAGCAAAACCTGCTGTGTTCTCATTCCAGCCTGGAGCAGTTTGAAACTGGTTTGGAAATGCAAAAAGAAGCCAGCAACCTTACCCTATTTAATGTTGGCTTTTTTTGACTTCTAATAAAAACACAATAAAACTTTCCCCTCCCCACAAGAAAAAACACAAATGTGACACTACAAACTTGGGTTTTTCATATAATGGATTATTAATTTTACAGATACTGACTAGAAATTGCTGATTGTAACCAGAGTAAAAAGGAAAAAAGAAAAAACAAGTGGAATTTTGAAAGCAATGGGAAGGAGTGTTGTACTTTCAAACACCAACAGCAGGAAATGTCCTGTGTGACGAAACTCTGACAGCTGAACTCTTGGGGTGGACAGGCAGGAAAAACGTCATTTTACAAAGGTGAGTAATCACAAGGTCTTTGGGCTGATGACTGAGCTATAAACACCTATCCACACTTTCTGGCACTGAGTTGATCAGGGATACAAGAGAGGACAAACACGGGAGAGCTCTTGGCCATTGTGTTCTGTAGAAGCCTGAGGAGATAGAAACACATATGGACATAAAAACACGTGGGGACAAAACAAAATATGGACCAGCCAACTCTTAGCATTTATATTCTTCCCAATTGAAGGCCAGTACCTTGCTTTCCCTGATCCAGCAATCAATGTGCAATTCAGTTTCAAAGAGCTGCTGAGTTCATACAACATACTGAAGTCACATCTGCATTATTAAGGCTTCACTGCTAGAGAGATACATTATGCTGGCAAAGCACTCTGGTCACAGATACCTCTTAAACAATAATATTGCTCATCTGGTCTAATAAATCCACGGCAGCACACACCACTCTTAACTCAATGCCATTTCCCAGTAAGGCTGCACGCCGGAGACACCAGACCTGCTCTAGTTACATCCGTGCCTCCAACACCCAGCCCCGGCCAGGAGAGAAAAACCCCGCAGGAAGTTTAATCTGTAGTAGAGAAATGAAGGCATTGCCAGCGCTGGGCTGTGACCCTGCAGCTCTGCAGGAGATGCAGGAGATGCAGGAGATGCAGGAGATGCCCTGCGCACCCCCCGGCAATGCTCGCTCACCCCCCGCTCCCCGCGCTGCCGCTCCGGGACCCTGCGGGCAGCAGCTGCCGATGCCCAGCAGTCCTGACCGCCAGGCCCCCTTCCCACCCAGCCAAGAGTCCTCCTCTGCCCTCCCATTCCTACTTCTCTGGATATTTTCTCCCCTTCTGCTCTACACTTTCCAACCCAAAACTTTTGCTGCGCTCCCCTGCACGGCAGGAGCCTCGCAAGTTCACAGGAGCACCTGCCCCGAGCAAGGATGGGGAGCCGCCATCCGAGAGGTGCCTGGGCAGCCGGGGGGAGGAAATCAGAGCCATGCCCCGCCTCCCCGGCGTCTCCCGCAGGAGGAATTCCCAGGCTCCGAACGAACAAAAGTGCAGGGTATACGGATACCCAAAGTCAGACAGGTACATCCCTGTATCCTTTCCAAGTTATATTCCTAGCAAACACGGGGGGGCGGGGGAACCAGTATCCTTCCCTGTCGCTTTCATCCCAGAGGGAGAGAGAGATTCTGTGATCCTGTCTTTGGAAACCGGCTAAAACAAACGGGAAAGTCACCCTTCATTTAAAAAAACAAACAAACAGAGTGCAACGTGCCAAAGCCCGAATTTCCCCAAATCTCCCTTTTCCGGGGAAAATCAAAATGCCACGGGAAGGCAGAGCCTTTCACCGGGGGTGGAGGAGGGATGGAGTCCGGCTGTGCCCCGCCGCGGTCCCGGCTCGGTGCCGCCGCTCCGCCTCGCCGCTGCCCGCAGTTACCGGCAGCGAGCCCCGCGCCACGGCCACGGCGTCACGGGTGGGAGGGGGGCTAAAAAACAGGGGAGGGAGAGCAGGAGGAAGGAAAAAAACCCATCAAAAATTAAAGCAGGAGAAAGCGGTGCCAAGTGCGGCCGCGGGCGCGGAGCCACGCGCGGCGGCGCCGGGCCCCTCCCGCGCCCCGGGCGGCTCTGCCCCCGGCCCGGACCGCGGCTCCTCGGCACGGACCGCGCTGACAAAATCCCCCGCTCGCCTCTACGTAACGCCCTGTCGAAAGCGGACGCCATATTTTGTGTTGCTGATGTCGACATAGACAAACGTAGACATGTTTCCCCCCCCCACACCCCTCCTGCTTTTCCCCCTTCACACAAACTTGCGATCGGGAGGCGGCGGGCAGCGGGAGAGGGGCGAGGGGAGGGAGGCTGCATGGCCAAAAATGAGAAACGGAGCTAAAATAATTAGGAGCCCACCCCGAACAACCCTCCCGGCTCCCACCCCGGCGCTCTCCCCCGGCCTCCCCCCCACCTCCCGGCCCCCGCCGGAGTCCGGGGACCGGACAGTTTCCAGCGGGAGGAAAAGTTGGGCGGGAGCGGCCGGGGCGGGAGCGGCGGCGAGCGTCCGTGCGCGGGGAGGGGGCGGCCGGGGAGCGCCGCGCACCGGGGGAGGGGGCCCCGCCTGGGAAGTTTCCTACCTGCGCCCAGGGCGGCGGCACCGACTGTCCCGGGCGGAGCGGCACCGGGGCTCCGCGCCGCGCCGCCCCGCTCCGTGCGCCGCCCGCGGCCGCGGGACCCCGCGCCCCCCGCCCCCGCCGCGCCGGCCCGCGGGGAACACGCGCGCCCCGCCACGCGCGCACGCACCGGCCCGGCCCCGCCGCGGAAAAAAAAAAAAAAAATTAAAAAAAAAAAAGGGGGGGAGAAAAAAAAAAGGGAAAAAAAAAAAGGGAGGAAAAAAAAAAAAAAGAGCCCTCGATCGGCGGGGATCTACGCCAAACCCCACATGATCTCTGACGTCAGCCTGCGTATTTGCATACGATACCACCGCCGGCGCGGCCGCCGGGGTCCCTCGGCGCGGCGCAAAGTTGCGCGCGGGGCCGCGCCGCCCCCACCGCCCGCCCGGCCGCGCCTCCCGGGCTCGGCCCCGCCACTTCTGCCCGACCCCCGCCCCTGCCCCTGCCCCGAGCGGGGGCTCTGCTGCCCCGTGCTGGCACCGCCGGCCCCTGCCCGGCCCGGCCGAGCATCGCCGCTCCCCGTCCCGCTGCACGGGCGGAACCACGCGGACCCTCCCGATCGTCCAGGTGCAGCCGGGGCTCGCAGCGGCGGAACCTCTGCCCGGCCCCGGGCGGTGCGAGCCGAGGGGGCTGTGGACCCTTGGTAGAGGGCTGGGAGCGAGGACCCTCGGAGCGGTGTCCCGTGGGCTGCCCCTCCCCGTGGGGGATGGCAGCGGCTCCTCCTAGGACGGGGGGACGGGACCAGCATCTCGCATCGCATCCCTGCTGGAGAGGCGGCGGGGCTGACCCCGCTTAGGCAGGGCGGCGGGATCCGCGGGTCTGGATGGGGCTGTCCGTTCGTGAGACTGCCCCTCGGAACCGGGACACATTACCTGGGGAGGTGGGAGGCACTTCTTCATCTTCGGCTTGTGATAGAGGTTTTCCAAGCCACAGTGTTTTGGGTGGGCTTCAGGCGGTGTTTTTTTGTTGCTTTGAAGAAGGTGGTGTGTATTTCCAAGGGATGCTACCGCAATCTGCTCCTCTGCTGCAACGCAGGAATTCTTTCCCCAGTTTAAAAACGCAGTTGAACTCTTTGCCTTTCTTCCAAAGAGATGTAGATAGAGAGGACCCAGGCTATTTTCTGTTTACTTAAATGAATTAATTAAAAGAAATAATTTACCGATTGCATCTTGCTACTAGATAGCAGATCTTCCAACAAGTCCAGGCTAAAAAGACTTAAGAGTAGCATAATCTCAGTGTAACTTCACAGATGTGCTATCTAGATGTGGTATCTTTGATTAGATCGCATTAGATTAATCTTTTAATTGTATACTTTGTGCTCCACAGGCTTTAAATCGCAGCTTGCTTCGGCTCTCACCCTGCCCCGTGTCAGCAGCGGGGCGGCCGGGCTGCAACCTTTAGCCCGGCTGTAACTTGGCTGGGCATCGCTTTGTTCCCTTCCCCATCTAGGGCTGGGGACTGGGGACTGGCTCGTGTTTGAGTGTCAGACGAGGAGCTCTAAGTTATTGCAACTGAATAATCGCAGAAGAACGTAAATATGTCAAAGCAGTGTCAAGAGATTTCTTTGCAGGGATACCCTTATCTGAGTAGGCGTGTTTTTGACTGCCTGACTGAGTATAGTCACTCTCTGTAAGTATTTGATAACAGGATGGATTCCTTCCTTGCTGCCACTAGCCCCGAGATTCCTGCTAACTTTGCTTTCCAGATGGAAGCTGTTAGGCAGGGACAAGCTTGGGCATCCCCTCTGCTTTAAGATGCCCTTTAAAGCTTGCTGATGCTCATCAAACTCTGGTGTTCGTCCCGATATTTTTTCAATGGAAATTTCTTTCTCTTTTAAATATTACTGAATATATTTTGTTTAACTTCAGTAGCTCTCCAGCCCAGAAAATATTTCTGATTTTTGAATACTCGGGTGGAAAAAAAGTTGTTTTAGGGTGCAAAGATTTTCCCCCAGTCTTAAATTCTTTTTCTGCGATCTAGAAAAAGAGACAAGCCTAAGTGTTTTTAGTAAGACTACTATACTTTTGAGTATAAAATGTTCTTGATGGGGCAGATCAATGGAAAAGCAGGTGGAAAATCATCTGCTTGCTGTTGTCCTAATTGACAGGTACTTTAAGGCCTGTTTAGCTTTTTTTGCATTTCCAAATGCAGAAGGTTCTTTGACTGATTAGGTGATATGGCAGCTAATGATGCCTTTCAAGTGCAAAGAAGGGCTGTCAGTGGGAGTTATGTGCAGGATTTCAGACCTTAAGCCTTAAGATTGTAACAAAGGCAGTTCTCACCTGAGGCCAGTAAGATCCCTGCACCAAGTAAGGCCCGCAGTGGGGCTTAGCTGCCTTCCCCAAAAATGGTGCTACACAAATTAGGAACTGGAAGGTCATTAAAAACTAGACGTAATTCACTGTATTTAAGATAAAGAGGATGTGGGTTTAAAATTGGAGCAACTGTTATTACTATCCTAAATGAATAAACTAAGGGCAACTTTTTGAGCAGCTGTATATTTGATGTTACTGCTAGAGAAGCTGCTCACACTGTGTCACATCTAACCCTAACAAAACCTGCTTGTGTCTGACTTGGCTTTTTCCCACACGGGGATACAAAATATAGTGCACAGAGATTGGTTTTGTGAATGTTTTTTTACTTGGTCATCAAATTCCTCCTCTGAATCTTGAGCAGTGGGACAAACAGGCTGTGTGGCATCTCTACCTGGATGCTGTCTTTTAGGAAACTTGTAGTTGATCTGTCAAATTCTGTCAAATTTAATTGAAGTTAAGTGAAATGATCAAAGGTTTACTGAGGGATGGGAGAACGGTGTTTAAGATTAGAGTTTATAATTACAAAAGCCTTGATTCCTTGGGAAATCATGCAATAAAAAAAGTATCAGTGATGAATGCAATTCGAATACTGTTACTAAGTCTCAGCATTCATTTATAAAAACCTAACATTAACGTGATGCAGGGTAACATAGCAAAATGGAAATTGCTTTTGCAGAATATGCAAAAGGAAATTTGCAATTTTAAATTTCTTTTGCATAAGGCCTCTCTTTTTAATTAATAACACAATGAAAGCCACACTGATTAAAAAGCTCAGTGAACATGCATGCACAATTTCCCAGGAAAGTGAGGGCAGAGTACTTCCTTGCTTTAAATCTAGTGCCCTCTCTGTTGCTTCTGTGCACTGTCTCTGGGTTTAAAGTGACATCTGCTCCATAAAGCCCTCAGATAAAGTTGCAGTCTCGTCTGTGAAATAATGCCTTTGGTCAGACATAATGAACTGTGTACTGATTTGTAGTTTTCTTATGGTGTGAATATGAGTGTCTGACATATGTATTGCCACATACATTTCAGTATTTCTCAGCTTAATGTTTTTTTTCTGACTGTTTAATCCTGTGAAATTGCAGGCTGAATCAGCATTACAGATCTAATTCTCTGTCTTAGGGGTGCAGCTCTGACTTTCACTCTGGAGATACTGCATAAATATCCTAAAAGGGAATGTACATCCTCTGAGAGCCAGAGCAGAGGTTTGCAAATAAAAGAAGTGTTTTCTACATGGCTACATGTTTCTCCTTTTTATGCTGACCTAACTCTGTGAGATCAAGTGGAGTTTTGCCTGCAAGACTTAGCGGCGAACAGATAGGCTGAGCTTTGGAATGGATGTGTTTTCTTCTCCCAGGGCCCTTGGCTGGTGGGCCAAGCTATTGCCTTGGAGCTGGTTTTGGGAAGAACCAAACTTAGCTTCTGTCGCTAATTTTACACCTTGCTCCCAATCTCCTTTTCCACCCCATTCTCCTAACCCTGCATGGGCACAGCGATCTGCTGGCTCTCTGTTTTTAATGCTAGCTCAGTAGTGCAATTAGGCTTCTTATACAATCAGAAGGAGAAATTAAGGTAAAAACAAATAAAAAAGAAGTCAGCAGACAAACACTGCTACCTTTTTTCCCTCTCTTGTGGAGTCCTTGATGTCTGTGCTGAGGGCAGGAAGCGGTGCTTGACTGGTGTTGTCAGCGCATCAATGGCTGAGAAACAAAGATCTTTAGCCTGGTGGGTTTTTCTTCCCACCCCAGCAAACCAGCTTCCCAAAGCAAGATTTCTCCTTTGCTAAAATGCTTTGTCGCTCCTATCAGTGTTCTCAATCACCGGTGTGTGCAAATCCAAGCTGAAGTCGTAAGCACCGATCAGATGTGCTGTCTGCTAAATGAGATGTTAATGTGAATGCGCAGGAAAGGAAAACAGTATCCAAGTCTGATCCAATTAAAAGGGCCGGTCTTATGATTTGTAGTGCCCTTAAGCTGGGGGAAGCTGTCAGAAGGCAAGATGCCTCCCCTCCTGGAAGAAGGGCTGATGGGGAAGATTAGTTGCTAAGCCTGGATGGAGAGAATCCCTTGAACACAACCTCTCTGAGAATTTGCACTCATCGCCTGAGCTTAAGATGGGTCCTGGCAAGAGGCACGCAGGCATCTGTCTTTTTCTGTTTCAAAAACTCCAGGAGAGCTGATCACTTATCACGGGAACCATCTGGCTTATTCTTAGAGAGATCAACAGTTAGTCACTGAATGAACAAGGAACAAGCTGCATTGAAGTCTGCTCTCCCCATTAAATATGAGGACTCAGCCCAAGGTCTCTGAAACACCACGTGCTTTGCCTGCTGCAGGCAGAAGGGAGAGAGATTTAATTCTGCCTTGAGGTTGCTGAGCTGCTGTCATGTGGAAGAGAGCGTCTGTGTGAGCCAGGGGACGGCGGCGTCCCTGCAGTGAGCTCTGGGGATGGGGACCCGAGGCTTTGCTTCCTCAAGGTCACCTCTGCCAGGGATGGAGGAGCCCAGGAGGGAGCAGGGCTGTGCCATGGCTGTCTGGAAAGCTTGACGCCACCTGCTCTGCCTCCAGTGCTCACTGTTGATTTCAGTTCCCAAGGGCCAGGGCAAGAGGTGGGAATTGTGCAAGAGTTGCTGAGGATGCAGGACCAGGCCAGTGTAGGCTGCTGTGGGCCAGTGAAACTTGAGCCAAGGTGTTTCACTCTTACCTTTGAGGGGTAAAGCTCCACCTTGTCCCTGAAGGGATGCAAGCACATCTGTGTGACTCTGTGCTCTTCGTGCTTCATTGAGAAGGACCATAGAAATAACTGAGCCAGCTGCTTGCTAAAAACTTCTGAAGTCAGGCCACTGTAGCTCCTGTTGTGTCAGGCAGTCAGTGCTTTAATAGAGCCTTTGGCAGCCTCTGCCTGCCCTCTGCCATTCCTGTCAGGTGCCTGTGAAGGATGCCTTTGAAATGCACTGACAGCCCACTGGGCTTTGCTCACCCACCACTGCCCTGGGCCTCCTGAGCCGAGCAGGCTCCAGACTTTGTTGGACCCATCAGTGACCTGACAAGCTCGGTGAACTTGGAGCAGCAGCTTGGCCTTTCTTGTGGATGGCCAGCAGATCCCACGTGAATGCTATAACCTTTGCTGAGAGTGACAGTTTGGGGATTTTTCTTCTCTTTTCAATGTTTTTTTTTTTATTTTTTTCTATTGCTCTTGCTAATTACTAAAGCAATTTTTAAAATTTAAATGAGGGCTTCCTCCCTCACAGCCCATCTGCTGTGAAATCACGGCGCACATCCTTTGTGACAGTTCAAGCATTGCCATGGCAACGTGCTGTGATGTGATCAGCCCTGAGTTATGACCTCACTGCGGGACCAGGCAGCCCAGGGTGCTTTGGCAGAAGGAATAAAGACCAAGTTCTGTATTAACAAAAGTGGTATCTCGGCTGCAAGCTGGTGGGATTTGTCCTGGCCTAAAAGCCAGGCTAAATCCCTTTCTGGAGCTTTTTACAGGACTTCAGTGCTAGGGCTTGGCAGGGGCATCCACTTGAGAAATCATCTATTTGTTTCCATAGAGAAAGTTACTTTCTTTGAGAAGTCTTTCCCACCAGTTTATGGCAGTATTTAAGTAGAAATTCTTTGAATTTTTAAGACTTTTTTTGTCCTGTTTTTTTTTCCTCCCTGTTTATCCATAGTGCTGGAGACACAACTCTTCCTATTTGGAGGCAGGTGCTGCATGGCCAGTGGCAATGCATACTTCACCTGGACTCCCCTGTGGCTTTGCCCCGACCCCATCCAGAAGATAACAGGGCTGGGGTGAGTGGTTTGACTGTCTGAGGCATTCATCTCTCAGCTCCCTGCTGAGCCTGGCGTGAAGGGTGACAAGTTGCAAGGCTTTGTGGACAACTGGAGTGGATTAGTGACCAAAGACTGCCCAGCAGGTGTCATATCCAATGTTATCCATTTCCAATTAACCAAAGACCTGGTTCAGAGCCCCTGGTTCAGGGGATTTTTTTTATTTTTTATTTTCTTTTGTGACTCCTGCTGATTTTGGATCAGATTTTATCCGTCAAACAGCCTGCTCTTCAGGAAGCTATTTGCACATGTAACTAATTCACCGAGACAGCTTGTATATTTATCTCTACTGTAGAATGTGTTTCAGAATGTGTCTTTATCTGTCCCTTAGAGTAGAATACAGCATCTTTAGACTGATGGTGCAAACAGAATTGATGGGGATATTTGGCAATTCTAGAGGGACTGGTGATACAATTTGCCATCTCTCTGGAGACCTGGAAAGTTTGCAGGCAGCCTAGTTTCTCTGTTTTATTTCATGCTCTTTATGAGGGTTTAAACAATACATGGCTATTAAATTATATGTATTAGCTGAGAGGTGTTTTGGGAAGGGGTGGGGGAGTCTGGGGACAAGGATGCAGTTCCAAGTGGCACATTGTGCAGAGAAGTATTTCACAGTATTAGACTTTCAAGTGTTAAGACATTGTGGCAGTTCTGCATGATGGTATTTTCTAGGGGACCACAGTGGGTCTGCTGTGCCAAGGCCTGTGTGTGATGGAAGAGCACACAGCCCTTGGCTGCTGTGGGTTCCCCTGTCCCTTATGGCAGAGCTGGTACAAAAGACAGTCCCCACACACCTGTTCCTCCCCATCCATTTCTGGACATATGCAATCTATACAGCCACAGTGCATTATTGATCAGGCCATTTGACTTTGCTCTGATGACTCTGCTTTACCTGTGGAATCAGAGAGCTGGCAAATGGTTGCTGTAGTTTTGTCTTTAAACTGTTTTGGAAAGACAGCCTTGAAGATCTCCATGATTTAAGGCTCGCAACCAAAAGGGGAGCAGAGAGGGAAGGACTCAAGTATAACAATTTTCTCCTTCCAAAACTGTCTTTAAAAATACTCCCTGGTTTAACCTCTTTATGCCATTTGACAGCCTCCAGCAAGTTTTTACAGCTGAGCTACTTTCCAGGCCCAGAAATTGTGGTACAGCCCCTGAACTATTGAAGTGCAAATGACTTGACCGTAATCTAGGAAGATTCAAGAGAAACAGGTCAGATGTTACACTAAACACTTATGGCAACATATTTCAACAGCAGGAGGAGAGCAGCGAGTATTACCCTGGTCAGGTTTCATGTGAGAAGATAAAAATCTATTTTCTGAAGGTGAATGTTATCACTTTACTGGTCTTTGGCTATGCAGGCTCAAAAATAACAATCCTTCTGTAACTCTGTGTAAACCAGGGTGTTAAGGTACTTATAATATTAACTTCATAAGCTTCACAGCACACTCATAGTATCTGTCCCTATGGTTATCCCAATTTATTGATGGGGAACCAGAGCTTGAGAAAACTGGAGACAAGGTCTCCAGCAGCTTTGGCTGTGGCCAAGCATTCATAAAAATCAGTGCCAACACTGGGGCTCCTGGGACTTTTGGCAACCCCATGCAGGGGAGTCATGGCCAGCCAGATCCCTGGAGTCTAAAGGCACTGCCTGGGCTGAGCTGCACACTGCTCACCCATCACTGACACCAGGAGGAAGCTTATCTGGGCTTTCTGCAGGTTGAGGTAAATATTTATGAGACTGACCTGGATCTCAGTGGTGGCAGTAGGAATTTTCCTGCTTTCGCAGAAAAGTGCATCTACACCACTCTCAGAATATAAAAGCAGTATCACAGTGCTACAGAAACAATTTGGAGTCTTTATCCTCCTGGGGCTCAACCAAGAGTTTGTATCATTTTCTTAGTAGGACACCTGCTCTTAGGTTCTTAGCACGTAGATTTTCCCTGTATGCTGGGTAGCTCTAGGATTTTGTTTTGCTGCAAGGCCATGCTAGTAATAGCTCCTCTAAGTTTTGGAAAGCTGGATTTGCACTAGCTCCTGGATAACGTTAAAATTACAGGTTAGGCTATGTGCATTTACTGCAACTAAAAGGAAATGTTTTCTTCTGATCTTGAAAATCCCAAAAAGGCAGCTTTCTCAGTGAAAAATATTTTGTCACAGTAGCCACCTTAAATGTCACCCTAGACCAGTGACAAATTTATGGTGACATTTTTCAACAGAGATGGTTAACTCATGCTCCCTGTAAAATACTGATTTTCCTGCTCTTTGAGAGTGTCTGGAGGAAAAAAGATACTGTATGTAAAACTTGATTTATAAAAACAATGTGACTATTGCTTCAATCTCTGGGTGCATTACTTACAAGATGCAAATTTAACATCATGCTGCCAAAAACCGTGTTTTATCCAGGACTGAGCAGACAGGATAGGATTTAGCTTTTCAATAAATGGGTGGCATTTTAGGGGGAAGCTTGGAAAAGGTGGGGGGGACACACTAAGAGAGTAAGAGATAAAGGTGTATATCTCTATAAAGCCATGGACATGCATTTTGCTGCCTATGAACTAAATTACCATCTGCATTCAGAAAGACTCTTCCCAATATTAAAAGTGACAAAGATAAGAGAAACCTTTGCCCCTATACAGTGAATTTATTTGCAAGAGTTTTTGGAAGTCAGTAATAGAAGGAAAAATAAATGCGGGTTTTTTATATGTTTTCCTTAAAGCTCTAATATTGGTGCAGACCTTTCAGAGAAATGCTGGGATCTGTTGTCTGGAGGGGAGCTGGGAAAGGGGTTAATTCCTGTCCAGGTCCTTATCACTGCTTTTACTTATGTCTCAACACATTAATGAAATACATTTAAAAATAATTAGTATGCGAAGGATGATGTGGTGGATACCAAATTTGATGCATAGTGGTACAAATGAAGATTAATATTAGTCATATCTGTATGATTTAATGAAGGATATAATGCCACCTGCTGTGTGGTGGAATCAAATTACTGCTTTTTTGGTTGTTTTTGACTAGTTGTGGAAAGAAAATTATTTTAAACTAAGCTAATTTCCCTTTAATGTCTTAGATTTGTAATTAAAGATTCACGTGTTGTAGTTAAGCATAAATACTGTGTAAAATCACACATAGGAGAGGCCTATGATGTTAACCCACCATTCCCCACAGGATACAGCACCCAGCAGCTTCTAGCTGAGATTAGAAGTAGTTTCATTTTCTTGTTCTCTGGGGACTTGCAAGACATCCCCATACATTTCCCTGCTTTTCTATAGGTACAAAAGAACATCCCTTGGAAGCCATGTCTTGGACCTTTATTCATAGAGCAGGGCCAGAAGGAGATGTGTATTCATACACTTAGTGTATGGCACTTGCCAGCCCCAGTGCAGGGCTGTGCTGGGTTGGGACATCTCTTTGGTGGCTGCTGCCCCAGCATCTCTCAGGCCAGCGATGCCCTTGAATCCCAAGAGGGAACAGTGATGCTCTGTCCTGGTTTGAAGGACAGGTGTCTGCTAAGAAAGGCAGAAGTCTCTCTTTGAAATGGAGAATGTAAACTCCCTCCCTCCAAATTATTATAATTTTGAAATTAAGGGGCTCTCAGGCAAAGATAGGGGAATTAGGAATAACAGTTCTTTACTAGGAAAATTAAAAATAGAAATGCAGTATTACAAAGAACAATCCCAAAACACTGACAGTCAGAATACAACCTGACGCCCTGTCAGTCAGTCAGGGTGTTGGCAGCAGTCCCATTAAATGATGGCTACAGTCCTCCTGCAGTGGCAGGTGTGGTTCAGCTGAAGCAGTGCTCCTGTAGAAGGTGTAGTTTTCCTCTGAAGGTCCGGAGATGATGTGGAAGCATCCAGCTTCTCCTCTGGAATCCAGTGGAAATAAGGTATCTCGCTGTCCAAAATCTGTTTTTATCTAGGTAGGAAAGGCTTGGCTCCTCCCTCTGGCTGGAGCATCTCCCATGGGATGATGTAATTTTATCAGTCACACAGTGGGACTGAATGGCCCAGCAGCAGATGATATCTTGCTGGAGGGAGGATGGGCTGTGGAAAAGATAAAGATGATTGCCTCACCCTGTCCCAAAGATGGCCCATTAGCAGATAGTATGTGTCACAGAGATAAGGGTCACTGCCCCATGAGCTTCAACAGATGGTGACAGAATGCACATTTCTGGCCACATCAACCCAACACACGTGTGAATCCCAAGGGGGAGCAGTGGTGCTCGGAGCAGGAGTCTGTGCTGGATGCAGATCACAAGTGGCATCAATAGAAGCCGTTAAAACCCAGGCCATGGCTTGGATCTGTTGCCACTGAAGACCTTTCTGAGGACTTGGAGTTTTTGGCTAATGGGCTGCTTTGCAGCTCAGGATGGCCAGTGTGGCCAGAGCTGCTGTGCTGGGGTGTGCTGTGCCTCCTTGCCACGTCCAAAGGCTGCATGGCCTAACTGCTGGATGGCACATTGGATATGGCAGACTGGCAAGCAGCAGTAACAAAATGATTCTGTCCCCCAACAAAGTTAATTGAATGAGATTTAGTGTTGCTAAGAGATTTGGACTGCATCCCTCAAACTTCAGGAGATTAGGCTGCCAAGCAGGAGGCACTGCAGAGGGGCTGGCACCATGCCAGTAAACAAAGCTTTATCAGGATGATATGTTAATATTTGTGTGTACTGTACAATTTAAAAAAATAAAAAGGGGAGGGGCAGAGTGGTGGACTGCCTCATCTGTTGCTCTGGCATAGAAATTCCCATTGAAGCTGATGGTAACATACTAATGCTTCTGTGAAAAATGTTAAGTGATTTCAAAACAGCTTGGTTGCAAAGGAAAACAGATGCCTAATGCAGTCCACCTTCATCTGTGGTCCCAGCAGATCTTACATGGGGAAATATTTGTCTTATGAAAAGGCCCAGAGGCCCCAGTTGACATCAGAGTTGAGTTTGGTGAGGGGCTTCTTTGGGATGCAGCAGTGCTGACTCAGCAGGGTGTGGATGGATTCAGGATTTCACTGTCTGGACACCAAGCTGGCCATGCTTGGGTTCACCATCACTTGAGAACTGTGTGACCATGTGAGTGTAACACTGCACTTGAGGTGGAAAACCATGAGGAGAAGCTCAGCCTACAGGAAAAAAAAAGTGAACCAGCTGATAAGAAATGCAAGCAGTGGTGAGACTCTTGGTTTCTTTCATCTGACACAATATGGACAGGGAAAATGCTGGGAGCACAGCACCGGATCCTGCAGGCTGTGAAGGTGCTCCTGAATTTCATCTGAACTTTGGACAATTAAAACATCAGAACTGGTGCCAAAATGTATTTTTGTGCATTAATTGCTGTAAAGAAGTTAATGGGAGATGATGGAGTAGATGCTGAAAGTAAGAAACAACAAGATAGTCAGGAGGGAGTTCCCTGTTGGCTTAGCTAGTGATGTGTGTCATGGTTGGAAGAAATGTTTCCTGGATGTAGATGTGTGTGAGATGTTTGAGAAGGGCCCCTGGCAGTTCTCCTGCCTGGTTCTGACTTGCTTACTGCTAATAGGTTTTCATCCCAGGGATTTGGGGAAAGTGGGTCTGAGTGTGCTGGATGCTGGAAACACACACAGATGGGTGTAGAGTGTCACCACTTCAGTGACAGCTGAACACAGCTGGGTCTTATCAGAACCTGTAGTGATATTTTCATCTGAGGGCCACTGCAAATGTGGTACAGCTGGTGACCATAGCATCAAAGTGTGGCATGGACTTCTCTCTCCATATGAAAACTGCAGGATCTGCATAGTTGTTGGGAGAAAGAGGAAGACCTTGGGGTTTCATGAGATAAAGGACAGCACAGTTTCTGCCCACAGAGCTTAGCAGTTTTAGATATGGTTGTAACACAGGAACTACAGCTTTCTTTTTTTGCCAATAGACAGGTAAAGCCTGGGCTGTCCAGATCACACTTTTCCATCTTCCAACTTACTGCCTGCTTTCTTAAGCACTCTGCCTGAAATCCTGGTCCCTGTTAAGCAAAATGGCAAATATCTCATTGGCCCTGGTGGGACAGGTGTTATTTCTCAGCTACAGTGACACACTAGCCCTCTTCACTGGCTAAACTCTGAACCTACACATCCAGAAGTCACATAAAGACAACACTGAGGTCACGGGAAATCCACATTCTTGATATAAAGAACAGTCTATAGGGTAGCACAGTTTATCTTTTAGATCACTGAGAGGAAGAGTAAGGCTTGGGAGCCTTGTGTAGCTCAGCCCAGACACAGGTTCAAGTCCAGCCTGATTAAATGCTGTCCTTTGTCTTTCAGCCCAGATCAGGTGTGCCTGCATGGGTTTTAGCAGACAAGTTTTACACTTACATGATGTTTCCTCTTGCCACCCCCACCTGCTGTTTCCATAGCTTACAAACCTGCCCCATTCCTAAAAGACCCAAACTCCAGGAAAGGGGATGAGGAATGCATCAAACATTTATTGGCTTTGCAGCTGGTAACTGGGTGAAAATAGATACTTGTGTATGTCCCATTATCTGGCTCTGGGAATGAGAAGATGATTCACTCCAAGTGCTTTATCACAGTTCCACATCAGAAGGGAACTATACAGAAAACTTATCTCAGGACTGTCTTCACTTCTTCAGATCTGATTAATTATGTGGATCCAGTTGGTTGTAAGTTTTATATTCCTTAATGAGGCTTTTCCATCTGAATAGTCAGTTGTTTGCACAGAAAAACCCCACTTCACATTATTTTTAATTGCCCTAGGCTGCATGTGTTTAATTTCTTCTGTATCCCAGAAAGGGGTCTCTGCAGTATTTTGGGAGGGTTCAGCTTGAGTGCTGACCTGCCTTCTTGAGTGCTCAGGAAACACAGAGGCTTGCACAGAGCAGCACTCTGTGCTGGCATTCAGCAACAGGAACTGGAGAGCCTAAAGCTAAACTCAAATTCATCCTGGTGGAAACTTTGTCATAGTGGATGAATTACCACACTGAAGAAAAGCTGGATTTATCTCCAAACACCACGTCCCAACTCCATAGGAGTTCAAATGAACTAATCCTAGCAACTTTAAATGATGTAAGGCAACTTTGACTCCAAAAGCCTTTCCTCCTGTCAGTTTTCCCTGTGACTTTTCTCCTTTTGTGTGTCTTTCCATGCTCAACTGGCATCAGCATCAGAGGGAGGAAAATAATAACTACAGCAGTCACTGCCAGAGCAAAAAGGGAAGTGTGCAACTTTTTTTTGTAACATCCAGAGAGGGAAAAACTATGAGCACAAACTTTTCTGCTGAGTTTAATCTTAACATTCCTTCCAGTAAGTACTGATGTTGTATTTAAAAAGTTAATCTTAATTGATTAAAGCAGGCCTTATGTTAAAAGTATTAAAATTATATTGAAAGTATTTTCTCTGGCTTAAGGAACACCAGCAGAAAGTTCTTTGTTCATGTTTTTCTTTGTCTCTGGGTTGCAAGGATTGATTTATCCATTCAAGTAAAATGCTGGTACTATCACCAGGGTTGGCCCCTTGAAATAACAGCTCTTCATTTCTCTCCTCTGTATTTAACTGGAAAGTTTAACTCCTTGGCAGCACAGGGAGCTCCTCACTGACAGCCTCCTTCTGCTGGGGCTGCAGGAGCTGAAGGAATGAGGGGGAATGGAGAAGCTAAACCTCCTTCTCCTCTGGTTTTAATGTCATTTACGAGGAAAGCATCGGAAGCTCTTAGTTTCACATTTTGATCTCATTTCCCATTCGGCAGCTCAGTGCAGATGTGGATTTTCCAAGCCATCTGATATGTTTGGATAATAAAAGCCTGTTAGGTCTTTTGGGAAAATACTGATATACATTTGCCAACATTTTTGTAGATGTTTTCCAAGCACAGTTTTCCAGCTGAACCCCAGAGGGTGGGCAGGCTGGGAGCTGCTGGAGGGCTGTGTGCTTATTTTCATCCATTTTTAATGAGCTTGAAAAAAGCAAGAAAGAAAACAATGGCATTTCCTTGTGACCAGTGTCTCTAAAATGATAGAGTTCTGGGGTTTTTGTACTGAAGACTTTCTAATAAAATCTTAATTTATATATTTTAACCTAGTTTTCTGTTTTTCTGTCAAAACATTGAAAAAGTTGAAAAACATTCTCACACGCTTTGAATCAGGAAAAGCAAATTAAAATCCTATATTATGTTTTTAGAAACCCCTTAAGAGCAGTCAGTTCCCTTTGAACTCTGGGAGTGGTGGTAAATGTGTAGCACTTCTAGAAATAATGTCATGGATACTAATCTATGGGCTCCCAACAGAACTTTCCTCTCCTGTGTTTTATGGATTTGTCTCACTGAACCAGGCTGGTAGGGTGGCACCCACCACCTTCAGGAGCAGTCCTGGTGTGTGTTGCATTTGTCCTGGGGACTTGGGAGTAGTGAAGCTCTGACCTCTTCTCTGGCATGTCTGGATGTACTCACAAGGTAGAAAACAGTGAGTGTTGGTAATGAGTGATTCTGGACCTACTTCTGTTGGGATGCTCTTGGCACTGGTTCTTGGGAGACCCGGCTGCTATCCACGGGGAACACCCAGGACATGATTTACAGATTACAGATTACAGATTTTGGGCCACCTTGCAGATATATTGTGAGGTGGTTATTTGTCCAAGGAGATGTACCCTGGTCCTCTGTGCTGCATGCTTGCTTCCCACTCTTCTGACATTCTGAGTACCTCTGCTCTTTCTCTGAAAAATATCCTTTCCTGAAACTGATCCTTGTCCTGTCAAGTTTCTTCTCTTCCTTTGTTTTCAGTAGTTCTACGGAATAAAACAGAGGAATGTAAATTCCTCCTTCATCTTTTCTACCTTCTTTCTTATGACATGTCCCACTGAAAGGGCAAGTGCATTCTTTACAACTGTTCTTGAGCTGAAGAACTTGCACACAAGGCTTTGCATGGATCCAGTGCATGTGGATCTAGAAATCAGCATGTCCAGATGATCCAGGGATCAGCACACACTGATTTTTCAAGACTAGGACTGAAGATACCAGTGCTTTATAGGGCTGTGTGCAGTGGAACCCTCTAGAGAACTCTCATTGGCCTCAGATGTCAAATGCAAATTTCAGCCTCATCACAGTAGAGAAAATTACACAAAAGGAGGCATCATTCCCCAAAAAGCTGCTTTGTTTTGCTGAAAAGCTGAAAAACCTCCTGTCCCTACTGAAGAAGGAAGATTTTTTTTCTCAGAACTCTAATATTAATATTTAGAAGATTATTCTCTTAGAACCTAAAAACAGCAAAGAAACTTTAAACAGTAGGCAAGAAGACTGTTACAAGTGACATAGCTGTAATCTGCAGACATTTTAATCAGCACAATAACACTGAGGATCATGATGCTCTGGCCCTTTTATTCTTTCCTCAGCTGTTCAGTTAATGGACAGATTAATTGGTAGCTGTCAAGCTTGAGCTGAATGTACTGAAGGTTTTTACAACACTGCTCTGTCCACTTGAAGGCAAGCAGTATGATTGGTTTCAGAAAAATGTCAATTAGAAAATAATTTCCATGCATTCACAGCTTACTCAATGTGTTATAATTTCACTCAATGCTTTTTCTGCTGCTTGCTCTTTCAATGCTCATGTATTTATTTCTGTTATCTACTTTATTGTAAACTCCAAGAGAACAGACTGTCTCCTTTATTGTATCCATGCAAAGTGCCCACTGCAGTCTGGCTTTCCTTCTTGCAGGAACTCACTCCAAGGTGCTGCTGCAATTAATGTGAGGGTGGAAAGTTTGAATTACCTCCTTGTAGCTGCTCTGAGTGATGAATGTGTGTGAGGAAGTCTCTGAGGATTTTTCCTATATTAAAGTATTATTTTTCACATTAGCAATTCCAAAATAACTGAACTTTGACTTGGACTTTTCAGTCCATGTTTCCCAGCATTTGTGTTCACTAAGCTGTTCTGCTGCTGAGAGTGAAAATCTGGCCCCTGTGAGCCTTGCACAGTCCCAGGGAACACTGGCCAACCCAAGCTGTCTTTTGCTGCTTCATTTTGAGAAGCAGATTTTTTTTCGTTTGAGCCTCTATAAATTTTCTGATATAAATTTTTATATTTTATATTTTATATTTTATATTTTATATTTTATATAACATATAGCATATAGCATATAACATATAATGTATATTTAATGTTTAATATTTAATATTTAAGATATAATATATCATATATCATAATCATATCTATAATTTATGATATGATATGATATGATATGATATGATATGATATGATGATATGATACGATATGATATGATGTGATGTGATATGATATGATATATTATATATATATATAGATATATAGATATATATATGCTCAATAGCTTGAGCACATCTCTTCAAAAAGCATGTAAAATATTTCAAATAAATGAAGATGCATTTTACAAATGGATATTTTTACTTGGTCAAATAAAAACTGCTTATTGAAGGACAAATACTCTTTTTACAGGTGTATCACAGTGGTGGGGATATAGGGATGGACCTGGTGAAGTTGAGTGGCTTTTTAGCATAATTTACAGTCTAACACTTAAGATACAGTGTTGGAACAGGACCTTGGAGAGTTGGATTCTGAGAACAATAACCCTACCCCATACTGGTTTTGGTAAGTCACTCATAATCTCTTGCTACATGAAAATCTTGTCTCTAAAGTGAGGACTGCAGACAGGAGTGGGAGGTCTGTGCCACCCTGAGTGCCACTGCTGCTTCTGGATCTGCTGTGCCACCCTGCCAGGAGCAGGGAGAGGTTTGAGCAGGGTCAGGCACTGTCTAAGGCAGAGCTTGTTATCTGGTGGGCAGGGCTATGTCCTGTGTCTGGTGATCTGTATCTGCTAACTCTCTTCTGTAACTTATCTTACCTGCACAGTGATGCAGCTGATTTCAGCAGGTTTTGATGCTTCATTAAAACATTAACAGTGCAGTGTCACAGTGTAGTATGTTGGATGACTCTTATAATGATTATTCTCTCAGAACTTCTTTCTGAAATCATTCAACAAGGGCAGAGAGCATGGTGGAAACGTGGTGACATTTGAGAGCTGTGGTTGTCCATAGGGTTTGGTCTTGGCACCCATTTAATGTTCCTAAACTGTGCCTGGATCCCTCTGTATGACCACTGCAAGGGATCCAGCTGATCTGCAGAACCACATCACTTTTAGCTGTTTTTCATTAAAAGGCTGAGGAAAGCTGAGATGAGAAAGCCCATGGTGGTACAAGCAGTGGGTGTGGGTGAGTGAAGCCCAGTTGGATGCCCAGTAGTACAGAAAGTTTGAAAAACTTTGGATTAGGCCACCACAAGGAAATGGCCTAAATCACCAGATGTGAGGAAAACCAAGTGATATGAAATGAGTGCTTCCTTGGTATTTGACTTATCCCACAGAATTTCAAAGCTGTGGATGATCATGCAAGCTGTGTGTGTGGCAGAGGGAACAAATCTGAGTTTACTGGAGAAAGGGATTAGTGTTCTAGGGGTCAAGGCTCTTCATCCACATTAGCCCAGAGAGGATTTTGTTTTGTTTTATTTTTGTATAGAATAAAGATTATATTTTAAAAATTCCAACTGATGCTTAACTGTCATGGTATGAATGGCATCACTGTAATTAAATGCCCCAGCTTCTTGCCTTAAACAAGTAGTTTCTTTGAGAATTCATCAGTGAAAAAAAAAACTTAAAAAAACCGAATGGTGTGATATGGAGAGGGCAATGGGGAAGGCTGTGCTTTTCTTCCTCCTAATCTTGATTCAGCACCTAAAACTCCCCCTAGCAGGACCTGCTGCCTCATATGTGGGGATGATGTGGGCAGCTTTCCCTGGTCTCGAGCCCCATGTTCTCCCAGGAGCTTTATGGTGGGTGTGAATACCTTAGCCTGGCTTTGCAGGTGGATGCATCAAGACAGAAATCTTAAACTTCAATGCCTCAACTCAAATGCTGCATCACTGTGTACCTGTGAGCCTTGTGTTTAGGTGATCTTCTGTCCTGTGAACTCAGACCTCCCACTTGGGAATTCACCTGGGAGTGGGAGCCTGAGGCTGGGATTTGCAGACATCTGCCCAGGCAGAGGGAAATACCCATGTGCCAAGTCATGATCTTGTGCAAAGCCTCTTTCTTCTTGTAGTTCCTAGCTGTGAGTGGGGAAAGGCTCAGCTCTTTCTTCTGACATGCATAAGGTGCTCTTTGAAGGCACAAAGACTCTGGTCCCTGTTTATTCTTCTCTGCCCAGCCATATCTGCGAGGCAGGCACTGACCAGTGGCTCTTCAGGACAGCCTTGGTTTCCTTGCAGAAGCTGGATGTCCCCAAGCCCTCCATCTGCTTGCACATGGTGTTTTGTTCTTGCTGAAACACACCTGGAAAATACAAAAAGTGGAGACAACTTCTGGTCTGAAGGTCCCCTGTGGAGCTACATCCCCATTTTGGGACTATTAAAGGCCTGAGTGTTACAGCTGAGGCAAAATTTGAGGGTCAGGAATACTTGAATGTTAGCTGCTGCTAATAGAAAAAATAGGTTAGAAGCTCTCGTTTCCTGCAAATCTCTGTCTAAAATGACTTTCCAAGGTGAGGAAAAAACCAGTCAGGCTGGGTTTCTTATAGGTGCAGAACAGCCTCTTGATTTCCTTCTTCACAGTGTTTTTTTTTCCTCTCCTTTCTTTCTGTCACTATTCAATCAGGGCAAATCCTTCCAGCTTCCCCAGAGAGGGCTCACTCATGCCTCCTTTGGTTCAGTTGAAACCAAAGGGCCTCAGGCCCTTCTCAGCTTGAGACTCTCGAAGTTGTTTGGGTTCCCAATGCCCAAGATGAAGGATGGCTTCTTATCAGCGGTGCTGTGTTTAGGAGGGAAAGGCTTTGGCACTCAAGAAAGTTAAAACTTTGGGTGAGAGGTGTTTAAACACTTGGGCAGGATCTTTGGGGATCACATGCAAACTTGTAACTTGGGGAAAGGCCCCTAACCTGTAAATCCCAATTTTCAGCCCGATTTCCAGCCTCTCCAGGTCCTTGTGAACAGCAGCCTGCCCTCCAGTGTATCACTGTGCCAGTCTGGTGACTGCACCCTGCAGAGAATGCCCCCAGTCCCACCAGGCAGCCCAGCAGGGGAGACAAGAAGCAATACTGGTGCCAGCACTGGTCTGGGGGATGTGTGCGGTTCCTGGCTAGCAGCTGGGCTTTGCAGTGCTGCTTACACCTCCCTCAGCCTGGTGGCACAGCCCATTTCCCACCCACCTCATTGTTCTCTTATCCCACCCACATTCCAGCACTCTGATGGTGAAGACACAATGGGAGACTGTCAGAAGTTAAGGGGTGCAACAACACTGCCCTCTCCACCTCCTCCTCCAGACTGCTGGTTGCCTCACCATAGAGAGCAGATCTGTACTAGTTTAGGCAGAGTTTGCCTTATTCCTGAATTCAGTCAGCTTTGCACACCACTCCCTCCACCTTCCAGGATGTGGTTCCCTCTCCCTGCCTCCCCTGGAGCTGACTTCCCTCCAACATCTCCTCATGCTGCTGTAAAAGCAATTGAACCTGGTACTGAGCAACTGACTCCAAAATATTCCCTACGATGATCCAAACAGCTTGTATTCTGGGAGAAATACAGATGATGACATTCAAGATGGAATAATTACGTAGTGGAGTCTTGCAATATTTATGTGAAAGGTTATTACAGCAGAGCTCCAAATGTTAGCAAAACCACCTCAGGAAAACAGCATGCAGGGTTTGCATGTCTCTCTCCCGCTCTCATAATGCTCACTCATGTTTATGTGCAGACCTATATGGGTTTTTATTGCTAATATCCTTCTCATTAATAGCCCTTCTGAGTTTTATGGTATATCTTTTTGGCACAAAATCAATTGAGAGTTTCCAATTACGTTTACAGAGGGAAGATGCTGTTTACATGTTGCTGTGTAAATATTGGACAAAGAGATCTATGTGGGAGCATCAGGCATGGTGCTGGGGTCAGAGACACCAGAGGGTTATTTGCAGGACTTCTATGCCAAGAGGACAGAGTTTGCTGCCAGTTACATCATCTTCTCTCAACTGGATGCAACTGTAGCTGTGGGAGGGACAGGAACTTCAAAGCCAGTTTTCCCTGAGGCGCTGCTGGCTGGGAAATGCAGGAGCTCGTATCCAGGCTGGCTGCAGAGGGGCAGGAGCCCTGCAGGCAGTGGTGTGGCTCTGGCCCTTTGGGAGCTGCCTCGGTGCAGAGCTCTCCCTGTGCACCCGTGGGACCCGCACGGGCACACGGTGAGTGTCAGGCAGCGTGCCACATGAATCACTGCACAGGCTGGAAAAATGTAACAGCATATGGAGCTGAGCTGGAGGAAAGAACTGAAAACAAACGTCATAACTGGAGCGTTTTGCTCCCATTACAGCTATGCACATGTGCTACTGATGCTTGATATGGGCCTCTGCTCACTGGGGAGATTTCTGGAAGTTGTCAGTAGAGCACTTGCTCTCCAGAAGCCTTTCACCAGCTCTGATGGGGAGTGAATTCTGTGCTGACCTGAGTAAAACATATTGTCTGCTTCCCTTCACAGCCTTCATGAACTTCCCTCACATCTCCATAGCCTCTGAGCTGGATTACACCTAACCCCAGCAGTTATTAAATAATCTGCACTGAGGGTGTTCAGCATGACTTGATGAAGGACCTTATAAGCATGGACCCTCACAGTTGTGGTGGACACAGCACAGGCATGTACACATCTGGTAAAACACCGTAATGACTCCAATGTAGGCAGCACAGCTCCAGCCAGGAGATCCCTTTCTTTCCCCCAGGAAGCACAAAACCTTGCAAGCCAGGTAGAAACCAAGTGGGTGGCAGTCCTTGCCTTGGTTAGGACTGGAGGATACAGGTCAGGGGGAATATGTTATGCCTGCTGTTACAGACTTCACATGTGACACTGGCTAACAGGTCTCTTTGGACCTTGGGTCTGTAGCTGTGAGAGAGGAATAGTGCCCTCTGCCTTAGCTCTTTGCACTTTGACTTTTGCAATGGGCCTGTTACCATAACTGAGAAGATTCAAGCCTTGCTCTGGGAACAGAAGCTGCAAGCTAGTTAAATCATCTTAGAAAAAAACAACTTCAATACAGAAAGATAAAACACAAGAGTTAGAATAGAATAAATTCACCTGAAAACAGGAACTCAGCAAGAGGTTGGTGGATTAAAGCCACAGCATTGCCAGCATTAAAGCTATGTCTATTTAGGGCTGTCCTAATTCCTGTTGGGGCATCTCTGTTGGTCGAGCTGCCACCATAGCTGTAGTCAAGCACATCTGGCTCACTTGTCTCCAGCATGGAGCCCTGGCAGTCACAGAAGAAATCCTTGTAGGAAGACCATGGCTGAACTCTTCATTTCCTGACTGTTTTTTGCATCCTCTCTCAGGGCATAGTCATTGTATTCAGCACTGCATTCCACTAATGAATGGGGCTGGCAGTGGGGGTTCACTGCTCTCAGGGATTGGTTTTAGGTGTGGGAGTCCTTGGGACTAACTCACTAATTTCACCATTAAAACTGTGCTCAGGGCTCTTGTGATATCCATTCTCTGTCTCCTGAATGTGAAGTTGGTTATACAAAGCCAGCTGAGCATGTCCTCAGGATGCGGACCTCAAAATGCAGCTCTGTGCCACGTGGTGCCATCCTTTAATGTGTCTCTGTCAGATGGGACTAGAGAAGAGAGTTTCTGGGCCTGCCAGGGGTCCCAGGGCTGGGGAGAGGCAGCAAGAGGGAGTCCCCAGCTTTGCCCTGGGTGGCCATCAGGGCAGAGGTGTCTGCCAGGCTCTGCTGCTGCCTGGGGCCCTCCTGTGCAGCAGTTGCCTCACTCATCCAGGGTGGGGATTGCTCCTGTTTGGACAGGGCTCACTGGCTTCTTGTGAGTTTCACAGTGGCTGTTTTGAGAGAGATTTTCACTTAAGTTGCTCCCCAGAAAGTGTTGTAGCAGCTCCAGTTTTACTGGGCCAGACCAGGTTTCCTCATTGACCATCGCAACTGGGCTGGGTCTCAGCTCCTCTGAAGGACCTGGGGGGATGGACAGTCGCTGCCTTTTTGCAGAGAGGTGGAAGGATTCAATCTCTAAAGAGAATTTATCTGTCAGAGCTGGCCCTCTTATGAATGATACTCGACAGGTGTATGATGAATCCCCTGGAGAGATCCTACAGTGAAGGACAAGAACAAGAACACATTATTTCTCTCCACTTCCTACAAAAGGAGTTGGAGGTGATAAGCAGATGTCAACACCCATGTTGGAACTATCTGCCATTAGGTGAACTGAATCCCACCATGGTGCCTGAGAGCTTGGTGAGGTCTGAGCAAACTCTGCACCTTGTCTCACTCTGAAGAAGAGCCCTTTGTGCCAGAGGCCCTGCTGCAAAGAATTAGGTGTTGATTCTTCTGACTACTGCTATATCCACTAGTATTCTTACTCACTATGGGCTCTGAGCCAGCAAAACCTGAGTGTTAGTTCAGTGCCTAAATGGGAGTGGGATGTACTTAAAGTTATTTAGTAAATGCTCTGATGGAGCGAGAGGTGCACAAGAATTAGCTGCAAAGTTGGTTGCAGTAAATAGAAGCCAAGGTGGAATCTGGCCAGGGATTCTCTCACTCATTTCCTTGTCCCAGAGCACTTCACTGAGCTTAATGGGCAAATTATGGCCAAAATTATTCTTTCCATAGTCTAAGTTTTCAACTAAAAGTATCTGTAATCCAAGCACATTTTCCTTTAACGCAGATAGGCTTTGGCTTCTGCCATCTGGGACATGTACAGACCTGGTAACTCTGATCATGGTTGTTGCATATTTTCCTTTGTTTCCCAATATAAATCTCTGATTTTTTTCCCCTCAATCACCTTCTGTGTCTGAAATTTCAATTTGTGCAGGAAGATGTACCATCTTGGCTTTTTGGAAGAGGGCAATATTGATCCTTCTGGTGTCCAGCTTATTTTCAAACAGTTGGAAAGACTCCAGACATTTTTTGCAGGGATGGCTCAGCCATCCATGCAGCAGCAGCTGAACTGCCATGAATTACAGCCTGATACAGTAAAGATTCCTGAAACTGAAGCCATTTTACTCTAGTACCCTGTGTTGCAAACGGTGGTAATTCATGCTCAACAGCTTGTGCAGCAGCTGCTGGAGCTTTATGTTTGGGCTGTGGTTTGCCAGCAGGAGAGGTGGTCCTGATTCTTCCCCACCTCCCCAGTGCAGCTGCTACAGGTGCCATAGCTGCAGGAGGGAAAAACTGAGTGTCACAGCACAGCCCTGACCCACCAGAATATTGATGGATATTAGGAAAAAGTGTTTCATGGAAAGAGTGATCAAGTACTGGGATGGTCTGCCCAGGGAGGTGGTGGAGTCACCATCCCTGGATGTGTTTAAAAAAAGACTGGATGTGGCACTTGGTGCCATGGTCTGGTTGAGGTGTTAGGGCATGGATTGGACTTGATGATCTTGAAGGTCTCTCCCAACCCAGTGATTCTGTGAATTCTGTGAACTGCAGGGATCATTTTCCTGATGAGTGGGCAAACATCTCCTTTCCAAGGGGATCCTGTCTGATAAACAGAGGGCTCCAGTTTAATTCTTGTGAGAGAGAGCCCAGCTTTCACAGAGCTGTCTCTGCACCTTGCAGGGCTGTGTTGGCCTCAGGTGTCAAGGCTCTGCTGGTATAAAATGAATGGTTATTGCACCAGAGGCCTTCAATCTGCAAGTGCAAATGTGACATAAGTGGGTCTAATGAGCATAGGGCTTATAATGGGTGACAGCTTAAGAGCTGCACTATGAAAATATGTTCCTCTGTGTCCCATTTTCTTTTCTTGGCTTTCGTTTGCTTTCTTGTACATGTGGGGGAGATTAAGAGCAGAGCAGTTACTACTCTCCAGCATTTGTGCATGGCTGGTGTCTTCCCTTTCTATACTACAAAAAAGCAGGGGCTGCTTCAGAGCTCCACTGTGGATTAGCCAAGAGGCTACAAAAATGGCAGGGAGGTTCCTGGTTTTCTGCAGTGCTGCAAGTCAGATCAGATGATATTTATCATCCTCTGAAGTCTCAAATCTGTGCATCTGCAAAATAACCAGGGCAGACTGTGAACAGTTTTGAATGGTGCTCTGCATATACAATTGTCTCCCTTTTAATGACTTGTGAGCATCAATGAAGAGAGCACTGACTCAAGAGGGCCAAATACCAAAATGTAAGATTTTCTGAACACTGGAAAATGCCTGTGCTCTCTGCTCCACATCTTGCAGCAGGCACAGGAGAATGTTGTGCTTTAAAGAGCATCTGGAGACATTTCTCATGAGGAAGAGGAAAGAGTGACGTGTATTTCACTGAGCACTTTGCAGGTGTGAATGGGGCAAGAAAAGTGTTTAATTGTTCTCATGCCACATGCTTGCAGTTACTGTTCCCTTTCAAAGACATAATTTCAAGCTGTCACCAGGTACACTTTCCTAGAAAGGTCAATTTGGTGAAAAAGACTGGAGCTGTGTGGTGCTTTCCCACCGATGCTAGAGCAGCTGTTCCCCTGATTGCCAGTCCTCCCCCTGCCTTTTCTTCCAGAGAAACACAAACACAAATATTAAAAGCTCATATTACTTGCAACTGTTGAGATAAATGTCTTAAGAGGAGTGGTGTTGCTTTTACCTCTGTGTGTGCTAGTTTAGGGAGGCTGTTGATGCAAACAGAGTTGCTGCCATGTTTTCCAGTAGTGAGGGGAAACTGGATCTATCCATGGAGATATCTGTCCTACTAGCCCTGCTCCCATCCCCGTGGGCCCCAGTAAACCTGTGAGCTGGGCAGAGGATCAGACTGCAGCAATGCTCTGGCTGTGCAGCCACTGAAGCAGGGAGCCCAGGAATCCCGTGGCATGAAGTTCTGCAAGTCTCTAGCCCAAGCTCCTGCTCTAAGCAGGAAAACTTTAGTCTCCAGATCTGCTGTTTTGACTGTCTGAGCATTGAAAAAATCCAAGTATGAAATCTTCCTGGCAGTATTCTCCACTCTGCCTGCACAGTCCATTTTTTTCCCCATGCCTGTCCCCCTTGTAACTCCCCAGTCAGGTAGCTGCTGACCTCTGTTAGATTGTCCCTTAGACTCCTTTTGATAAATCTGAACAAACTCATCTCCTCCTGGATTTTTCTTTACCATGATAAGTCTTCATCTTTCTGGTTTAGAAGTTTAAAAAAAAAAATCCCTCTCTACATAGTTTGTTGCTATTTTGCTCAGTAAAAACAATGTTATTCATTAAATTTAAACAATGGTTAACTTGTTATTCTCGTTGGTAATTTTAGTAATTATGTCATGATCCCTAGTAGTACATAAAAACTCACATTTGTAGTATATAAAGTCCCATGCCAAATTTACATAAGCAAGCAAGAGAAGCATAGTGTGAGCTGATTTTGTGATACACTTAATGACCAAAAGACTTTCCCTCTTGAGACACCTCCCACTTGCAAGAACATTAAAAGTGGGTCTTGCAATAAGTGTTAGGTATTTATGTTAAATTCACTTCCTGGAATGCAGAATTTGTTAAAAGTCTTAAATTTTTTTCTTTACAGATTTCAGTTCAACATCGAAATGTCGATTTTATGACTTAGTAATAAGATGTCATTAGTTGTTCCTCTGCCAACCTTCAATTCAATAATCAGCCACCCCACTCATAACATTTTTGTTTGATCCTATCAAGCTATTCACTTTGATTGGAGAGAATGTTCACCAGCAGAGGCTACAAGGAGGCCCATAATTCTATTTATGTTCATCCCTTAAACTATTTCTGCCATTTAAAGGATCTAATAATTCCAGTTCTCTTTCACCCATGATCGATTCTAACTTAATTTAGTAAATTCTTATGCTGCATTTTGTGAAAAAATTGAAGACTTTCACTCCTGAAATGAGCTGCTCTATTTTTTACTGCTAAGAAAACATTCTGCAGATTGAAAGGTATTCACAACTTTTTTTTATGATTAAGAATATTAAAGTTTAAACCAGCCATGCAAAAATAACCATTTTTTGTTTTATACAGTAAGAATAAAATCTCCCAGGAAACCCTGGGATATGAGGAGCTGTGCTCCTTGGAGTGTTTCTCATCTGATCAGGTGAAGATGTGCTTTGCATTGAGATCAGAGCCTCTTTATACCCAACAAATAGCAACAGACATATCTGTGACCAATTTTGTCATCACAAAGGACCTGTCTAAAGTAGCTGGTGTGAGCTGTTATCTTTTCTCCAGTGACATAAAGGGTTATCCTTTGTCCACATGCATGCCATTGGAGATGCTGTGCTGCATTTGGCATCACCTGCAGCGGGCTGGCAGACATGGTGTAGGACCAAAAGGTCCTTTGCAGCCTTTGGGAGCTGCAGCTCAGGTACCTTAGGGGCCTGTGTTGGGGGACTGGGTCAGGACAGCCTGCACCAGCCTGGTCCTTGGTGCTCTGGGATATCAGCTTAGGAGATCATACTGACCTCTGGCACTGCTCCCTGGGAACTGGGCATCTCATGGGTGCAGTGTCTTGTCATCCAGCCCTGTGTAGATCTCCTGGGTGCCCTGGAGAACATCAAACGTGGCACAGTTACATTTGTTCAACAAAATCAAGTCCTGGAGCAGACTGCCAGGTCAGTACAGTACTGGTGCACATGTGCACAGCTGAACTTCTGCCAATGAACCTGGAGGTGAATTCCACTCCAAAAGTTAGGTACCTCTAATAACCAATCTTTGTCACAGGTGGTTGTTATTTAGGGCCAGGTACAATTGACATCCTCACACTGATCTTGCTTCAGAAGGTGTCTGTTTATGAGTAGAGCTCAGTGCAGTGTAGCAGTGCTGACATACCCATTCCACTGGAGAGATGCCTGCAGTCATTCTTGGGTGGTGACTCACTGAAAAACTCCCACAGTCGAGACTATTTGTCCGTTCTAAATTAAACATCTTACAGTAAGAACAGAAATCCTCCCTTAGGATCTGCTGGAGGCTCTTACATGGAAAGGTATGTGTGGCTAGCTAGCTCCATACCTGGGAAGGGCTCTCAGTGGAGACAGAGGGACTCTTTGTAGCCCTGATTGAGCAGCAATGTTGGACAGGTGACCCCCAGAGGTCCCTTCCAACCTCAGCTGTCCTGTGATTCTGGGATCCAGTTGTTATACAGAGCTGGACTCTGCCAGCCTGCAGTGGGGTCAGTACAGCTGAGGTTTAAAACTGGGTACCCACATGAACAGTTTCTGAATCAGGATTCATAAAAGCCCAAGTGAAATATAAGACTTCCATGAACTGGTGTAGAAGGAGCAAAACTCTGCTGACTTCCACTTGGGTGCTGAGATCCTGCTGAATTCACTGAGACTTCCATATCTACAGAGCAGTTAGTAATGCAAATGCTTGTTTAGATCTGGGTCTGAGATCAGAAAAGATGACAGCTGGAGCCTACCTATCTCCTATTAATACTGTTTTTATCCATCACTACTAAATTAGTTTCTACATTAAAGCTATTTTAACATTTTTTCTCTCTCAGATTTTAGCGGTTTATTACTAAATCTTGCTCTTTTGGGATAATTCAGTCATTAAAATTAGGTTTAAAACTGAGATTTAGCACAGAGCTTAGTGCAATCCGTGTCTGACTATTGTGTGATATTTTAAAAGGTTTCTTCTGAAGTGCATGGGACTTGCTGTGCTAAAAAAGCCAGGACAGTGAGTGTAGAAGCCTAGAAGATAAGGGAGCTAATGTGTGTGTCTCAAACACTGACAGCTGAATGGCTGTGGGCCCAGCCAAGGGCTGTTGGTGTTAACAAACAGGGTGTAGGTAACTGCACACCGTGGGAAGGAACAGATGTGGCTGGAGATAGGGCAGCACTTCTCTGGGACAGAAGCCCTTGATCTGGCTCCTGGAGATAAGCACAGTGCAGTACAGCACCAGTGCAGGAATGAGAAGTGGGCATGGGCTGTAGGAGGGGATGGAGACCACCAGAGATCCCACAGCCTGCCAACCCATTTCCAGAAAGGTCTGGAAGAACAGACTGCACTAACTGAACACTAACTCTTTAGCATAGAAAGCAAAAGCTTGTTTCTAGGGTGAGGAAAACAGTGCACTTGCTCCATGAGTGTGCCCAGGACCCTGGACACCCCAGGTGGATTGAGCTGGAGCCAAGACTGGTGATCTCTTTTTGTTTCTTTCTTTTCCTTGTCTCTCCCCCTATTTAATCCCCTTTTCTCCCTCCCTCTCTCTCTTCCCTTTCACCCTACCCCGTTATGCAAAACCTACTGCTGTGTGCTTAGATAGATCACACACAAACTTAGCCAAGCCAAATGTGTAATTTACTAATGGAACTTTGTAAACTTATGTGGATCCTCTGAGTTTTGAGTTCAAAACTCAGGATCCTCTGACTTTTGTTGTTCCTTTTGACCATGAGCATCTATGAATTTTGCATGCTCCCTTCCCTATGGAAGTGGGATGTCACAGTGAGCTAATGGAACACTGCTCTGAGCAGGATAGCAGCCCTAGGACAATTTTGGACCAGCTCACTGAAATCCTTTATATATCACAATTATAGCTTAGCATAAAAATATGATTTGTATGTAGTTCTGTAGTCTGTTTGTCACTTTGACTTGCACACAGCAGACGGAAAAGACCAATATCTTCTGCATTTGATTCACAGCAGATTGTGTGGGGTCTAACACTGCTCTGGAACCCTGGAAGTAAGGTGTGGTTTGGTGGGGAGTCTCCAATAAAACAGACACTGCAGACAGAGAAGTAACAAAGCAAGGTGATAAATTAATTTTGACAAATTGGTAAATTAAGTCTCTCCAGACAAACCTTCCAAATTAACAGGAACCAGTATTAATACACAAATAAACAATAACTTCTTAAATAAAGGGTTGTAAAAGGGTGGAAAACAAAACTAAACCAATTGGAATATTTACACAGTTTCACCTGATAAGCTTTTCATGTTAACTTTTATAGCATTGATAATAAAATCTCTAGCCAAAATTCATGTTTAACCGTGTCATGACACACTGCAACTGATGTGTGATGCTGCAAACCTGGTTTGGATAAAACACTCCTGTATGAACAGTGAAACTGTCCGCCTGGGGAGCTCCCCTCATTGGGGAATTTCACAAATAGGTCAGAGAAAGATGAGCTGGGAGACTTCTTATGAAGGATTGCTTCAGTGTTGAGTCTCCTGGGTTCCTGAAGCCTCTCTAGGAAAGTCACTCTCTGCAATCTGCAAGAGTTTTTGAACTGTGATATTTCTTGGATTTGAGGTATTTGGTGGTGGTGGAGACCCCAGATTGATAACCCAGTGAAGACCAACACAGTGGGTTTCTAAGTCCTGTCACAATCTTGATATTTAATGAATAATAATTGAGTTAAACATTAAATTTGCTTTCATTTTACTGCCATTAGACCTGAAACTTTACAGTAGCATGCTGTTTTCATCATTTTTTCCAGTAGTTGCTTGCATATTCTGTACACTTTTCCAGTTCTCCTTTCTGACACCACTTTTTCCTCCATGTTATACCTGTGTTACCATAATACCACACTGTTGATAGTGGTTTTGATTATTCAAATTAGGATATGAGCATGCAACACCCAGGGGAGCTGTGAGCAAGAGTACAAATGTGAGCAGTACAATTGAATTCAGCAGGGCTCTTTCACATTAGGCACCCTGGAAGCTGCCAGGGATCTAATGCTGGGCCTGGAAACACTTTGACCCCATGGTCTGAGCTTTGCCTAAGCATTCTACCACCTCAGGGGTCACACTGGGTTCAGGGGACCTGCCTGGACATGGGGGTCTTCAGGCAAGTGCTGGGCAGTGGCACTGGGCTCTCATGAAGAGGGGAAACTGGGGAAGGAGTGTAATCCCTTTCTGAGACAGGAGCATGTTTTAAGTGACATGCAAAATCCATTTTGTCTGAGCTTGGTGTGCTTATGGCAAGGGAGCTGCAACTAGATGATCTTTAAGGTGCCTTCCGAGCCATTCTATGATTCATTCTGATTTGGTTTATGATTCTGTGATTCAATGATGAGAGACTGTGACTTTTTCTGCAAGCTGTGTTCCCTTTCCCTGGCACTTCTGCTTTCTCTTTTACCTTGTCATGCTGGTGATGCTTTTTCAAGTTGCATCCATTGCATTTCTGTTTCCTCTGATCTCTCTTTTTGTTGCTTAAATATGCATGTTTACAGAAGAATAGCAAGTAAAACTCTTTTGCCTTTTGTATGTGCTTCTCTTTTGGGTGATGGCATGTGCTATTATTGGGCTGGCAGTCACTATCATTTCAGCTATCCCATCATATAGAAGCTCCAGGTTTTTTTCTTACAACTCCTAGAAGATCATTAAATTAGACTTTTAATCTAACATGTAATACCAAGGTGAAAATAATCAATATTGGCTGTTTTATTGAAATATAAAACAATATAAAAATGTATTAAGTTTTTTTAAAAAATTCTTTACTGGATTACAGCTCTTATGGAAGTTAATATACCTAATAGGCCTATTACAGTGTATAAATTCTAAAGCTTATTTAAATAGTGTATTAAAATATAATAATACTGATAACATCTTGGAATTTGCAACAAAACCCCTTTGACACATTCAGTTTAAGAAGGGGTCACAATTATTAGATTTATTGTTGGAGTTTATAGCTCTTTGTGAATGCCTCTGGAGGGAAAGATGGCTATTTCTGCTTTGCTGATACTAAAAAATGCAAAAGTTTCTCAGGGTTTTTTAGAAGTTCCACTTAATTTTTTACATAATGCCTACTTTGTACTGGATGTAACACTGAATATTTTGTTTTATTTCATTATTCCTTGGTGTTCTCGGTTTGCTCTGATTGATATTGCTGGAATTTCCAAAGTTCAAATTACAGAGTAGAGAGAAATACACATAGTGCTGAAGGGATGATGGATTTTGCTCTGATTAATTTGAAATAATTTTCTTTGCCCTGAAATCTTAGACAGATTAAAATGGTGATCTAGCTAATTCTCCTCAGGAGCTGAAATCAGTGAGTTGTCCTGATTTACACTTGTGAAAGAGCTTCCTTGAGCCCTTGCAATGAGCAAGAGGAAAGTCCCACCATCCAGGATTAGTTCAAAAGCAGACTGCAGTAGTGAGGGAATTTGTCATCATGTAGCTCCAGAGACCTTTTGGAGGTTTCCCCAAGTACATTAATTTTAATCTGTTAAAATTCTGGGATAGGGAAATTATTCTTAAAATTATCCAGAGAGAAAGTCACTGTCCCTCCAGAAATCACCAACTGCAGAGGGAGGATCCAGTCAGTGATAGCACTAAGCTTTTGACTATGTCAGGACTGCTGTTAATATTGATTGTTCAACTAGGACACCCTCCTCACTTTGTCATCTTTGATCCCAGCCTCTGTTCAAGAATATTTTTGACCTTCTAGTTAATTTATTTAGGAAACATGGTGAGCAACAAGCCATCCTGTCAATAAAACATGCTGTGTAGCAGGTGCTCTTTCTGGTTTGCCTCTTGTACCTTGTGTGGTCACATTTTCACATTTGCCTTGTTGGTTACCTTTATTTTATTGTGGATATAAATCAATTTCTTCAGCTGGTTTAGCTTCTTAGCTGTGTGCTGTTCAGATCTTGCCCAGTAATGTGAATGCCACCCAAAATGGACCATGTATGTCCTGCTGCCACGTGCACCTGCAGTCAGCTGGCAGCTAGAACACAGCTTTCCTGGCTTTGCATTTCAGCAATACACTACTTCACTGTTTTAGATGTGTCTCTACTGTTGCAATGCACATGGCTCACTTCAGGCTGGATGGAGCTTATACTGACATTTTAGTCAATGGAGAAATTCTCATTCTTGACTTCAGTAAGGTCAGTGTAAGCAGAGGGCTGACCCTCAGCAGGCTTTGGTGGGTATGCATTTGATATTTTTGCTCTTCCACCTCTTGCTCATAAGGATAGCATGACTGATTTTCTTGCTCTAATCATGTAGTGGTTTCTGTCTTGTGTTGCCTCGTGTTCCCATGACCTGCAGAAAAGGAGAGAGCTGGAGGCTGCTTCTTCTAGATAGCATTTCCCCCAGTACAATGAGAAACTGGAAGAGACCTTTGATGGGGCAGTTTTCTGCTGCTTGGTAGTTCGTGTGCTGCTGGAAAAGATGAATGAAGGCAAAGGACATTTGACCTGTGTACAGCACTACCGTGGGCTGTGCATGTGGAAACAGAGCAGCTCAGCTGGGCACGGCAGCACGCCAGCTGCCTCCATGGGCATGTTCTGGAGTCCTGGGAAGGTGAAGATCTGTCCCAGGGGACCTCAGGAGGTTGTGCCTGCATCGTGGCAGGGTGCTGGGACAGAAGGTCCTGGCTCAGTGCTGGTCTGGGTGGCCAAGACCCCTCTGTCAATGACAGGCTGCACTGTGAGCTGGGATGGGGTCGAGAGGTTTTGTGTCTGAGGGATTCCCAACCCAGCTCCATTTCACCCACCAGGGAGCAGAGTGATGCCAGATGATTTGTGTGAGCTAAAAAATGAATGTCAGCTTACTGTATGGCCAGTGGTTAAATTTTCACATGTCAATGCAGGGAAAGAGCTATTAAGCAGATGAAAGGGGACTCTTTCATGGCATCTCTGTGTATCCATCCACATTGCTTCTCTCTGGTTTTGTTGGCAAACTGCTTTCTCTCCAGTGATAGTTCTACTTCTCCATTTATAATTTTATGCTTCACTTAATACATATTGGTCTTTCAGAATGAACACTATCTTTTTGTTCCTCATTTTTCTTCCAAAATGCAGTTGGAGGCCTGAGGAGGAGAAACAGTCCTGAGCCAAGGAAATGGTTGCCCCAGAGAGTTCTCAAGTCCTTGTGGGAATAGAAACTGCTCCATCTCACTGCAACTGTGCTCCTGCTTCAGTGAAAAGCTGGCATACTTTAGTATTTCTGTGTACATCCATCACAAGTGGTTCTTTTTGGTCTGTATTTTTAATTGCTGGAGTAGAAGTAAGCTTCCCTCTGATTTAGGAGGATCCCTAGCTGGATAGAAGCCCCCCTTTCCCAGGCAAAGAGCCCACCAGTGGCCTTTCCTCATTGAGCCACTCTACCAGGTTGGGAGCAGGCAAACATTTACACACCTGGTTAGCATAATCTGCAAAAAGCTCCCTTTATTCAGGCTGCTCTTTAGTTTTGTTAGTCCCAGACTTGGCTATCTGCAGTAGTACATTATCCATCTTCCCCATACATGCAGTTAGAGTTTATTATTGCATCTGTTACCTTGCTGACTTGTCCATTTGTGGTGTCACACGTGACAAGGATTTTGAAGGACAGCAACAGCCCAGCTGGGGACATGTGAGAGCTACACTCACAGCAGTACAGCTGACATAGCAGCAGTGACACAGCCAAAATTAAATCACCACTCCAGGAATACTTGGCAGCACAAGCCCAGATTGGAAGTACCCAGCAAGTTTGCTGACATCACAGGTACCTTTTTGTTGTCCTATAAAACTCCAGAATTGTGTGGAATCTCATGTCATAAAAGGTGACATTCTCCAAAGTGTAGTTCTGTGATTCATTGTTTTGGATGTAGTAACATCCCTCTCAGTGTACCACAGTCATTAATCTTCTCCCAGTGCAGAATTTCCATCTTCCTTGTGATTATTCAGGGATGGAAAAAAAAAATTCCAGTTACATGGTTTAGTGGGACAGCTACTAGGGAAGATTGAGACCACAGGGTTTTAGCACTGTGTAATCTGAAGGCTATCAGTGTCAGTGAGTTCATTGGCTTATTTGTGCAACACATTCAACCTTCTATCCTATTTAGTTTTAGAAGTGATATCACTAGTAATTATACTCCCAGGACTATGGTAAAAGTGACTTTCAGAAGTGTGTCCTTCTGAGACAGGCTAAAGTTTCATCACATAAAAGTTCACTATTTGCAGAAGCTGCTACCCTCTTCTGCCAGTGTTGGGTGTGATCCATCTTTCCATGCCTAACTCTGTGAAAGCTGGGTGTTACTTTCTGACATGTTGGTTAATCTTGAAGTTTTCTAATGGAGCAAGGCACCAGGAGAGACCTGGCATTGGGATCCATGAGCTCCTCTGTGGGACTCTGCCTGATCACTGTGACCACAACAGTTTCCTCTGTGAAACACAAGTGGACTTCTGAGCATTTATAGTTTATTTTTATAATTTGAAAATCCTTTCCCAGAATTTATGAGCACATTTGATGTCAAGCAGTATGGGTGGAGATTAGGTCTTCTGTTGCAAGGAAACTCTGATTTTCCTTTCTGAGCTGGAAAGGAAAAACTACCCTTTCCAAGTGAAATTCCAGGAAAGCAGATAAATGAGACAAAATATTTGGTCAGAATTTAAGTATTTTGTAACTTTTGTAACTGAATTTTCAAAAGTCCACTTCAGGAGGAAGAAAATAAAAACTGCTGCTCCAAAAAGACCAAATAGAATACACGAACTTCACAATGTGTTGTTCAATTTCTTTCTAGAGCAAATGCTATCAGAATAAACAGACTTTTGAAAATGCATAAATTATGACAAACCCAGATTTTTTTGGTCCCCAGAATTCTTTAATGAGATCTTATTAACCAGCTCCTACTGTAAGTAGATATTCACCTTGGGCTGAATATCCTGGCAGACCTTCTGGAATGTGCTTGCCAAATGCACCTGTAGAGCCTAATCCTGAAGTCAAAGCAAGAAAACAGTAGCAGTTACATCAGACTGGGATACTTTGGAAAAAACCCTGTTTACTGTTTTGGAGGAGGGTTTAAAGCTGTTTTCAGCTCCTGTGAAGGCTGGATCCTACTTTCCAGTTTTTTTCTGGGACTCTCATTCTCCAATTCCCTCTTGTAACTTCCTGAACCAGCTTACATGGCTGCAGTAGAGTTGGGATTCTATACCAATATCATTTTTATTGAAGAGCAGAGATGGAAAATTTAAATAAGAGAATGAATAATTCCATTTTTAGTGGATATGCTGTGTCTGTTACTGTGGTGTTGCATGTGAAACATGATGTTCTCTCTGTATAACTCCTTACAGGGATTTCAGTAGAGATACCTCAGGCTGTCAGAAGCCAGTATGAGTCTGAGAGACAGGAAAATGGGGTTTAAGTCAGCTGGATAAACATGGTCAGGGCTCTCTCATATCTGGTGTTTGGGGTAGGTTGAAGTTGTGGGATGGAAAAGTGCATCTTGACTGCTTCTTTTTGTGAACAGAGTGAATTTCTACTGCTTCCAATATGGACATAGCCTTAGAAGTATGTAAAACTCAAGAATATTTAATTCTGAAATCCCATGAGTTTTGTATTTTAGTGTCAAATTTTTCCTAATTTTCTTAATGCTTGTTCATGTGTGTGTATGTGACCTACAAGTAGAATGTCAGCAGCAGCCAGCCCAGATTTTAGCTTTGGTAATCAATTTTGAAAATGATTATTTATTTTGTAGCACCTGAAAATAAATTAGATCCTTGAAAATAAATTGTATGGAAAAGGAGATTACAGTGCAATGAAGGATTTGACAGTTCAGCGAGAAGAGAGAGTGGGGAAGAAAATGGGTTATGGAAATTGGAATATGTGGTTACTGAAGCTAGTGTGGGTGGGTAGAAATAATTTTGCATGTGAAGTGTATGTACAACCCTTTTCTGAAAAGCATGTGAAAAGAGTGAATTTTTAAGTGTAAAGACTTCTCTCAGAAATGGTATTTGAGATCTGTAGATGAACAAGAACTCAGAATTATTTACTGAGGAAAAGATTTTTGGAAAAAGTGAAGCAAAATGCACTTCTCATGATCAGTCATCTTTGTCTGACTCTGGAGCTTTTGTGTCTTGCAGTGACATTTCTCCTTTTCTTTATTGGACAAATATGTGAGTTGCTGAAGCCAGTTGGAATATTCCTTTGGAAATACCACTTGAAAAGAAATCATTTTCAAAATAAAAACTGAGGAGAAAAATTCCTGGTTTTATTGAAACAAACAAACAAACAAACAAAACAAACCATGTAAAGGCCAAATAATTATTTCTCTTTGCTTCATGATAACTGTAGGCTCGGATGTTTTTGTCTGTGATTTGTGTTGAGAGCCAAAAATTTCCCTTGCTTCAGTGGATAAAACCTGGATCTTATTGTGTAAAACAACAACAAAAAAATCTTTCTCTGTACTATTTTTGACAGCACAAATATTTAGATTTCCTAATAATGCAAATTCTTATGCATTCTCTGCAGAAATGGGTGGACATGGTCATGCAAACAGATAACCTAGCAACAACTGTGAGTTCAGAGTTTGCCTGACATAAAGAATTAATTGCTAATCAGACAAATTCCTTTATTTTACTGAAAATTTTGACTTGGATGCCATAAAGACCATAAAATGTGGTGCAAAATCTCTCAGCTGTTTCTTTTTCATTTTGGACATGTTGAGTTGGCTTTTGAATTTCAGGGGGCTGGAGTAAAGGAGACCTTTCTGTGCAGAGCTCTTGGGTATCTCTGTTCTGCCTAAGCCAGGCAATATTAATTGTATGGGAGGAAATTGAGATTCTTTGCCCATTTGGAGTTCATCCATCATTTTCTGAATTAAGCATTTGAACAGTGCTCACATGAAATTTAAGGAAGGGAAGGCGACTCAGCTTAATAGCATGTGATTGCAAGATAATGAAGGTGCTGGGGCTCACTGCTTAATTACCAGAGGGTTATCTGCCTGCCTGGTAAGGAGGTGCCTGCCATCCAAAGTGCTGACAGATGGCCCAGCAGTGTGCCTTTCCCATGGCAATGGTGGAGGTCACTAAAGCAAAGGGCAGGCTGTGTGTGCCTGGGGATGGGCTTTGCAGGCTTGGGTCAGTCTGGGCACTGGCACAGACGGAGCTCCTGAGCCCTGGAAGCGTGGCTGGGGCTCTCCCTGCATGGATCCCAGTGTATCCAGAGGATGAGGAGGAGCAGATGCTGGCTCCCCAGCACCAGATGGAGTAGGAAGGCAGAGCTTGTGGGGCTGAGGTGCAGGGACAGCCAGGCTCTCTCAGCTTGGAGAGGTGCACCTCACTCACCAGATGCTGGGTAAATCTCTGCTAAGGGGTGAGGTTGAGATCACCCCCACACCCTTGAGGCAGCGCCTGTGACTTAGCTGCCCTGGAAGAATAAAAATTGTACTTCTGTGACTATTACACCTCAACACACGTGTAGCTGAAAGGTTGAAGTTTCTGTTTCAGATATTTGTTCTTTGCATGATTAATGATAATGCCTTGTAATGATTGATTAAGCAAAAGAGCCATGTAACACCTCTGGCCAGGCTGAGACAGTGCTGAGGTGCAGCTCTTAGCTGTGTCCCCTGTGCAGCTGCCCCATGTTGGAAGGTGCCACATTTCCTCTCAGGATACTTCCAGAATGACCAGACTTCACCTGTGTGCTCTGGGGTGCAGAGCAGCCCAGCTGCTCCAGGAGTGGAGGCTGTGGTCAAAGGGCCTTCTCAGGGTCCTCTGTTTTGAGCTCTCCTGCTGGACAGTGTGAGCTCTGCATTGCCCTTTACAATCAGGCTTGTGCCCATTAAATTCTGGTGGCAATCAGTGTCCTGTCGATCACTTAATAAATGTTGTTTTGAGGATAGGTGCAGGGAATCGGCACACTGACTCCAAAATAGTGTGCTGCACTTTGGGGAAGGGCAATGCTAAGATGAAACCAAATCAGAACCCTTTTTGTCATTGTTGTCCACAGTAAAGAGGTTTTTGTTACTTTTTGATGATTGTTGCTGACAGGTTTTCACAGGTGTGACCCACCTCCATTTGGCTGGATTTGGAAAGTGCACACTGGTCCTGCAGGTAATGGGGTGTAAATCTTAGATGGTGATGGTCTCTGTATTACAGAGCTGGGTCAGGCTCTGGGAAGAACTGGAGACTCATTTTATAGCTTTTTAATCCCTGTCACAACTGACTGGCTACTGGGGGGAAAATATTTTTAATTCTAGAAAATAAGTGTGTTACACTTCATAATATCTAGACAAGACAGATCTTGAACAGAGCTGAAACCTCCCAGTGACTGTAAAAGACACCACTGCTCCAAATATTGGCTACAACTGAGGTATCTGAGCAAATAAAATAATAATGAACAGCAGTTATTAAAAGTAATAAAAATCACAGCTGCTGTCTTTTAAGAGCTGTGTGGTTCTTGAAAGTTACAGCCCCCCAACACCACCTTATCTGGAGATTCACAGCTCATATCAGGGTGAATCCTCCAAGCCTATTGCAATGTGCAAAACACAGATTTCTACAGCCAGCTGCTGGAAGGATCAGAAATGTGCAGCCCACATTTGGGCCAGGCTCTTCTGGAGCCTGGGAACTGCTTTTCTTCCTGAGTGATGCTGTAATGACCAGGATATCCCATTTGTTAAGACACCTTGATGGACCAAATTAAGTATTTCAATTTTTCAGGCATAAACAAGTGAAATTACTTCTGCAAACAATTTAGAAGTAATAGGGGCAAGTAAGAAGTCCTGAGTTTTTGAATTTTTACACTGTGCTTAATCCTTCATATGACAAACTCATCTTTTTAATCCAAACAAGAACAAATTTTATAAACAGGTGGCTATGAACCTCATCTCTGTGTTGGAAACAAGCTGTGCCTGTTCATTGTGAGCTACAGTTTTATTATTGACTTGGGACTGATATTACTGGCATCAGACATGACCACATAGCAATTCATAGCCAGTCCCTCTTCAGATTTGCTTTTGCAGCACATATTCAGCTTCACTCTGGTTAGCTCAGGCCCAGTTTGTGGCAGCTTCCAGTCCTGTATTCCTGTCAAGGTATTATAACATCACTGCAGCAAACAGCTTCTCACTGGTGCTTAGCAGCAGAGCACATGCCCAGGATTCATGAATCATGAGGAAATGGTTCCCACTACTGAGTATATTAAGTTAAAGGAGAAAGTGATTTCCATAGTAACCACATATGGTAGGTCAGATGGTGACTTTCCAGATTTACCACCAGTGGTTTTGATCCTGAATTATTTATACAATGAATTTAGCTTCTTTGGTCTTCTTGGCATGTTGCCTGTGAATCTCCATGTTAACATGAGGGAGAAAATGCAAGTGTTATATGTAGTGCCAGCAAGGCTTAGACTTGATGTTTTTATTCACAGAGGAAACATTGCTATTCTCATGGTAAGTACCAATGCAAATAATAGTGGGAATTCTTGGGCTAACTAATCTACTTTTTACTAGGGGCTCTGCAGTACACACTAATTTGACCATGTTATAGGTGGAGCTGGTAGCAGTTGTATGCCTTTATTGCCAAACAGTTTTCCACCCTAGGGCCTGCTTTTCTTACTTGAAACTCCTTGAAACTTAAAACACTTTGGCTGAAATTCTTCAATTCTCCTGTTTCTATGGACTGTGATTTTTGGAAGGAAAATTTATTCAGTTGCAGCCTAAATTTGGGGGTTAAATATTGCTTTATTCACATCTAAGTTTTTATAAATTTTTTTCCTGAAACTTGGCTTCTTCTAACATTGGGAATAAACACCCAAAAGCACAGTAAAGTCATTCTAGGATCATGATTTGCCTAATTTGTTCTCAGAAATTATAGCCAAATTTGGTGAAACTGTAATTTTTTCTTTAATTATTTTGCTGCTTTACCAGCCCTCTGAGGTTGTTATATAGCCCAGCCTTTCACCTTTTACTAGCAGCAGACCTGGAGTAATGAGTGATATATATTTTATAACCTTGTGAACAACCCTTGTAGAACCTGGTGTAAGATAGTCCTGAAACTCCTACTGTTGGTAATTATTCCCAAAACTCACTGTAGTAGACAGCTCTGCGTGGAAGAGTCTCCTGCTAATGTGATTGAATCCTAGCCAAGCTAAGATATTTCTACAGCTCCCCAGTGTGGCATTCTGGTTTTTGCTGGCTGGAGGTGGAGTTTTGGTCAGTAAGGGGCAGCTCAAGGTGCTTAGCACAGCATCAGCACCCTGGCCTGAGAGTTCCTTTGGCAGAATTTGGCGCTGTTAAACAAGAATATCCTTCATAGTTTGCAATACCAGATACCATTCCTGGGCCACAAGGACTCATTGCACAGCTCCAGCATGCCAGTTGCCTCCTTTGCCCTGGAGTTTTCTGCCAGGGGCACTCTCAGTCAGAATCTTGGTAGAGTGGGTAAATAATCCCCTCGAAGGAGCAGAGGCTGCTGAGCTTTCCTGGATCACTCACCATCACAGGAAAAAGCAGTGCCACCATAGAGATCCCACAGAGATGGGCCGTGGCAGAGGTTGAGGGATGGACCAGTTTCTGCCAGACACAAAACCCTGGCCTGGGGAAGTCCTGCCAAGGAGCATACCCAGGATGAGAATGCAAAGCTGTCCTGTGAACCTGATGTATGTCAGCTGTGGGCAGGAGCTAAGCTAGAAGACAGCCACTATGGAATAGGTGTGCTGGGAAATACTACAGGGGCAAACAGCTGCTGAGAATTCAGGGATGGACATCATGGAGTTGTGCTTCTCTCTTCAACTCACAACAGAGAGGCTCACAACAATGTTTGAAGCCAGTAACATGTGCACATACAGCAAGGTCCATATGCTGCCTTCCACCCCTTGCCATGAAGGAATCAGAGCCACATGACAAGTTTTCAGTGAGCAGAATTAACTTAAAATACAAATTAGATGTTCTCTAAGGTTTCTTCCTACCCAATCCATTCTATGCATCTGAAGAGTGGCATGCTTTGATTTGAAGAACATAAGAATTGTTCTCCAGAGCTGCTGAATTGCTGATGAAAATGTGTCACTGAATTCCTCTGTGCTTCAGCTTCTTTCTTCAGTGATGGAGAGCTAGAAGGTTGATTCAGGATGGGTTGAGGCTGGGTGACCATACTCCTAATGCAGGTATCTGAAGCTGGGTAGGATGAATGCAGACTGACACTGCTCTTTCAGACACCAGTTCTCTTCCACAATCTCATATGTTGGGTTACTCCATTTGGCTATTTTCTCTTATTGTCACCACTCCTTTTCAAAATCATCTTCACCAAAGCCAGGGTCCAGATGAGTTATTCAGTGGGCAAGAAATACAAGGCAGAATAATTTGGACTGGGAGAAACCTCTAGATTTCACCTGGCCCAATCTCTTTTTCCAGGCAGAGTTGAATTTGAAATGAGAGCATGTTGCTCAGGGTCTTGTCCAACCAAGTCCTGAATATCTCCAGTGATGGAGATTCCCTACCTTCTCTGGATATTTTCTGCACTCAACTGTGCTCACAATGAAATATTTTCCCCTTGTGTCTCTAGAATTTCCCTTGTTCTCGCTCAAGTCTTGTGTCTCATGTTGCCTTGTGTCTCTTCCCTGTCCACCTCTGTGGAGAGATGGACTTCACCTTCTGTTCATGAGATAGTTGTGGACAGCAGTGACACCTTCCCTGAGCTGCTTTTCCTGGCTGAACAAAGCTCAGTTTCTCCTCCTGTAAGGAGGGACAGTGTGCTGTGGTCCCCAGCATCTTGGTGACCCACTGGGCTTCATCTGCTCTGTCAGCACTGTGTTTGGAAGCCCGAAGCTGGCTGGATTTCTGGCTGAGACTACCCCAGTGCTGAAGAGGGGAGGGATCTCTCCCTTAAGCTGAGGCTTCAGCCCTGTGTCAGCTCTGACTGAAGTGGGGAAGGTGCAGTGCTGGCTCAGGTTCACCTGGTGCTCACACAGCCTGTCCCTTGCTCCAGAGCTCTGCTGCTCCCAGTGTGCACAGCTGAGTGGGGCTGCTCCATCCCAGCACACTCAGCGGTGTAAAGAATGGAATAAACATCCTGCTGTGTCCTGGAGCACCAGAGCATGCAGGGCTGATATTTGGCTTCCATCACAGCAGTTAAATCTGCACGAAGCCTCGGTGTGACCCTGAGTTAAATGGGAGCAAAGGTGCAGAAACGCTGCTGCTTGCAGGTCGTGAGGTTCTGTAATGCAGCACGTCCCGTCCGAGGTGTGCTGCTGTCCTTGGGCTTCTTCCTTTTTCCACTAGAGGGACCCAAATGCAAATAAAAGCTCTAATTTATCAGCTGGGGAAAAGTGTCTGGGGTCAGGTATACCAGCGTTGAATGGAGAGCAGTGCTTTCTCCTTGCTAATATTTGTATTAAGGACTTGAGTCACCATTCATCGTGTCCAAGCTAGAAATGCTCAGAGAATTCCAGCTAACACCTGGAATCCCATTCCAGAGCTGGTTTTTAGGGCTTGAATATCTCAAAAATAATAGCAAAAGTAGCTGCAAGTCAAAGAAAAGCCTTGGCCATTACTCAGAGTGTGTTCTTTTCTGGGCAGTGCATATTTAATTTTCCAGGTCTGTTTTATGAGTGAACTCTCTGCTGTGGCTCCCTGACTCTGCTCCTTTCTGCCAGATGACGGCAGAACACGGTTTCTGATTCTGACTGATGGGATGGGAATGAAAAAATCACTGCTCTGCACTGATGTTTGCAACCTATTAGAGAAAAGCTCAGAGGGATGGGGATATGGATATTCTATCCCAGACCTTTGGGGAAAAAGGGAAAGGGGAAAAAAAAGCTGAAGGGAAAAAGACAGTATCTGATGTTTTTTGGTCTCATAGTGGAAAAAGCATAGGACTAACTCTTCCTCCCCCCCACCCAAATAAGATTGACTAACAAATGCTGCTTTAGCTTCAAAATACTGCTGATTAGCTTCAAGTCAGCTGAAAAAAATTTCATCCTGGAGAACTACTTACTAAGGAAGGATGAGACAAAACCTATATTGAAAAGCTGAGCTTCTCTTTTAAATTTTTCTCTTACTTGAGAAAAAAACCAAGCTAACACAGGAGTGTGGTTTAACTTTATGCACCCACTGGCTCTACTAAAACCCAGCCATGAATATCTTCTAATTACACATTGTTTAGCAGAGGAACAAAGTTTTATCACTGCCTGGGCTGCAGAAAGCTGTGACCATTTGTCCTGGTCCTGCAGGGCTGCTCAGGGTTTTCCCTTGGCTCATGCTCATACTTGGGAACAGTTTCAGTGGAGGAGGCTGGGAACAAAACACTCTGGGTTTAATGACCTGAGCAAGCAGGCTGGGAGGGGAGCAGGCATCTGGACTTTAAACAGCAGCTGTTTGCTCTGGTGTTTTGTTTTGTCCCTCTTGGTGTGCTTTTCTGAATTGCCAGGCTCCTATCTGTCCCTTTCTCACTCTTCTGTCGCTGGCAGGTTTCCTCCTGCACTCCTCCAGCAAAAAAATGACCCAGCCATTCTTCTTCTCCCTCTTATCCAGGTCAAAAGGGGAAGGTGTCAAATGTTGCTAGAAATACATCCTCTGGGCAGTGTCCTTCCTGTCTGCCATGTTATTGAAACCAAACCTCCTTTCTGTCCATCTGGGCAGGTCAAAGAAATGATCCCAGCTGGGAAACACAACTGCAGGAGAGGAGGGTGCTCTGGTCAGTGGCTCAGAGGCTGTGAAGGAGAGAGGAGGGGGGCTCAAGCACATCTGCCCTGTGGTCAGGCACAGACCCACCACACCCATTTTCACCTCAGCCACAGGCAAGCCCAGACTGAAAACCCTGGAGCATTCTGAGGGAAGATGTTGGGCAGTGCCTCCACACAGCTCCTGCTCTTCCCTGCTGACATCCAGACCCCAGCACTGCTGGGGGAGCTGATTTAGTGCACTCTGGATTTAGAGGCAGCTTCGATCAACAAAACAGGTATTTAGGTTTTGTGCAGTTTTTCTAAGCTTCTGGAGCAAAAAAATATATATTTTGATGCTGGTAAGATTGCTTTTGCCAAAAGAAAAATGCTGTAAAAGTGTGATATCCAGTTATGTGATTAAACTGGCAAAAATGCCAGGCCTCAGTACCCAGACTCACTGCCTCTTCTTTTGTTTTCTTGCAGGTCTTTGTATTTTTCTTCTGCCTTATCATTATCTGTCCCACACACTTCTCTCATAATCTGCTGCTGACAGTTTTCTATTAGACATAATTTCCTGACCATCTTGTGTATAACTTGGACATGCTGTAAATTTTGAGATTTATATGGAGTTGTATGAACTGTGCTCTTGAGACACTTGAAAGAAAAACACAGAAACGAACAAACTTGGCAGAAGAAGTGCAGTTGGAGAGCTGTGAGGTCAATCCATAAGAAGTAGTTGAAGCTAGTCAGTGTGAGCTGGTTAGGATGAAACAGCCCCTCAGCTCTGTCACTGCTTGGGCCTGAGCCATTACTGACTGTAAGTGCTATGATGTGGATTTGGGTGGGTGCTCGATAAGAAAACCCCCTGATTTGCAGCATATTCTTGCTTGAAATTCACCAGTGTCTGGGAGCCAGGTGAGTTTGGAGATCTTTAGCAGCCAGGACTTTGAAAAAACCTGGCAGAGCTAAAATTCTTTCAAGCAACAACAGTGAACCCTCCTTTTGAGGCATGCCTGCCCTAAAACTGCTTCCTGTCTCTGTTCGGTTCTCCTTTTTTTTTATTTTGAAGTGTGCTGGTTTGCAGAAGAATTTGGACTTAGCAGCCCCAGATGTACAGACAGACTGATTCTTCACCAGTAAAAACAAGCAAGTCATTAGTGGTTTTGGTGTGGGGCTCATGATCCTAACAACCCCCCAGATCTCAGAGCTCCTTGGCATTGGTAGAGGTTGGTACTGTCACAGTCCTAGCTGGTGTGCTAGGACTGGTCTTGCCTGATTTTACAGCAAAACACTTCACTTGCATTTGACTGTCTCACTTCCATCCTCACTGGTTGGTCCTTGCTTCTGGTTTTCTGACCTGGGCAGGAGAGAGTGAAAGAACTGATGGTGCTGGTGGCTGTCCCTGTCTGCAGAGCCTCTTTAGGTGCTGTGACCTGCAGTCTCCAAAATGGAAGGGTTAAAAAATATCAATTCTAAAAGAAGAAGAATTGTTAAAATAAGGGTCTTCTCAAGAGCCATGGCCATGCTGAAGCCTTGGTTTCAGACAGATGAACTTGTGCTCATGTACATCTCTGAGCATCTCTGCCGTTGCTGGGTGAGCAGAAACTCAAGGGGGATTGTGGAAACTGTCTACACCTATTTAATGGAATCAGCCATCACAGACCTTTGCTACTACAGCTGACAGGCATGCAAGGAGGACAGTATGAAGAGCTCACTTGGTGTGTCCTGTGGGTCAGTTCTTGCACAGCTGGAGGCTGACAGGGCACTGGTGCAGGGGGTGAAAGCTGAGGTTGTGGCCTTCTGTGCAGTGTAGTGCAATTGGACAAGGCAGGGCTCACTCTCACTTTCCTGGGGCCTGCCCTCCACCCTGGACATAATAGCTGAGGCACTAAATTTCTAGTCTTCTGCAGCATCTCAGAAATGGAGCTGAAAATATTTATCACTGGTCCATCCAAAGGTTTCTGCTGCAAGGAGAGTGCATTGAGATGTTTAAAGACTTGAAAAGCTTGGGATGAGTTATTCCTACTTAGATTCATGTCATGAGTTAAATCTTTGGAGCAATTTGCCTGGTAAAATACTCATGCTGCTTTTTCATTTGCAGGCTGCAGTGAGAGGTTTTCCAAGATTTTAGGGTAATTTGCTTTTGTCTCAAAACTCTAGATCTTTGAAGGTTTAGTACAGTAACTTCAATGTACCTGTGATTGGTATGTTACTATGAAGTACTTTTGTCATGGTCAGGGATTTGGCTTTTTTTTTTTTTTTTTGTTAATTTAGCCTGCCTCAGTTATCTCCTTTTGGCAGGAAAGATTCAAAACATTCAGACCATGGAAAGAGCAGCAACTCAAGACACTCTCATGACAAATAGTTAGTAACACAAGCTCTGTTGTCAAGTGTTTTCATTTCCAAAACTGTATATCCAATGGTAAACATCACTCTTTCCACAATGGATGATATCTCACAGAGAGCAGCAAGATCCTTTCTTGGGGGACATAGACAAACTCAAAGGAAGCAAGCAAGCAAGAATCATTCTGTTTAGATTTTCTAATGTTCATCAAAATGAAACATATTTATCATGTTGCTGATTGCCAAGCAGTTATGTTGGCTTTTATTTAATGTGGTTACTAGGATTGTCTCTTTTTCAAGGGTCAGCAAATGAAAAAGGAATCTTTAATTTCTCCTGTGCTGAAATCAATTTAGAACTTTCTCTTGATCTTACTGAGAATAGGGTGAGGCCAATATTAATTCCATGTGATAAATAAGTAAAAGAAGAGTTCTTTGAAAATGGTTTTTGAGCTGGCATTGTTTTGAAGCTCTGACAGAAAATAGTCAATGGTGACTGGTGTGCTGAGGCCAGGACCATTGTACATGCTGTTCATTATATTCCTTATTGCCAACCAAAAGCACACTGGTATTCCTGGTTTTGAGATCCTTTTTACCTACTGCTATTCATAGACAAAGAAAAATCATTGCAGCTTCTCATAACTGAATGCCAGGAGAGATATCAGAAATTTTAATTTTGTTGCTGCTTTAGATTACAGAATGAAATTAGTTGCATATGTAATAAGGCTACTGGTGCCATGAGAAAATGATTTGTGACTCATGAGAAAACTTCTTAGCCAAAAATATACAAAGATAATTGGGAAATTATTTTTTTTCCTCCTATGTGGCAAGATGTGTCAGCCATATATTTCTCACCACATAATTGGCAGGAAAATAAAGCAGTTTTATAGTCTTGTATTGTGCTAGAATTTGTTAGTTACTGTAAACCTTTGCAGTCACTCAATTACAAGGTACCAAAGAGAAATGAGATTCAACAATAATAGTTCAGGTCTTTACTCAGCTCACACCTACCTCCAAAGTTCTGAAAGTTTCCATATCCACACATCTATTACTTTCCCCCTGAAAATAGTGAGGCTAAAAGCAGTTGGCTCATCCCAAATGTTTGAGTCTGTGTGCTTAGATCAATTAAGCATTATACATGCACTATTGTCCAGAAATTTCCGTAGATTAAACCACAGTCATTAAATAATTTTAAAAGTACTAATCTTCCAACTCAGACATTGCCAGAGGCATTTTCCATATTTTAGTACAGAGCAGCCTAATCTCCTCTTTGAGAGAGCCAACCTCTTAAATGTGTGGGAAGTACCAGCTCAGTGCTAATATTGCCAGCCTTTGGATGATGCAGGAGGAATTTTAGGAAGTATGCTTGGACTGATAAAGTTTCGTTTGGCATTGCAATGCTTTGTTACCTGGAATAACAGCATGTACTTTGATCAGGAGGGTATTCTCATGTTTAGCCCAGAGAAATGTGTCTAACAGGTAAATAAGATCTGTAAAATGCATGAGGCACAGTGAAAGCTCAGAACTTAATGAGAGTTTAGTAATTTAAATTTGTAATAAAATTAGCCAGTTTGAGAATTATGGCCAACTGCAGTGACATAGAAGGCTTGAAGTCCACAAGATCATCTGTTATGAAATACAAATAATATTTTCTCTTATTAGGATAGACAAACATTATTATTTAACCTCACAGTAATACAGCTATCATTCACTGGCTGGCTGACAAAAGACGAATAATAAAGGAGAGCTAATCCATCTTGGGATAGGGATAGTTAGCAGAAAAAGATTATACCCTGTTGTATATTATGTCTTTCACAGAGTCCTTGGTCTATAGTGTGTAGGTTGAAAAATATTAATTGAGATAATGTGGAACTAAGGCTGTTGTGTGTAGGGTCCCAGCCTCATTACTGCAAAATTTTGAAGGTGTGGAGGGAGAAAATAAAGGGATTTCAGTGGCAGAGAGTGCTCAGTGCTCTCAAATACCACTCTGAAGGTCTGGACCCTTGCCCAGCATCCAGGCACACGGAGCACTGACTGGGCTTTCTGCAGTGGAGGGAGGTGGCCCTGCTGCTGGTGCCAGAGGTGGATGATGGTTTGCCAGGGACTGGGATCCTGGGGGTCAGATCTTCCTGCTGCTTGAGAAAACTGAAAATTCTGCTTCCCTGGTGCAGGATGATGGGAGATGCAGGGGAGAAGGGAGCACTGGGGCCCCTTTCTGGTGTTATCCAAAGTGTCAGGGCAGCAAGCCTGCTTGGGTCAGTGCCATGGATCCAGAGAGCATCCATGAGAGCATCCCTGCTGCTGGCCCTGCATCAGACACAGCCTAAAACATCCAGAGCAGTGCTTAGGTAGGGCTAATGTTACCTGATGCTCAAATCTGGCCAAATTTTTGCGAGACACTTTAGCCTATGAACATGTGCAGGTGAAGATGAGGTGAGTTGATTTGCTGGAAAATTTAGGAACAGCAGCTCAATCCCACCATGGTGCATCAGAGCTGGGAATAGAAGCCAGATTTCCTAGATTCTTCTATGCCTATGCTTGGACAGTGAATCCTTAATTTAAAAAAAAAATGGTTTGTGGTCTGTGTTCATGCAGCACCTTGCAATGGACCCAGAAGTGCTGATACTTTACCTCCTCTATTAACTACTGATAGATGAGCCATCTCCCACCTGAGATAGCAGGACTTGCACATTTGAAGCTCCCCCAGTTAAAGCCTTTGCTGTTTGGTTTAAGCCAGTGTTGGGGTCCATGTGTCAATGAAAATAAGCTGTACTGTGAATGGCCACACCAGAAGCACTGGCCTGAAGACAATACCACAAGCAGCTTTAATCACAAATCACACTTGATGGGGCAGCACAGCAGCCAAAATAGAGATAAACTGAGCAACTCTGGAAAAAAATTTGAGCCATTTCAAATACAGCAGCTGATTTATTATTACTCATTTTCTATGCACTTCATTGAACAGATTTTTCTGTTTATGAATTCTGTCTTTAATATTTTTATAATACTGGGAAACAGGCCTGGCCCAATCCTTATGTTCCAACATTCCCACAATTTTAGCAGTATTATGAACCTACATCTTATTTCTGGTTTTTCAAAAGACCTCATCTTTGCATGGGAGTGAGGCAGCATTCCAGAGCCATACAGACTTCAGGCTTGAAGAGTTCCAAATGTTGAGCCAGCTCTGAATGTGACTAGCTTACAGCATAGGGCCCTTCCTTTTTCCCCCTCTCTCTCTCATGTGTGTATGTGTATGAACACAGTCCCATGAGGTGTAATGAATCCTTTGCTCCAGGGAAAATGGGCATTGCTAGGTGCAGTTTGGATTCCTTCTCTAGCTGAAAAGCTCTGATCCTCCATGCCTCTGTATGGGATTAAATCAAGGTGAAGGGCAAGGTTTGGTTTCATAATGCATGAGATACTTTCAAATACTCAAAGTGTTTGGATGGATCTGCAAAATATGGTCCTAGGAGACACCCAGGCTGTTCTGCAGTGCTGCCTGAAGGTCATGTGGGATTTCATAGGGCATTTCTGATGGCAACAAAGCAGCCCTAGATCATTCCTGACTGAAGAATTCCTGACTGAAGATGCCTAGTGTACATGGGGACATTTGTCTCATTTATCTTTAGGTGTTCCAGTTTGGAGCTGGATCTCCTCCTTTGTGCTAGATGCAGTGGATTTGCAGGGCCCAGACTGGATCACCTTGGTATGATGCTGCACAGAAAATGTCCAAGGGAGCAGCCCAGCTGTGGAGGGGGGGTGTGGGAGCACCATGCTTGGCACGAGAGACTTGGCAAACCTGTAATTTATTGTTGTCTGGTACAAAACTCTATTTCAGTATGGGCTGTTGAAACTACTTAGGGAAACTGTAATGTGAGTGCAGGCCAAGCAGAAGAGTCAAGTGATGTTCAGATTAAATTGATAAGCCATTGAGTTGTCTCTTCCTGCATCTTGAATGAATGGAGCTTAACAAATAATTTTTTAATGGGAAACAAATCCGTGCATTGCATACAGTTCTGAAAATTGTCGGACTGGAAGCCAAGCAAAATAAGTTTTAGGATTTCCTCAGCTTCATAATTGTGTTATTACATTGTATGATAGAAATTGAGCTGTGGCATTAATTCTGCTCTCTGGCATTAAAAAGAAGAGGAAGTATTTTTTCTTTAATTGACAGATAACATTTCATTCATGGGGCATTAGCAGAATTAGCTTTTTGCCTACTGAAATATTTTCTGTGTTCCTGATTATATGTGATTTAACTTTAGTAATAAGGAACTTTTTTATTTGTGAAACACTAATCTGTATCAGGCAGAGAAGAAGAAAAAAAAATCAATTATAGGAGACAGGGAAGAATTGCAGACTTTTAAACTGAAAATGCAAATCTGCTATTTAAGTGCTCTGCATTGAGTATTTGGAATCACCCCTAAATGTCTCTGTAAAGGCTACTGGCATTTTATGGTCTCCTTGCCACTGTGTTCACAGGTTGTTTTCAGGATCACAGGTCTGGGATGCTGTGCAGAGGGAGCTTCCCTGAAATCATTATTGGAGGTCACTGCTGGATTGGTGCTTCAGTCTTATCAGCAAAAACACTTTTCCTTCTGTGCTCAGTGTAGTGTATCCATTTACTGCTATTATTATAATTACTCTTTTCATCTGGGCACAAAAGTCTATGTTTGCAGTTTTGCTTTGTTCAAGGAGGGGAAAAAAGCCAAATGGCTGCTATTTATGAGAGTAAGGTGGAGTTTCTGGCAGATAAGTGGATCTTTGTTCTTTAGGAATGTGGATAATTTTGGCAAAGATTTTTGTGAACATTTCACACCACTTCAGCTGTGGCAGGAGGATCAAAGCATCTTGAATAAATGTGGGTAGGTCACATCTCCCAGGCACAGAGTTTTGGGGAGATGTGACTTTTGCACCCCTCTGTTGCTTTAATCAGTGTCCCACCTTCTGAAGGGTGGCCAGAGCTTTCCTTCAGCCATAGACTATGGAGATTCTCTCTCACAGTCGGTGTGGTGTGAGTTTAGTGGGGAAAACGGGTTCACTCCTGAAAGATACTGGCAAAATGTGACATTATTGTATTATTTAGTCAGTGCTGTAAATTGCTCTGAAGACAAAATTTTCTCTTCCACCCTTGGAGAGAAATTAACCTGAAATGTCAAATCACATTGAAGCCTCTCTGCTCATCCTGTCACCAGGCTGATTCTCTGTGCTATTTATGTAAGTTGATGTTCATTGTTTCCATTTCTTGCTCTACCTCATTGTGATAAATTATCCATAAAAGCAAAAGAACCCATCCAAATCTGTTATACTGATTTCCTCTTTCAGCACACTGTCTAGGGGTGGTAGAGAAAGGTACTGATGAGTACTAGAACATTGTTTCTTGTCAAAGTGCTTAATAGCAGCTGAATATCTTGCCAGAAAATATGAGCTATAATCTGTGGAATTAAACAATCCTAGGAGGAAAAATATCTTCTTTGTTGTTGTAACTCATCCAGATAATGCAAAGGTGAAACAGAGCTTGAGGTTTGTTTACCATTTGCTTACCTGTTCTTTTCCTTTAGCAGAGGCTCAGATAACTGAGCAAGCACTGGAAAGTCTTGTTTGCAAGACAAGAATTTGAACACCCTCTGGAGCAAGGAACAACCCTAGCTGCTTATGGGTCACTAGCAGGTTAAAACATGTTAGCTCTGACCATGTCCAGGGAGTGTGGCTGCTTTTGAAGTGGTGCAGAGCTGTGTTCTTCATCATTCCTGGCCAATGAAGGTATCCTGAGGCATATTGCAAGGGACATCATGTCACACCCCAATTCAAGGCTGTGCTTCACTCTATTTTGACTTGTCACGTAGTTTAGTGATGTGTCATAGCTCAGAACTTTAAATTGAATAAAGAAATTTTTGAATTACTGAATGAACAACTTTCCATGAGGTCTCTAAATACAGATTTCATTAACTAAGAGCAATTCTTCTGCTTCCCAATCACATTGAGAAACCAGGAGTTTCTAGCAGCATCTCTTGAAGTTGCTGAGCTGTGCTATTTAGGTGTACTGGAATGAATTAGGAGTTTCTTTCCAGGCAACCTTTTCTGACAGAAATGCTGACAACGACTCTTCCTAGCGAAATATCAATGCATAAGGACAAGGCACATTCCTGCAGTACTTCCCATGTCTTATCCTGAACTACTTTTTCCTAATTTTCTGCTTGTGCTTAAACAGCTGCCAGGCTTTACCAAAGAAACAGCCTCTGTTTAATGCAGGGTTATTTGATATGTGTTTAAGTGTGTGGGGGATTTATTCTGCTGTAAGGAACATTTAAATGCAAAATATTATATCTGGTTATAGAATGGCTCTGAATGTATATTTGTTGTTCCCCAGGACATTAAACAAGCAACAGCTAGTGCACTTTTAAGGTGGGCTAACAGATTTATACACCCCTTAAGTTCTGAGGGCAAAGCTGAGTGAAAAACCCTGCAACATTATGTAATATTAATACTTACAAAATAGTAATTATATATATTTAGATTAAACGAACTCTGAAGTTGAAACACTGAGGTTCTGACTTGGATAAGACAAAAAATATTTTCAGCATGAAGACAATCAGACATGGGAGCAGGTTTCCCAAGAGAGGTTGTGCCATCTCCAGACTGGATAAAACACTGAGCAACCTGGTCTGGTCTTATGAGTGTCCCTGCTTTGAGCAGGAACTTGGGCTAGAAACCTGCTGAAGTGCCTTCCAACATGAATTCTCCTAGAAATCTAAGATCCTACGTACTTTGATGGTGCATTAAGATTTCAGTTAAGCAAGTTTATTTATGCTGGTGTTGTCAAATGCCCTCCACAGATGTTTTCCCAGGTAAAAGATTAGTTGTAATAGCTGGATCAAGCAGATTATCTGGCCTGGGGTTTGGGACACAAATCATTAGGTGAGTCTAAGAGGATGCACAGAACTCTCACTGCTTTAACAGCAGTTCTGTTCCACTGCTCTGCACACCTGCTCACCTGGCTAGAGGCTGCTGGGTGCATGTTGAAGGGATGGTTGGGGCTTACATTGCACATTTTTATTGCACAATTTCCCTGCTTGTTAGTGGCAGGGTGGGAGAGCAAACAAGACAGAGAATTTATGGCCCAAGTGGCCACAGAATTCTTTTAATGTCCTGCACAGAAATAGCACCATTAGGGGTAGTGGTTCTGAACATCCCAATGTATTCTGCACTAAAGGGCTTCCTGGAGAAAAGGGGATGGGGCTGCTGCAGGTGCCTGGATTTCAGCTGATCTTGCAGCAATGGATTTGGCTCATAGGACACGACAGTGCTTTGGAGAATTTTCACAGCAAGGAGACAAAGCTTGTGCTTGATGAGGAAATAAGAAATACAGATGGGAATTAATACTAGAACAATAGGCTAGACAAGAGAAATGCCTATTGTTTTAAATGAATTCACAGAAATAAATGTAACAATTCTACTGACCTTTTAACTTATGCAGCTTGCATTTTTACTGCTAATCCTGGGCAACTCTTTGGTAAAGTCAGTGAGTGTACCAGCATTGATCTTACAAGGAATCTCATTAAAAAAAAAATAAAAAATCTTAGTTTTGAAATATGTCAGACCACTCTCCAATAACAATTTTCATATTTCACATTCCCATCCCAGCTTTGGGATCGATCATGGGGAAGCTGGGTGAAATGATTGATGCCTAAGCTCCCCTGAAGAGAGCCAATAGTTGTAACTGTGGATTTGCTTCTGACCCTAGATTTTTTTTTGACCACTTGCTTGGGAAGTTTTCCCTCTGAAGTGCCTGTGCTGCTTTCAGACCCACCATCATCCCTGTCAGGAACGTTCCAGGAGTGGCTCACATGGTCCTGGCCCTGTGGTATCTGCCCTGTGGTAGAAACACAAATGCAGTAAGGGAATATTGCTACAGGGGACACTTTTGTTTTTTGGTCAGGGTGTCATTTAGGGGGTGATTTGGTGGCCAGAGTGTCTCAGTAGAATTGGTTCAGCAGTTGCACAGTCTTTGTGCAGTTAATGCTGCTTTTAAGTACCTGCTGATAATAAATACTGAATTGATTTTCTTTATTGTTTCTGCAGAATATGTTTAACCTTAAAAATACATTCCTATATTCCTTTTCTCCAGCTACCCTTATTTGAATTCACTAATGATCTTGGTTACAAGTAATGCATATATTTCTTAGATTTCATTCCAGATTCTGGTCATTTACATGGACCAACTTCAGAAGAAGTTCCTGCTAAAAAATTAAGATCAAATCAAAACCACATCTGTGTACATTAAAATCCCTCAAGCACAGTGTTGACTGCCAGGCTGGCTGGGAGAACAGCACTGGTCCATGCAGTGAACTGGACAGTTTCATTCTCACTGATTCTTTTCAAGAAAGATATTAGCACAATGGAATGTGTGTTGCTGAAATGCATAAACACTGAGCTCCAGATGCAATGAGATTGCTTGATTTTTCTCTTCCTCCATGTGCCATGATGAGTTTGGAGAGGGATCCAGTAATTTAATTTGTGATATCTTTTAGATCACTGCAACTACTCAAAAGCTGTGGACAGAGGCAAATAACATTTTGTAATATATTTATTGTATGGTAATGTAAACCAGAGAAATCTATAAAGAAGGGAGGAAATCATATTCCCCATCTGGGAAGTACTGAACTGAATTTTAAACCAGAGAACCAGACATGGTTGAGGCTGAGAAGGGAAGAGGAAGAGTTCAGCTAACTTTCCCCATAAGAACTAAATTACTGGTGAGACCACATGGTATTTTTCTGGTTTTCCATACTTCTGACCTCCCTTTACAAATGACATGCTCGTTTTGACAGTCTCCCCCCTTATTTCCCTTGATAAAGGTTCACATGAGTATCTTTTCTCTTTCTCCCCAGAGGATGAGTTTCTCTTGCAGCTGAAGTCCCTTGCCAGAAAGTTCTGCCATCTGATTGCCCCTAGTGTGTGAGGAGCAATAGGACACTGGGGCAGTGAAGCTGTTTTACTGTGTCAGGCAGCAGTTTCCCTTTTCATACCACCATGGCTGCTGAGCAGCATGGAATGAGAAAAGGCTCAGTCTCTGTAATGAAGTCAATATCTCCTCATCTCTGAAGAATAAGAGGAATTTCAACCAAGAGAGCAGACTGGCTTACTTATCTTAATTTCTTGTTTTAGTTTCTACTTTGTGTTCTTCAACACATCTAGTACTGGCTTTTTTTGTATTCACTGGGGGATAAATTAGCTCAAGATTCTGCTTACTACTCCACTTCAGCATTTATACAATTTCTGGTCAACCTATACTTGACATGTAACCTATACTACTTCTGAATTTTTCATAAAGATTTCCATGGGACTTGTGTTCTCCAGACCAGATCCTGTTTTGTTATTTCAGTTTAAAACCACAGCACTTGCACTGAAACCCTAACATTTTATATCTCCATCCACATCTATGAAATTTGTGATTCACTTGAAGTATTTTGGATTTGCACTGGGTAAGTTGAATATGACTGTAAAGAAATTTATTGTGTAGATTTACTCCACCAAATAACCACAGTGGTTATAAGTCTTTTAAAACTCAGGTTAAATGAACTTATAGTCTGATGCTGATATTTTAAGGCACAAGTTCTGGAAGCTGTTTTCTAATAGACCTCAGGGTTACTGCTATGTAGATTTTGCTCATTTTTCCTTGACTGTAATACACAGACTTAATTTGTGTCTTTTGAATTCTTTGTCATAAATGCAATTGTATAGAAACTTTACATTTGAGCAGAGTGAGGCCTTTGACTAAGAGGAAACATAGGTTACATGCAATTAAAGACAGGAGCATTCAGATAGTTTCTACCACTATAATTCCTCAAAAGATAAAATTATCCTATCAAATATTTAAACCTGCCTGAAATGTCCAACAAAACTGTATGAGAGAAAACTAGAGTTGATTTCTGATTAACTTTGTAATTTTATAAAATTTTCCCCCATTAATTCTTCATAAAAATGCACGTAGTTTAAGGCTAAGTTAGACTAATTCAGGCAGGCATATTTTAAGGTAACACCCATATCTTAAAAGTTTATAATTTTCTCAACATTGTGAAAAAAGCCTTGGACAACAGAATAAACACTGTAATTCTAATTAACAGTCTAAGACACCACAAATGTTTCTGGTAGAGATGATGGGCTGACAGCCCTTTCTGATGCCAGCCCTCTGTAAGGAGCATGGGTTCTGTGTCCCTTGGTCTCATTCTGGAGACTTTGTCCCAGGTTTTGACCTTGACCCTGCCATCATGCTTTCTGTTTTTTACTGTAGGCATGTCTGTAGCTTTGGGAACAAGGCTGTGCTATGTAAAACCTGATCCTCCAAAGCACAAACACCCTGCCCTCGATGAAGTCCATGCACATTAACTTGCTCAACATTTTTTATCCCATAGATTCTACATGAATAAAATGTATACATGCATTTAAGCTTTTTCCTGGATCCTGCCCACAATGCTCAGACTTTGAAAGTCTGAACTCATGTTCTATGATTAATGAATCATCATGCATATTGGTGATACAACTTTAGCTGTGATCAATCTCAGCTTCTGGCATGAGCCACTCAGGAGAGGTCAGAGAGGATGATGTGGATTTTGGAAAGTTAGTCTCCTGAAAGGACAGATACACTTCACTCCTCCAGCTGTACCACACTGATCATTTATGAGACCACACATGGGTTTTACTCAGGCTGCAGAAGAGTCAGAAAAATGCAATGGTCAGGGCTGAAATTCACCCATCTGTGCCCTGGTGTTGTGTTGAATGATGTGGTGTCCTGCTGCCATTCCCAGAGCTGCCCAGAGGCACAGCCAGGCAGTAAATCTCAACCCACAGTGTGAGAGACAGCCCTTCACTTGGCATTGGACCTCGTGGGAATGAAGGATGTTCTTACTGAGGCAAAAAGCTCTGCATGATCCTGAGACTGACATGTGCTAAATGCATATTTGAAACATCTTGGCATCTATTTGCCTGTTATTTTATGGTAGAAAGGCCAGACAAAGATCTGAGAATACCTTTTTTTCAAGTCCAGACATAATCTGCAAATACAGCTCTCTAACTGAAAAGATTTGGGCAACCTCAACTTTCCTACACCTACCAACAAAAACTCCTTCCTCCTTCTCTAGGAAATGTCCATCAGTGTATTAAGGTGGCTGGAACTCAAAATCTTTTCCTGAAGCTCCCCATCCCTTACAGCTTCTGATTCTCAGTTGCAGATGAAATATTCAGGTCACCCCAAATCCAGGCCATGTAATCATGACATCTAAATCCTCATGTCCTGCTTGATTTCCATGGTGTTAGAGGTTCCTGTGCTAAGCTGAAGGGGTTACATTACTTTGGTCTCTAGGCTCAAACCACCAGTCCACAGGCTATGAAGGGATTTATATGCAAACTTCTGTTTTGGAATACCTGTGTATTCCAGGACAAAATGGGCCCTGATGAATAAAAGCAATAAGTCCATAACTGAGTACAAACTCTTTGAAAACTGACTGTCAAGCAGATGTCCTAGAAAACTGTCCAGGAAGTTCAAAGTTTACCATTTGCTGGTTAGCAGAAGTTTCTTGAAAGAACCATGTAAGTACAGTTCCCAAAGTAGTTAAAGTGCTTTTTAGGGCTGCCACCTCTGGCATAGCTTAGAAGGAGCAGTGAAACTGCACTCCTGGAAATGAGGAGGGGACCTGTGTGAGCTTGCTTTGAAAATAAAGTGCAATAGGAGTTCAGTTCCTGAGAATATATTTCAAACAGATCCAATCCCTAAAATGGTGTTTCCTGATAGAAAAAGCTTCAGAATTGATTCAGATTTATAGTGAAGTTGTCTGTTTATAAAGCTGCAGTGCCTGAGGGCAAAACTATCTTTGTATGTGCTTTTCTACAGAAATAACTATTTAGTGCTCTATTGTTGCCATTAAACTGTGATTGCCCTTTATGTGGTTAAAAATGTTTCAAGGAGGTACAATAACCATGGAGATTAGCAGACAAGAAAGAAATATTTGTATGTTTGCTTGTGCATGAAAATTTTCCTTTCCGAAAACCTTGTGACAAATCTTTTTAGCCATGGCAGGAATAGGCAGAACTGTAGCCTTGAATCAATACCTGAGGGAGGTGATGACTAACAGACCCAACAAAGTTTTTTGTTTGGAGGGGAGGGCTTAAACTGCTGGAGTTGGTACCAGCTGTTCCTTTGAACAATGCTGTACTTATGATTCAGACCAGGGCAGTTGTGTTGTAAGCAAGCAAAACTGATTATTTCCCTTCATATGCTTTCTAAAAAAATATTAAAAAAAAATGGAAAGAAACTTTAGGTGGGTCTGAAAGATAGAGGAGCCTCTAAAGTACTTGTGAATCAGTTTTCTGGTGTAACTGCATCCACATGTGAAGTTATTGAAAACACATGTGACTTGGATAAAAGATTACATTTAAAGAAGGGACTAGAACAGAGCTACAGACAACAGGGTCCTGTGTTTCATCAAACACTGAGCTACACATTTTCAAATGTTTCATGTTAAGAGAAAATGTTTGGATGATTTTAAACAGGGCACTTCTCCATTTCCATTCACTTGCTTATCACAGACCCCTTATGAGTGTTTCTGTTACAGAATAATCCACCAAGGCCATTCATCTGGTTGCTTGCTTGGGGGAAGAAAACTGAGTTACAGTATGTTTACTCTAAGGAATGGTATTATGTATTTTTAAGGTTTTGAACTGGGTGAACCAGCTGGGGAGAAGAAACAGCAAACACAAAACCTGCCTGAGATTCATTATCATCATTATCTTGCTCTGCATTTTCAGTACACACACTGATAATAACTAGTATGTGGTGAAAATCATGTTAACCAAATTTCTAAGAGAAGCTGATACAAATTCAGACAATTAGGCATTTAAAAAAGGCTGAGATACTTTAAAGTAATTAACTGGCAATAGAGAACATGATCCAGTTCCATCTGAAAAAAGATGATTCAGATATCCAAAACTCAAATCATGGAAACTGCACTGTAAATTGTTTATTAGGATATAAGCTGCACTGTATTTTAAACAAAAGTAGTTTGGGGCTGGATTCTGCTCTCCCTGTGTGCATGGAGTGATTTTACCATATTATATGTAGTTAGATTCTTCATGGACAGAATCCTCTGTGAATTTCAAGTCTCTCTCCAGCTATTCTAAGTTTCCAAATTAAGCATAAAGACAAAGTCTACCAAAGACATTTGGTATATTATTGGTGCAGACAGGTCTGGTTCTGTAAGTAATAGCTACAGGAATAAAGCTGGAAATGCATCTTTGCCTTTGACTTCTGCATCCCAGTCATGAAGGGTTTTTTGCTGGAGGCAGTGGTGTTACATAGCCTGAAACAAGGCCTGCACTCCTGACTTAAGTAATGCTAATTATTTTAGTAATGTTTTCCTACTGAGCCTTACTGGTAGGGATTTGAATGACACATTGGTCCAGAAATACAAAATTATTTTAGATTAATGATGAACAGTGAATATGCATCAAGATCAATAGGAAATATAATTTATCTTCACTACTATGTTTGGTAATTTCTTCTCAAGCAACTAATAACCACAATCTGAAGAAGCCCCAGTGATTGTAGGATGCAGCAGCAGCAACAGCTCAGTATCCCAGACAGCCTGTTCCCAATTTAATGGAGTTGAACTTTTGTCCAAAAGTCCCTAAACACAGAAGTGCCATTTGAGACATGAAAGGCTAGAATATGACTGGAACTTTTAAAAATTATATTTAGTACTTTATAAGGAGACAAAACCTGACCAAGTTATTTTTCAAAATGGAGGAGATAAGCAGTGTCCAACTGTGTCCTTACAGATTTGGAAGAAATCAAATCCAGCTGTAAAGTACCATGCCAGCATCTCAGCTGAGCTCTAGACTGCCAGGGAACCAAGCAGATCTCATTCAACTCCTCTTGTGTTTTCACAGAATTCTCACCTACCTCTTGAAGAAGGCTCAGGTCTAATAAAGAGCAATGGGAATTTTTGAGGAGACAGCAGGTGGTCAAGGGGAATTCATAGGATGGGGACATGGCCTGCTACACAAAAGACTGTAGAGAAGATAACTCTCACCTGTGCTGTAAACCCCACAGTCAGACAGCTGTTAATGTCACCTGGCTCAGAAGCACAGGCTGCTCCCTGGCTGTCTGCTGGCTGGGGTCAAGTGGCAGCACTTGGGACACGCCTGCCCAGTCACACAGTACTGTAGGAATGGAGCAGTTTCAAGATTTCTTTCCTTCTGTGCAATTTGACTTTTAGACTCGTAAGTTATTAAGGAGAATAGATGATAATATCACAGTATAAATCAGTCTAAAATAACCATTGGCTAATTTGGGTGAAATACAGTGGACAATGTTGCAATGCACTGATGGCCAATTTGTGAAGGTTTGATTTCCAATGAGAACTGCAACACAAATTTAGACAGAGAGATTTTGCAACAAGAAGAAGGTAAACTTCAATTTCAGCTTTGAATTTGAATTTCAGCTTTCCTCTGAACTGGAGGAAGAAACCATCCACGTATGCAGCACTTAATAAATTATTCCCTTCTGTTTATTATCAGCATTATTAAAAAAAAATCTGGTTTATGATTATTTGTTTTGGATAGCAGAGTAATCCCTGACTCTTGAAAGCCTCCAAAGTGTCTATCATTAGCAAACATAACATTCATTAGAGGTCATTCTTCAAATCCAGAGTAAATATTGCTGTTTTCCTTTGCCAAATGAAGACACAGCCTTCAAGGTCCCAGTTTCTGCCACAGTCTTCTTCCTTGGTCTAGTGGGGTTGGGGAAATTAATTTTTATACCTAATAAAAAATGTATGTATAACAGAAGGTATTCTAAAAGACATAGGAATAATTAAATCTTTATTAGAGGTTATAAACCCAGCCTTCTTCCTAAAGTGTGGAAACAGAGGAAGGACTTGCATGTCCTTTACATTATCATTGTCTGTACTGTCATAATGTTTTCTAGTCCTGACTTCTGCCAAATACCAGGTCTCACCATATATTTTCTGCCTAACAGAGGAGCTTTCTACTGTCAGTGGTGCTGTCCCAGTGGTACTTTTTGATTTTGAGTGTCCCATTGCCATCATTCAGTGTTTGGCATGTTAGACATCATGAGATGCAGCTGTGCACATCCTGCATAGCTGTGGCCACACAGCATTGCTGCACATGTGGGGACATGTTTGTTTGACAAGGACAGAGTGAAAAAAAAAAAAAAAAAAAATCATTTTTTTCTGTGGGCCCTGAGGATCCCCAGGAGTGCTCTTCAGAGGCTGACAAGCCTGTAATGTGTGCCTAGAGCTCAGGCTGGGGAGGGCATTGACTGTCAAGAGCTGGCAGCTCTTACAGGTGGGACCAGGACAGACACACTCTCTATCACTGCCTGCTTTCTCCCTGCCAGTACAGGCTGCTCCTGTTGCTGCTAAGTTTCAGCCAGTCTTCTGAGTGTCTGTTGCTAGGGGATGTTATAGATCATGTGAATAATGTGGTCTACAAACAAAGTCTGAGCTGAATTTTTCAGCTTTCGTGCTTAGGGAAAATCATTGCCTTATATTCTGGCTATTTTGTCTGTATCTATACCAGTAACTAAACTAAGCAAGGCTGGGGCATAGGATGAGGACTGTCCTTCAATAGCCTATATTGTGTACTTGTTGGCATGCGTGTTGGCAGGGAGTTGGCCCATGCAAGCTGATATTCTCCCAGACAGAACCCTGGTGTGGTTCAGGAGCAGGTCAGGCACTGTTTGTAATGGGAAATTTGGATCAATTTCTCTCTCTCTCTTTTTTTTTTTTTTTTTTTTTTTTCCTTTGGTGGTGGGAGAACACTGGAGCCATGTGGATGCAAACTGTGTTATGCTACTTCATGCAATGCCAGAAAAAAGCTCTTGTGCACTGTTTTAATTTGTTTAGATATAGCTTTTGATGCCTAGGAAGCAGACAGTTGCAATCTGTGGAGCATGGGACAGGCTCTTTTTTGACTTCCTCAGTCCCAGTGTTATGTGGTACTAAATGAAACTAGGTGGAATACCACATTCATTGTCAAACAAACCTGGAACAATTTGTGTTGCCAGGAGATTCCCAGATGCAATGAGCAGTCTGGTATAATCAAACTTGCACCTAAAGCAGAACTCCATCCATATTAACATATGATCTATGTTTTACTAACAGATCAGCATAATTAGGATTGTGCTGCCCACTTGTCTAGTGGTGGTTAAGATTAACCTATCACTGTTACACCCTTTGACATTGGTCTCCTGAGGAGGTAAATGGAATAGGAGAGTTATCTGATTTGCATCTATCCAGCATCTGACTAGCAAGTGTAAAAAGTCACAGTTTAATAAAGATGCAACATAGAACTACAATTTCCAGTGCATTTGCATAGGGGGTAAGATAAATCTCATGTAAATTTGGTCACCTAAAAGGCAGGTGCTCAGTCCAGCTTTCCAGTCCAGTTATTACCTCTAGAGGCTGATTCATGCCATGCTCAGAGAGGCAGGAGAAATGTATTGTGCTCTGCTGAAACCAGATACCAGCTTTTGGGGTTGCTGTTATCCAGGCATCATTTATTCATCATTTATTTACTCTTTTCTCAGTGCTTTATATTTTTTCTTCCTGTCACAAGCCCAGCTATTTATTTCTCATCTTTGATTCTACTTACCTTGCATGGCTTTGTCTCACTCTCTGACAGCTCAAGAATTTGTTCCAGGACTGGTCAGTCAGTAGGTGACTGCCTCTGCCTCTCCCATCAGGGAGCCCCCTTTACAAGGAATCATCATTTTGTCCTCCTAGTCTTGCCTGGTTTAGGGTTAGGTGGATTGGGTCCTTTTGCTGGTCCACCTAGCCCCAAACTTTTACAAACAGAAGATGTGTGCATAGATTGGTGGATGCTGTTTGGATCCCATGTCACTGTTAAGCCATTTTCTTGTTAGAGCTTTTCCATGCCTTCTGTTCTGCTACAAACAGCTGTGGGGTGTTAGACCATGCAATGAAAATAAAAGCTTAGTTTAGGACCAGCACTGAAAAGGCCTTTCTCAATTAGAAAGATTTTTCTCAGTTAGTTCTTGGATTTTGACACTACTGTTGATTGAAAATATAATTCCAGAGGCAGAGCTGTGCTTAGAAATGTGTGTAAAAGAAAAGGCACTATTTTCATTCATAAGCTTCCATGGAGAAGATAGGGTAATAGGAACCTTCTAGCACATGGAAGAAGGCAGTCTGAGATCTTGACATTAAAACAGAGACATCTAAACCATTGATAGAAATAAAATCCATCAAAGAGAGAAAATGAGCACTGTAAAACAGAGTGAAGGAAAAAAACCACAATAATCCAATTTTTCTATAGTTATGAGGTAGGACAGTGAATGAGAAAAGGACATAGGACAATTAAGTAAATGCTAGGACAATTGCTACAGCACATTCATAAGGAAACTCTGCTAAGTGAAACTAAAGAGGGTCCCTACTTGTCCTTCTGTTTGCTGATTGCCTGCATTTGTTGTTAATTTCAAAAAACTCTTTGAACAGAAATCAAGAAAAAATCCAAATAAACAAAGCAAAGACTGTTTTTTATTCCAGCTAATATATAGAAAGTCAGCGGAAGATTTAGGAACATTATGAATGCCAAGTAAGACTTGTAGTTTAGTTGGCTTTAGTGTTTTGAAGATGACATTTAAATGTCATATTACTTCAATTCAGGAGTGGGAACATATATTTACAAGAAGACCTTAAGAGGAGCATTCATTTTAGGTTTGTTTAAATTTCTTGCTGTCTATTTTTTGAAGGAAACAAAACAAAGCAAAGCACAGACTATAAATTTCCATTGAATATGTTTGTTCTGTTACTTTTTGTATTGCTAATGCTCAGTTCAAATACTGCTTATTTCTACAGCTGTTTTTGAAAAAGAAAAAATAAAAGGCAAAGATGTAATTCCTCAAAAGGCAATGGCTTTAATTTAATCTTTTTTACCAGAGTAGAATGTTTGAAGTCAAAGACTGCTGACAGTCCTCAAGTTTATAGTCTCTTTCTGAAGCCCTGGGAGACATGGCTTTATTTTGTTTTGCTTATTCAGGTGAATAAACTATTGCCATAAACTCTTGGCAAGACCCAGCAGTGGCAAGCAAAGGGTTAAGATATTGTGAGAAATGGTGTGGCTGATGCCCCAGCACACCGAAATCCACCCTCCTAATGGCAGGCTTTTGCTTTAATGTTAGCTTTACCTTAAAATCATTATCTAAAGGGTGAGAAAAAACCTCTTCAGCCTGTAAAGCAAAAGGACTGGCTGGGAATGAAATCCAAGGCACTTGGTGGGGCTGGTTCAGCCCTGATTCATCGAGTGCAAACGAGCCATTTGCCATCTGGTAATCACCCTGGGGACAGAGGTGTAAATCCCTGCTCCCTAATCTTCCCCTCCTTAGCAAAACATTTTCTCCTAGGTGGTCCAGATGGCGAGAGGCCTCCAGACAATGCAGAGAGGTGACCAGTGATGGGCTGCTCCAGGCTGCAGGAGAGACTTGGGCGAGGAGGAGAGGGAGGGAGGGAGGGAGGGAGGGATGGAGAGAGGGAGGGAGGGAGGGATGGAGAGAGAGAGAGGGAGGGAGGGATGGAGGGAGGAGGGAGAAAGGGAGGGATGGAGAGAGGGAGGGAGGGAGGGATGGAAGGAGGGAGGAGGGAGAAAGGGAGGGATGGAGGGAGGGATGGAGGGAGAAAGGGAGGGATGGAGGGAGGGAGGGATGGAGGGAGAGAGAGAGGGAGGGATGGAGGGATGGAAGGAGGGATGCAGGGAGGGATGGAGGGAGGGAGGGAGGGAGGGATGGAGGGAGGGAGGGATGGAGGGATGGAGGGAGGGAGGGAGGGATGGAGGGATGGAGGGAGGGAGGGAGGGATGGAGGGAGGGATGGAGGGATGGAGGAAGGGATGGAGGGAGGCAGGGAGGGATGGAGGAAGGGATGGAGGGAGGCAGGGAGGGATGGGGGGATGGAGGGAGGCAGGGAGGGAGAGCTCTCCTTTGCAAAGGGCTTGTCAGATGGCTGACAAGTGCCACACAAGCCTGTGTGAGAAAGCTCTTCATGGGATCCCACAGCAGCCCTGCATGGAGCACCCCCATCCCTAGGCTGGTGGAGACAATTGTCAGGATGAGTTTAGGGACAGGCAGAACCAATCAACACGGTTGTTCTTTCTCTCTGCATCTATTTATGCATCTAAACTACAGCTGGAGTGCCTCTTTCCAGTCATGCTGATTAAATGACATCCGTGTCGATCTTTACCTTCTTGGTTCAAAGAGAGTTGCCTTGTTTTCTTTAGAAATCTAAACTGGAGAGAACTCAACCAGGCCTCTGAGCTGGCCCTCACAAGAAAGAAGAAACAACATTATTTTGGAGGCTCTTTAGTAATGATATCTGCAGTGCTTCCCCTTGAGAGGGAGACTCCTCCTCCTGTGACTTCTAAAGCAGCCAGAAGCTAAATTAGGGCACTTGAGGAGGAAGGTTCTGCTTCTCAGATTCTGACCTGGTTGCTGACTTAGTCCTTGGCAGATGTCAAAGAGCTCAGTACAGGTTGCAGGACTCCTTTTAAAGGCAGCTTACCCTGGGGTGCAGGGCTGCACCCAGGGGCTGCCTCCTGCTCTGCCTCTGCCCTGCTGGTGGAGAACTTCACTGGCTCTGGAAAAGCAAGTGGAGCAGGGGCCACTTTTTATTTTCTATGCTCATATCCCTTGTACAATCATGGCTTTAATTCCCAAATCCCATATTTTCTAACCTGGAGACAGTCACTAGGCATGCATGAAAGGTGCAGCACTGGCATGAACTAAACTGAACCAACAGGGAGGCAGATACAAGTATTTTGGAGAGCTGCAGCCATCAGATAGGAAACCAAAGGTCCTTGACTTCACCATTGCAAATGTCCCAGCTTTCAGATAATCCCCCCTATTCTAAAGAGCCTACATTTGTAAAGAAGTGATCACATAACCTGCACTCACAGGCAACCTTTGGATAACCTCCACACCTCCAGAGCTGCTGCACAAAATCACAGATGGAAGCAACAATCTCTGGGCCAGGAGAGCTCAATGGGAGCTGCAAGCAGAACCTGGGAAAAAGAGAGAAAAGAGAGGGAAGGCAGGGCTGAGGAGTAAATGGCCCCTCCCATTTACCCCAGATGGGTATAACCTACATGATGCAGAACAACAGGTTTTCTTACAGACATTAGACTAGGTTAAAAAAGTTTCCTGAAAGGAGAATTTAGACCCAGAAATATTTGTGCAGCTTCAATGGCCCAAGAGAAAGAAGACAGAGGGCTAATACTTGTGCCTCAAACTCATTGCTCTTTCTCCACCACAAATGTAGGTGCCTAGAAAGATAATTAAGGAAAGAAAAATGCCATTTCATCCTCTTGCAGGGATCTTGGCAAAGACTTATTCTGCCTTGAGTAGAAAAAGCTTGGACCTTTCTAGCAGTGTTGCAATGGAAATAGACACCAAAAGTTGGCCAAATTGTATGTTTTTTGGATAACTTGACTGAACTTCTTCAACCAATTGTGAAATATCCTTTTCACAGGCTAATAAAATTTTTCTTGTCTGTTCCCCACCAAAATGTCATATTAGAGCCATTCACAAAACCATGCCATGAAAATGCCTCACAGGAAGGTCTGTCTATGGTGAAAAAGTCCATTGATTTCAACAGAGTAATCCACAACATCCTGGAAAAATTACTGATTGACATGGCTGAGAAAAATTAAAAGTTGTCCAGTCTAGCCATTAAAGCTGAATTAGAAGTTATTTGCTAGTGTTTTAAAAATTAAATTAACAGTCTGCAAAGTTTTAAAAGCAATTATATCCTGCCTGAGCTGATATTGACTTTAGAATGGTCTAAAAATGAAGGCTATTTTATTAGATGTAGCACTTGGAGGCAAATTTAAAACTGTGCTTTCAGCTTCCTAATTCTGCAATGTTTCCCTTTTTCCTTTCAATTTCAGCAATTTCATGTAATGGCTGAGGTGTTTTGTTGTGTTTTGGATTTGTTTTGTTTTGTTTGCTTGTTGTGTTAGTTTTTGATTTTTTTTTTTTTTTTTTTTTTCCTCTGCTGTGATGTACCTGGAAGGAGTGGAATATTCCCAGCCTCTATTAATAAAGATGGATTGTACCTTTGTTAATATCAGTACTTAAAAGTACCAAAGGAACTCAATTTTCTAAACCTAATTATACTTTCTAAATATCTTGTCTTTTAAAGAAAACTTCTTCAGTATGTGTATAATGCTAAAGATTGAGTAATCCCAATTAAAATTACTTAGGACCACTGCTATACTTCTGGTCAGGCACTGTAACCTGAGTTGGGATGACCTAAGTCCCTAAGTGATAATCTTTCTATTGACTGAGATGAGTAAATGACTGGATTTTGACTGTATTTCTTGAATCTCATTGCTGTGCCCTTATCTTTTTAGATTTAAAAAAATATAAATATATGGAATATGGCAAATATGGAGAATGTAAGAAAACCTCCTGGTTTTTCCCTTCTTCAAAAACCTGTGAAAAAGAATTTAGGCTATTTCTTGAATTAGAACAATATTGAACAGTAGAGAGTTAAAAAGGCTGATCAGAAAATGCTGAAAGAAACTGTTAGAATTACTGAGAAATTTTTCCAATTGTTTTTGCCAAAAAAATTGTATCTTGAGTTTAGCTGCAAAACCCTGTGCTTCAATACTTGGCAAGTACTTTGGATGTCTTTAAAATTTGCCATAAATTCACTGTTGACATGACTGCCTATTACAATAGCACATGCCAAAATGGATTTTCCCCATGGAAAATCAGCCACTAATTTGGTTTCAACACTAAGTCTCATTCTTCTCTCACAGTCTTACATTTTCACCTCTTCCAACATGGTTATTGGAGTAACACTGGACACTTGGTTGGTTTACAGAAGGTGAATTTTAAACCACAGCATGAGGAGATCTTTCACCTTTTACAGAACCCCAGTTTTGCTAGTGGGTAGAGGTTATTTCCCCACTCTAGGCTGTAAAGCTCTGATATACTATATTGTTGTTTTCTGCTCAATTCAACCTAGTTTCCATGTGCTGTTTGAGGGCACAACTTTCTCTTTTGCTGTTTCATACAGAATTCATAGAAATTAATTTTAGGTCAAATATATTCTCCCTAACCTCAATATCCAGAATGTGATAATTATTAGCTAATTGAAATAGATGCTAATGGAATTTCATTAAGACTTTCAAACTTTAAGTACACAAACTTTCCATCAATATTTTACAAATCCCACAACCCAATTTTTCCAGCAGTCAGCTGTGAAGTCAGTGTCCATGGTTCTAGACTTCTTCCTGTTCAGTTTAGCCACTTTACAAAGCCTTTACAAAACTTTACAAAACCTTTGGAAGCCTGAGAAGGCACATGTGCGTTTAGGAAGCACTGAAGGTGCATTACAAATAGCTAGCAATGCCATGCTTATCACTTGGGTTGTGAACAATCTTAATTTCCCTACATGATTTTTGCAAATCATTTATCCCTCCTAAAAGGATCACACAGTCTGAGCTGAAAGGGGAGAGCATGATCTTAACCTGAAGGCTTGTTAAACTGCACTGCAGTTATTAATTTTGTGGCATTCCTTTGTATTTACTGTAACTGTCAAAACAGATTTAATCCTTTAAGGCTTCAAGATGTACATTTCTTGCCTTGTGTACTGGGATGTTATAATACTGGAAAATGATGTATATTTTCCATATACACCATGGGCTTCTTAAAAGGATGGGTAAAATCTACTTATTTTGGGGATACTGTAAAGACTGAGAAGGCAGGAAAGAGAATGGGAATTCAGTGGTATGATAGACTTATGGCCCAGACATTGGGATATGGATTTAAATAAATGCTGTCACTGAGAGTTAACAACTAAGTGTATCTGAGACTTTCACTGAGCTCAGAAGATTTTCTACTTTCCCTACATGTAGCTACAGCTGACTAACAAAATCAGGGTTAGCTGAGAGTTTTAAGAATGCTCATACCTGTCCAGCTTGTTATGGGACTTGCTTGTGATAGCAAATGCCAAGGCATTTCTGAGCTCTGCTAGAGCTCAGAAGAAGGGAAACAAGCCTCAAAAGAATTTGAAATATAGAAGGAAAATGTTATTGCAGTAAAAGAAGGCTGCAGGTTCTATTTGTGGATTAAGAACTAGAGGACTGATTATATATTAAAAATCTTTTACTTTGCAAGGAAACATAGAAAGGACTTGCAGATTTCCATTTAAATGAAAGCAAGCACAAATGTGTAACTATTTTTGTTGATTTAATTCTGAAGATGATGCTGGATCTTGTGGGAGTCAGTGGGACTTTTGCCATTGACTCACACAATGTAGATTCAGGATATACAGTACATTTGCATTGTAAGTCCAGGCTGTTATAATTAGAAGTGAGTTTAAATGCTGGTATTTAACTCTGCCTTGCAAATTTCCAAAAGTCTCATATTGTCTGAAGCTGAGATTTTGGTTTGGGCACACCTCCAGGGCAGGGAGAGTCTGATTAGCTGTACAGTCTGTCTGAGATCTTGGTCAGCGATATTTTCATATTTTTGTGATTCAAATGATGTATGATGTAGTATGAAAGCAATACTTTTCACTCATTAATCATATTTCAGAAAATGGGAATCAAATTCCCATGGCAAGTAGAAAACCAAAAGTATGAAAATGAAGGCAGGAATTATGGTAAGTTACCCAGTGAAAAATCTTTTATTGGACCAAGAAATGCAATCAGAAGAAAAAGATTAATGATGAAAATTTTTGCAGAGTTTTTGTTCTTGTTTGATGCTGTTTTTTTGAAACCAGAGACCTCTATAAGTTATTAGTCTGATAAACTTAGTAAAGTATTAGCTAATACTAAGAAAAAGAACATCTTGGTTCTAAAATCTTTGCAAAAAAACCATATGCATACATAAATAAACTTCTTAAACTGTTGTTGATAAATTGCTCTGTTGAAGATTGTGTGGGAGTTTTTTTAGGGAATTGAGAACTGAAGTGGAATACATTCTATTGAAGGACTTAAAAGCTAAGTAACTGAAACTGTGCCTCTGCTTACCAGCCATAACTTGATTTTAAAGTTTTGGGATTTTGCTGGTAATGAAAGGATTATAAAAATAACATGGAACATGTATCTCCCACCACTACTGATGACAGAAGCAGCTGCTGCAGTAGAGAAAGTTAGCTCTTGACTATTCTTTTATGTGATTATTTCTTCAGTTTATCCTCCCTACTTCTCATGAGCAGGAGTTTGGAGATTCCCCCATGCAAGAAAGGATGGGTTTTAGCAGTCATGGATAGATTCAGGAAGTCTGAGGCATTTCTTTTGAGGATCCAGTTGGTGCTTTAGGCTCCACAGTGCTCTTTGGTAGGAATCCCACACTGCCTGTGCCCAAGGTAAAAGTTGCTTTCTTTGGGTTTATTTTAAGCCTGGTGCTTGCTGGCTTCCTTAGGCACCCTGAAGTGACTGCACTTGGACAAATAAGGAGCATTTTCTTCCTCTTGGATATTACAGACTCTCATTCATAGTCCAGTCTGCTGTCAGACAAGTGTTAGCTCAGAATCCAGAGCTCTGTGATGCTTGGGAAGGGAAAATCTCCCCATATCTGCAGGGGGATGGGGCTGTGATGGCCTGTGATGCCCAAGTGCCACAGCCCCTGTGGAAAGAAACCAGCAGGTGTGTGTGGGGATTTACTTTGGGAAACTTGGGAGCTTATTGCCATTTTTCTAGGTAAAATATGTAGCTATGGAAAGTCAAGTTTAGGAAAATGGGCCTAAACTAACACGTTGCTAATGAGCATACTGAGGTTTTGTGTTGTTTTGTAATGACAGTAAAAGCTGTGCTTTTCAATGGTGGAAGTTGCCTTTCTTTGATTTCCTTCTCATTACTTGTCTTTGGTTGTGAACGGTAAAAAACCCACTAAACCTACTAAAAAAAATAAAGGAAGGAGTCACTGTTTGTGAGGTTACTGAAGGTTGAGAGAAAACAACCTCTCTTGATTTAGTGGGTGGAAAACCTGGGCAGGAGCTGCTCTACTGCACTCCCTGAGAAATGATGGAGACCAAGGAAAGCCTTAGAGGGAAGGAGGAGCTGTGACACGTGTGTGTGCACTCGTGTCTGCAAAGCAAACCCCCAGCTCTGGGGTGATTGATTTATTTGCAAACACTGCTCATTAGGAGAGCCTCCTGAGATGCCCATCTCATCCTCCTGGGGGTCTCCACCCTGCTTGTAAAATGAAGAATGATGCATAAAGCTGTGAAATGAGGAAATAAATTTCCTTGTGAAACAAAGCCTCATTGCAAGACATGCTCCTGGCACAATCACAGGGACTGCAGCCACCAGGAATATGGACAGCTTGCTAGGAAATGGAAGCAATCTGGAAGTGCTAGGATGCAGTGGTACATAGCACTTGCTTAAGAAGCAGTTGAAGTGTAACTGCTTTGTGACTTTCAGAAAAATAAAATTCTATGTGTTCTGTCACTTGATGGATCAATGCTCAAAGTGAATTTAAGTTTCAGGGATGCACATAATAACACACATGTGCAGCTGTGCTCAAGCTAAAAGCTTCTATGTTAATCTTTGCAGTATTGTAGTGATGGAGTATTGTTTCTGTGAGTTCCACGAGAAAAATCAATGAATTTTAGAACTTTTTCTGATCCAAACATCTGGATATAGCAATCAATCATCAGATTTTATCATCACATTTCTGTTTCTAAAGTATAGTTGCCAAACTCACTTTTACAATGATTGCATGCTGGGCAGTTTTGCCTTGCAAAATTAAGGCTATCCTCATCCCTTAGGAAAGGCAAACACTTACAACACTTATAAAGCTGTGCCATGAAATACTGCCAAGCATCAAAATCAGGCCCCAAATTTTTGTCTTGCAAGGGAAACTGCATTCAAATATAATTTGGATACCTATGCAAAAAAAATTGCAGCAAATATCCTTTGGATTTTATGAGTCTGAAATCCAATTATTCCATTTGCAGTGATGTGTTTATATAAGAACATGCAGTTATTCTTTCACAAGGATGCTTACTATATTTTTTTCAGTGATTGCTTTCCAAGATAATTTCAGCAATCATAAATATCTGGCCTGAAGTTGTCTTTATGTAACAGCTGTATTTTGCAGTATTACAGACTGGCTCCAGGAAAACCACTGTGGTCTCTTCATTCCCAAGGCTTTAAGGCTCAATTGATATGATAGACCATAATGATTTGGAATGAGGATTATGGTCTGTCACTAAATAGCATGGTATTATGCATGTACCATAATACAGTTACTATGATTTTTCAAGACATATTCCTGGAAGCCTCAGTCATTTGTGTAATAATAACTCACCCCATCATAATTTATGTGTAAAAAGAGTAGGATTGTGCTTTGGGAATTCAAACAGGAATTGCATTGGTACAGATTGTACACAATATCAGGAAGCAGAGGCTGCATGAATCCTAATGGTGCCCTGTGCATTTTATACTGAGCCTACCTCTGTGCTCTTAACAGTATACTTTTGTAGCCACCCAGAAATTCAGGTTATGTATAAATAAGGGCAGAGTGCATTCAAAAATGAGTTGCCAGAGCTTCTTTTCCTCTCAACTTTCCTTCACTTTCGAGAAAAAGGTCATGAAAACAATTTAAATCTCATTTTACTCATAGTTCTATTGCTTTTCTTTGGCTTTTATGCTTTCAATGAACAAAAGAAGGAACTTACCTAATTCCAGGTGATTTTTTCCAAATTCCCACTTAGAGAAGTCAGAAACAAAACTGTGTGTGGCAGATGGTGGCTTAGTAAGATTTAACCACAGCAGAGGGAAGGTTAAGATTGTTAGAACAAGCAGAAGCTCTGGGGCATTTTCTTTCAGTGTAACCTCTGTGTATATTGCTGATATATTTTTGAGAGTGATCTCATGGCTCATTGACACTAGTAGTTTTCTGATATTAGTTTTTAAGGATGCTTTTCTCCATAAAATGGGAAATGTCTGTTGATGTGCCACAAGGTGCTTTACAGAGAGGGTATAAAGCAATAGAAAAGATGTCAGGAAAAAGGAAGATTCAGCCATTCTTTTTTCTGTTCAAAGAAAGAGTGAACAGGAGGTCTGACTTGTTTGGGAAAAAAAAGAAGGAAGGAGAATTCAAAACAGAAAATAATTATAGTTGTGAATGAAAGCAGTATTTTTGCTGGAGCCATAATAGGCAAATTTACTACCAAGCACAAGCAAGGGAACCTTTCTTGCTTAAATGCAGTGGCTCTTAATTCCTTCTACAGTCAGAAAGAAACAGTGTTTGCAGAGTCCTGGTGCTGAGTTTCCATAAACAGAAAGAATAAATAATTATTTTCAACCTACATAAATTATCTTGTAGGAAGAAACAAATCTAGAAAATAGGGCATGATGTGCAAATGAGAACCCAACATTTAAGTGTGCCTTGTCTGCAACCCTCTGCCCAGCACTGGGTGAAAATATGTCTGTTTCTGCCCTCAGTAGAGATCTGTATAGAAAAGAGGTCAACCTCACATCTCAGTTCTTAACAGGCTCTTAGATGTGCAAACAGTCTTAAGGGCTAGAAAGCTGAACTCACTGCACTCAGCTACAGCTCAGCCAGACAGAATGGCACTCCACATGATTTATGTGACATTGTGTGTGGTAAGTCAGTGTGTTAATGTATTTTTTCACTCCATATTTATTGCCTGGCTAGACTTCCCTTGTTCTGACCATGTGCTCCTCTCTGACAGATCAGGAAAGTCATAATAAGCAACTGCTCCTTTTCTACAAACACTCCTGCATTTGGAGCCTTGCAAGGTCAATCTTCCCTCTATTTCTCTTCCCATGGAACAATACCATGGAAGAGGCAAGACTGAGACAGTCAGAAATTGTGGCCCATTTTAAAGATGATGGAACATAATGTGCAAAGTTCATCCTCTTTGATAGAAAACTCTTATTTGTTTTCCACAGCAGAAAATGGATGTAAAACATCAGCTAGTGCTGTATTAGGGTAAGTTGTTTCTCTTTGGAGAAGCAGCTAATGGAAGCAGAGAATTAAAAAAAAAAATCAAAAAAAAAAAAATCAGGACAGCTGAGCCTTCAGCAACACAGCCACAGTCAATGCAATCAACAGAAAAAGACAGGGCTAGAGAATGACAATCTTGGCTAAACCAATCATACTCTGAATGATATTTCATATGGTAAAGGCTGGGCCTTGGGTTATCTATTATGGGTTGAGGCTTGATCTTCTATGACAGATTGTGGCACTAAATCTTCTTCTGAAGTTATCTTGAAATATTTGGCTTTGATTAAATTGTGCCTAACCTGAAACCAGAACTGTTGTGCAGTGGCAGCTTGCTGCTGTAGAACAGAACAGTCAAAAATAAAGATGCAGTACACGAGTGCAATCAGTCAGACTGATCAAACTCTACTGATAAATGGACACCCATTCTTCTCTATGCATGGAAAGCTGCTCACATGTAGGTGTTATCTCCTCCTCAAAGCCCCATCTTATCCATCATTTGATGCTGCCAGTGGAAGGTGCCTTTGTGAGAGGGAGCCAGTGCTTTCTTGCCTGTAATCACCACATTTAAAACACATTGTGAGGAGACATGTTCCATTTAGGAACAGCAGAGGTGAACTCATCAAGGCCTGTGGGTCCCAGCTGGTGTTTCTTTGGGTGTACATTCATCACCAAGAAAGAACTCTGTGGGCAGGTTTCTTCTCAGTGTGACAGTATGTAGGCTTTGGTGTGTATTTGTAAGTGAAGTGTCCAGCTGCTGTCATAGGAGACTGAGAGCAGGAGCCAGTTGCTTTTCTAGGCATAGCTGAGATGTCCAGGGTACTCTTGGTGTGTGGCTGGTACTCTGGATAGACACTTACCTGTTCATCAGCCCTGTGTGGATGTCTCAGACATCTGGACAGCTCCAGTAGCACCAGATACTTCTGCCTGGGCACCTGAATCACCAGCTGACTCAACTCTGCCAGTAAACTTCAGGCACCATTCAGCTATCTAGCCTGCAGCTGTCTCACTGAGAAGGTTCTCCTTACCTGTAGCTGTTCTCTAAATGACTCAGTTGTTTCAGGCATTCAGTGTCACTCAGTGTGACCTCAGGCATCCTGAATTTTTCTAGCTCCATCTGTTGCTCCAAGCAACACTGTAAAACGTGTGTTGACTCTCCAAGGCCACATGGGCACAGATGTAGGTGCAGAAACCCCCAGTGTTTAGGCATCTGAACTGATAACTATTTCCCTCTGCAATGGAATTGCTGGCTCACAAGTATCTATATTCAGAAGTCTGGGGTCTTATTCCTGAACAGCAACTTGCCCAGAGGGTCAGTTTTTGAGTCTGATTCTCCCAAAGATGTGCTGTTTGTCAGTCTGAGGTGTATGGTAATCTGTAGATTGGTCTTGACAGACCTGCAAAGATGACTTAGTGACACAGGTATATGTATGCCAGAAAGCTGAGCAGGTATGTGAACTTTTGAAATTCTCTGCATCAACACTGGAGATTCAGTAGGGCTCCACATGTTCAAGTGCTTACAAAACTTGTACTGCAATTTTAGACACCAGAGTGTGTGGGTGTGCATACTGTAGCCTTTCCCTTGACAAACTTTTGAAGACAGAGGTTTTTGCAGCTTGGAACTGTTTTGCTAGGCTTAACTAACCACAAGTGGCTATAAATTATAACATAAGAAACACCATATTGTTTAGACCAATGGTCATTCTAGTCTAGTATTTAATCTCCAGCAGTGGCAAAGAAGATGATTTATAGGGAGAGCATTTAAATCCAGACCTTTCAATATCCTGGTTAGTCTTTTTAGTTTCACTTTATAGACCTGATTTCTACAAATTTGTCTATTGCCTTTGTGAAGTTTACAGATTACAGTCTGTACCAAAATGGCTGAGAGCCATTTATTAACACACTGTGGTCAGCTGACACCTTAACAACCATGTGTGTGGGTATTATTTACTAGCATTTAAAATTCATATTTCAAGTGTCTTCTGACCTCTAGATGGTTACAGACTTAGGGTGCCAGGCTCTGTAAGAAGCTGGAGTGCCCATAATGTATCTGTTGTGCAAAGGTTTGCTGTTTTTTTCATGTTCCAGGAAAAGAATAACATCTAAAGGGAATGTTATCTTTGTGATTTGGGTTACTTTTTTTCCCACTGATAAAAGGAAAAAACATGAATGCTTTTATTTTAAAAATATTTGAGTGGAACCTTTGTTAATGTTGTGAAACGGTGGTAACTCTGACTCACCAAGCACTTAGTTGAGATATTATACACTTGCAATTTATATCAAGTCCCTCCTTCTGTTTTAATTTTTGTCTGCACCCATTTTTCATGTTGGCTTGACAGGGTCAGGATGTAGTCTTAGAAATGGAGCATTTATCTTGCAGTGATAAAGTTTATGCCTTTAATGTTACCTTTCAAATGGAAGAGAAGTCAGACAAATTGTCTGGGTTGTTTCAGGGTTTATTTGTTGCAGTTCTTGCTGTTTATGAGCATTCCCTATTTATTTCACACAGCTACTGATCCCAATTCATTAAAGCTATTTAGTCAGCTATTTATTTCAACAGGACCAGATACCACTGTGGGTTATGCATGTGCTCAGATGTTCTTCTGAATCAGTCTTTGCTTGGAGAGCTGTCAGGGACTTGTGATTATATCTAAGTCAGATCCCCACGCATTTATGTACTGCACTATGTAAGGCAATTTGTCCTTCCTCTGGCTGTCTGCATCCTTGGTATTTGGTCATAAAAGCATGTTCAAAGCTGAGTCCTCTCTACCCTCATCTTTTTAAAGTTACCTCTACCTGCTGCATTTTTTGAGTTTTCTAGGTCTAGGAGGTCAAGGTGAGCAGAATCTTACAACATCCAGCCAAAATCCATGGTAAGTTTTGGGAATAAATTGATGTGTTCTTCCTTTTTCTCATTTAAGCTTAATAAAATCTTCACTGAACGACAATTTGACATTTTCCAGATGATACAGGGATAAAAACTGGGGATCTGTTCCTTCTTTTTAAGTAAAAAAACTCAAGTAAAGCCAGCTGGAAATTTTGCCAGCAGGAACTGGACTCATACAGATTTGTCTGAGTGAGATGGGCAGTGGGAGGAGAAATGGAACCCTGCTTCCAGAGAGGCAACCTGAAGGAACAAATTTGGAAGGAGAGCCTGTTCCTCTAGCCAAAACTAGGAGGTGGTGAGTGTGTTTTCACAAACTCTGCATGCAGCAGAGCATCTGAAGGGTGTGCTCAGGCATCTTGCTGAACTGGTACCTATACTGATGTCTTTGAAGGAAGAGCTCAGATCAACAAAATTCTAATTCTGACTCTCCCAGTGAATCTGCTCCTGCCTTCATGTGTCTGTGTGGATCTCTACACAAGGCTCATGGGGTGATAACTCACAGATGAAGCTGATGTATCAGTCTTAACTTGAACACAATCTTTTCTCTCCTATTTTTTGCAGAGGGTAAAGGATGTGGCCTTATCTTGGGCACTCCCTGACTCCTGTCAGTTGGTGTCACAGTTGGGATGTTATTTCAATCCAATTTCTTTTATCTGAAAGTATTTATGTGAGCAGATAAAGCATTAAGCCTTTATCCTAAAGTGCCTGTTCCACTTTAGTGCTCCAGATAACATTGACTTGTGCTAGAGCTGCCACTCTGTGGGCAGGAAATCAATTCTCTCCCCCATTCTCTGCTGGATCTTTCGTGGTGGATAATGGGGATGTGTGTGTGATGCTACTGACAGACCTCAGGATGCAGTCCATTAAGAGGTTAAAGGGAACCTCCTCTTCAAACTGTAGGAATCTGCTCTTTTCCCCCTGCTGTGGTTATATTTAATTGAGGTGGGGAGAAGAGTGGGACAGTTCAAACCTGTGTTTACTGTTTTCCTCTGACTCGAGGGCTCAGTTTAAAAGCCAGCAGGTCTCCTCTCACTCTTCTCCCCTCTCCTAAAGAGCTTACCCAAACAGGCCTGTTAATGTACTCAGAGAAAAGTAATGTTCAGCATGAGTGAAACTATCAGAACTGTCTTGAAGTGGAATACATGAGAATAATGGATTTGAAATGCAAAAAGCATGAACTGAAATGCAGTCAAGTGCTTTCTAAGACTGACAGAGCCATTTTTAGGAGGAAGCAGAAAAGCTGGGAATGAAGGAGTGAAGCTGAGACTGGAAGAAGGGGAGTAAGGAGAAGAGTGTTTTTAGTTTTGATTTTGTTTCTCACTATCCTACCCTATTTTTAAATTGACAATGTGTCAAACTATTTTCCCCCAGATTTAATCAGTTTTTGTTTTTGTTTTTGTTTTTGTTTTTGTTTTTGTTTTTGTTTTTGTTTTTGTTTTTGTTTTTGTTTTTGTTTGTGTTTTATTTTTTTAATGTGACAATAATTGGTAAATGGTCTCCCTGTCCTTATCTCAAGCCATGAGATTTTTAATCTTTAAATTTTCCCCTTCTCTGCTGTGGAGGGGGAGTGATAGAGACCTGGGGGCTGGGTGGAAGTTAGATGTAGCTGAACCACCACAGCCATGCATGCCCTCCCTGAGGTTAGTGCCAGCAATCTCCATAAGAAGTTCTGGAAAGTTAATTCAGATTTGTGGAGATGGGAGGTTAGATAAAATTGTCATCTGCAAAAAAAAAAATATCTGGACACAGAGGCTGCACTTAGTTTTATGAATGTCCCTGATATAGGAAGAAGGACATGACTCATGTGAGCTCTGGTGGAAACACAAAGAGGAAAAGATGCTTCCTGCATATGCATGTATAGGTGGGAATTTTTGACTTTAACTAGTAATTAAAGAGAAACAATTGAAAATATTGTTGTATGCAATCACAAGATTAAGAAATATCTTTAAGAAGTGAACACTGACTCATCTTCCTGAATCATCTGAATGATGCATGCAAGTGCCCTTCCAAGTCACTGGAGAGAAAGGAATACTTCCAGCATTTCATAAATCTGATGCATCTCTTGGAAAAAATAGGGAGGCAAATTTTACAGGCTGTAGAGTGAACCTTGGGAACACACTGCCATTGGAGGGCACACAGTGTCTGGAAGCAGAGTAAAGGCTTAGATGAATTTATGGACAAGATGGATATTACAGGGAATGGTCAGGGTTGTATCTTCACTGTCCCAAATCCAGTGACCTTGGACACTGGCAGGGTACAAGAGCAGTGGCCTGCAGAAAATGTCCAGAAAATGTCCAGAGCTTTTCCTAGCAGCATCCTCTAATGCTGCTGCTGCAAGCAAAGCACTGCACTCTAAAGGATGTTTCTTGTGCTCCAGTAGTGCCTGTGGCCCCAGGAATTACTCCTCCTTTCCCACCTGGCTCTGGATACTTCTCCCTCTCCTGCTCACCCTGCACGTGTCACAGGGAGAATATAGAGACTGGGACATGAGGACAGAATTGATGAACTGACCTCACTAAAGAATAGACACTGTACTTTTTTGTCTTCTACTCCTAGGATACTCTCTGAGATTGCTCTGCTTGGAGAAACATCTAGATGTTGTTTTAATCAGTTATAAAAGAATGATATTTTGTTGTACTGGTAACTGGGAAAGTTTACTACTTACCAGCCTTGAGTATCTCAGCCCTGAATTTTTCTTCCAAAGAGTTAATAAGCACAGCTCTTATTACTAATGCTCTGTAAAGAACAAAGAGCCACTTAAGGGACACTCCTGTTGTATGGCCAAAACTGGAATAACTAGAGCTGAACTAAAGAGGTTTATTCAGTTGGAGTGGAAATTAATCTGGGATAATCCAGACCACAAAGGCCATGCATGTCAGCCAATGCCCAGAGGTGCTGCTGTCAGCTGGGCAGCTCCTCCTGCTGCAGAAACACAAATTCTGCAAGGGCAGGTTACAGGGGTGGTGTTAACTCACCTGCCTTGACACCCTGGCATAGTGGAAGGAGGCTTAGAGGTCTTTCATAGTCAGTGGGAGAAATATATTGTGCTCCTGTAATTGGTCCAAGGTACTTCCCACTTTTCTGCTGGGCTGAGCCTTATGGAGATGGAGAATTCTGCTTGAGGCATGCCTATGGTTTGGCCAGAGAAATCCCCACCCTGGGGACTGAGTCAACAGTGTGCACTGGATATAGCAAAAGTAGGGAGAGACAAGATAAAATGGTCAAGGAAAATGGCACCAGGACTCCTTTCCATGTGTTGAAAATTTAATTTTTGGGCTTGCCCTTTTAGGCAGTGTTTCAATTTCAAAATAAACATCTATAGCAAGAGGTTTATAAAAGGAGTGAAATAGCCTGAAAAGAAAATAAAGTTCTAATTTAGGCTGAGCAATGCTTTTCATTTGGCCCAAAGCTCACTTTTCTAATTTAATTTCTCCTAATAATATTAAAATAGTATTTGGGCTGAGCCACACTGAGGTGATTGTTTGGGCTTAATCACCACATCAAATAGAAAAAGATGTCCCAAACTTTTACTTGCTTCTAGACATTAATTTTCCTATGGGAAATAGCTGTTATTACAATGGTAATATCTTCTTTTCTGCTTTTGCTTCTCATGATAAATAGATTGCCATACTGGGGACTCAATCTTTGTGTAATATCCTTGATGCCTGCTTTTTGTGTAGATGTTTTAATTGTCACTCAGGAGCTCCTGCAAGTGCACAATTGAGGCAAAAGGGTGAAGCTCTGTGAGGATTCTGAAGAGAAGAGATCAACTGAAAACAGCAACTTTTTTTTGGATTTTCTGGTTCTGCCTGTGGCATGGAAATAGAGACATATTTTGAAATATTTTGAATTCTACTGACTTTCAACACAAAAACCAATATTTTGGGGGTATAAGTAAAATAAAATTTGCCAAAAGTTTGTTTTCCTGATGTCTTATGAAATTAAATGAAAGAATCCTTAATTTAGAATTTTTAGAGTAAACAAATTAAACCCTGATATGAATACGGGGTTTATCTTTGGAAGGGAAATATTTTTTATACAGTTTTTTAGAGTTGTGTTTTCTGGAAAACAATTTTTTCATAAATTCCACTTCCTGGAGGAAAAAAAAAAAAAAAAGTATTTTGGATTATTTCCAAACCCAGAAATACATTGATTTGGGAATGCTGCTTTGTTGTCTTGTCAGTTTTTTACCTGAAATGCATAGTTTTTCCTTTCTTTCTGAGCTGAACTCCCCTGCTGGGCTCTCTCTTTCCTCACCACTCTCTGCAAGGTCTGTGGCATTGCCTCCCTGAGTCTGAAGAAGGAGGGGAGAAAGCAGGTCACTGTGAGAGGTGGAGACTGTTGTCCATGTAGAAAAATGTGTTGTTAAAAGAAATTCATAGGATGAGGATCAAGCTGCATCAAGATTGCTTTTGTAAATAAAATATTCGTTGTCCACCAAAGTATTTAATTTTTTAATTACTATTTGAGAAGTATGTGCTTTTTTCCCTTTTTTCTTGAGCTCCATTTTTAGGTCATCATTCATAATAGGGCTTCTACATTTTCAGTAATGGGGAAGGCAGCAGAGCTCTTTCTGGGGCTGAGCAGGATCTGTGTAAAAGATTATTCCTGTCACACCTCAACAATGGTTCTTTCTGCAGTAATGAAGTGCTGAACCTCCTTCATTTTTCTGTGAAGGAATGCAGAATAACAACATTTCTTAGAACTCCACAGACCTTTTGGGGTTTATACTGAGCTCTGTGAGTCAGTCAGGGCAGCTTTATCTGCATAAACTGATACCACTCAGAAATGTATTTTGCAGGAAACAGGCCAGGGCCAATCCACTGCAGTTTGTGGTGGCCAGCCAGAATTCATCTCAACATCAAAAAGCCCAAAGAGCATCTTGGTGCCAGACCCTAATTCCTTAGAAACATCAGATATTTTGCATTGGCATGGAACAAATTCTATGATTCAGATAACTCACTCTTAAAATCCAAGCCTCTTTGTGAATTAGTTAAAACTGTGAGTTTATCTGCTCTTCATTTTTGTTAGATTAGGGAGTCTGTGGGAGAGAGGGATAGTTTCCTTCAAGTCAATCTGACTCCTAGCTCCAGGCAGAGGGATCAAGGATCAGCTATTTAATACAATCCCAGTAGTTCTAAAATTAATAAATGTCCTTAGAAAACACTATAGTTTCTTTGTTGGGAAACAATATTTGTTGGTAACCCAAAGAGGTTTGCCAAGAACTTCCACGTTTTACACTTTTCTAATTAAGAAAATTAGGGTGTGCTGTTTCTACATGACTGAAATCAAGACCATTCAATACATTATGTACCTACTTTCCTGTTTCTCACTAGTTGGATGACTCTTATAGATGCTTTTGACTGTATTATTCATTATCTACCAGTTGTGTTTTCAGCATTTTATTGCAGTTTGACAGACTAAACATCTGTTTAAGTACAAGTATATATTTTCCTTGGTCTTTGTTCAGAGTTGCTTTAGCTCTTGTGAAGAACTGATTTCCAGCTGGGAGCCAAAGCAGTTTGAAATGTCTGCAGCAGACAGCTGAGGATACAGTTTAATTAGCCCACTTTGATCTCTCCTATGGTGGCTGATGATTTACTACAGCTTGCAGCATGGTGAGGCAATTATATTCATGGTCATTATGACAGCATCCTTTGAGCCAGAGTTATTGTAGAAGTAAGATTAATTATAACGGGATTTTGTGGGGCCCAGGAGCCAAGATAAAGTAATGTTATATTCAGAATGCTGCAATAAAGGAGGTCTTCATAACCAAAATATTGGGTAAAACTTTGGCCTGGATGAGGTTAATAGCAAATCTCTTTGTAACTTTAGAGAGGAATTCACTTGGAGACTGTGCCAGACACAGAGTAACTTGGGGAATTTTCTGGAAGATCTTGACTATGTCCTCTTGCTTGGGCTGATGCCAGTGTCAGCCCAGGATTTGGTAGCAGTGCTGTTCTTCATTGCCTTCAGAATTATATTCTTTCTTATAGAAACACAGAGGAAAATTTTACATAACATAGTCAGGTACATTGATAACTTGAGCACTTTTCTTTCTTTGACCCTTGTTTCTTACTGACAGCACTTCTAGACTATTGTCACCCACTGCTGAACCAGACTTTAGGGGAGGACCTTTCCTGACAGCTGCTGTCCTACCCTACCTGCCAGGGATCACCTCTTCATGATCCAGCTGTTTCACAGGCATTTTGGGTCCATGAATTCCAGCTGTGTTCAGTTTGTAGATGGCAGCAAGTTCGGGGGAAACCAATGTCAAAGTGCAAAGCATCATGCAAATTTCAGATGTTGAAGCACTGAAAAAGTGGAGACTTATCCTGTAAAGTCCAATTTTGGGGAAATTACTGAAATGAATGGGCTAGATAAGCTCATAAATAGGACTATTACAGTGATTTTTTTTCTCTGGATGTTTATATATTCATATAAAAATAGCATTATTTTTGTAAGTAATAAATACTATAGCTGTGGGGAAGGAGAAGTGACCGAGGGAGGCTGGAAGCAGGAGCTGGCCAGCAGGTGCTCTGCAGCTCTCATGGAGCTGAGTCCTCACCTGTGCCACCCAAGGGAAACAGGAGTATGTGATTTAGTGCAGTTCCTGGCTGAGGTTTGTTTTTTTCTGCCAGCCAGCCTTTTTACAGGTTTCTCCACTGGAGCAGGTTGCAGGTGGGTGCCAGACCTTGCCTTGCTGGCTGTGCTTTGGCTGCTGTGGTGCTCCCTGCCTCAGCATCCGTGTGCTAACTCAAACCTCAGCTATTTCTGTCCCTGTCCTCATGAGCTCTGCCAGCACCTCTCAGGACATGGGAGAGGTTCCTGCTTATCATCTGTCAGCTGCCCAGGATGAGCCAGTGCCTCTTCCACTTTGGAAGGGAGATGCCCTCACTGAGCACTGTTTTCCCAGGAGCTGCTGTGTTTTGTGCTTTCTCATCAGCATGCTCTCTCTCCTCTTAGTCACTGATAGCAGGTGGCTTAGCAGGGTTTAAGGCCAGAGATGAAAGGGCCATGAGGAGTGAAAAGCAGCAGTCCCACTGCCTCACTGCTCGGGCACTGGGCTGGCAAGTTTTCCTCTCCCACTCTCTGGGCTGGACAGCTATATGGCAAATTTTTCAGCTTTGCCCATTCATACTGCTTCATTTAGAACAAGCAAAAATCTCAAAGCTTCTGCCTTAGACTGCTTTCAGTTAAATGCCTGGGAGGAGTCCTTTGTGTCCAGCGTTTCAGCCCCCTGAGCAGTCATGGGTTAAACCTTGCCCGGGCTGGCGGGGGCGCCCCAGTGGGTGACCCTCGGGGAATGAGGTCACAGGAGACTTCAGAGCTCAGCATCTGTCTCTGCCCAGGTGCTTTGAGGATGTGTAGACATGTGTCAAGGAAATGTCAAAGCTCATGGACACTTCTACAAAGCTGGAGCCTTCCCAAAGTGACCCACTTGCCAGACTTACCACTTACCCTTCCCTCTGTCTGAGCAGGCTCAGCGTGGCAGCTCAGAGCAGGCTCCTGAAATGATTTTATTTACAGCTTGTATGTCTCCTGGTCTGTGTTACAGAGGAGTATTACTGCATCCCTTCTGTGGCTCTTGTCTTTTAAAGGATATAATTTTAAAAATTATTGTTATTACTATTATTTTTATTTTTATTTTATTTTTATCTGGTTTCTGATAACTTCTGGTGTCTGTGGCCAATATTTATCTTTTTTCCTATCAGCTGTTGATACAGATGAGTTGTTGCAGTCCAGTAATACTGCATTGCTTTGTGGGATTGCCCTCTTGTTTTCTTTGGGTTTTACTTTTGCCAGACTTTAAAATAAGAGGAGCCCTCTGTGCACAAGGGCTGGCAATCCTGTTTTGAAGATATTAAATACAATTCAAATGAATCCTGTGATGTGGACAAAGGAGCTCAGGACATTCTGCCAAAGTTGCAGGCTTCAAGTGTCAGACCCACCTCAATGTCTCCATCACTTTGGGCTGAGTGCCTAAATAGACAGGATTTCCAAATGTACCCAAACCCTGACTCCTACTGCTTGTAATACATCTTGTGTACCCAGGCCCAGGGTGCTTAGAAAGGACTTAGTTCTAGAAAGGACTCAAGTCCTGTGCTCCATATAGGACTGGGAGGAGGGGATTTACACATTGCCCTAAATTTACTCCTTCCTACCAGCTTTTGATATGCCTAGATATCCAGCCTTATAGGGGCTGCCTGAGTGCTCAGCACTGATGTTGGGTGTCACTCTGGGATTGTCCTGGGCAGGGTGGCATTGCCCAGGATGGAGGGTGGTGGCACAAGACATCTTGCCCAGCCTTGACTCAGGATCTCTCACAGAAGTGGTGCCTAGCTGGATCTGAAGCCCTTCCTTTTTACAAAGAGAAAAATCTGAAGGCATTTAGCAGGATGAAACTGCAGTTTTGCAAAGTTAGCAAGTATTTTGCCAGACTTGCCAGGAGGTGGAACTGGGCTGTCATCATTTCTGTAAACACCCTCTGCTCCTGCCCTGCTCCAGTGACAGCTCTCATTTTTCATGCTCCTTGGAGACAGGGTGTCCCTCAGTGTCCTCCACACACTATTTGAAAGCCAGAGATCTCCCTCCTCCTGCTCTGTCTCTTTTGCAACTGGTAACTTTTGCAAAACCCTGCAGATCCCTACCTTCTGAACCTACTGCCAAATGTGAGCTGGAGGCTGAAACTCCTCGTGCTGGTCCCAGCGAGGGAACAGTCTCACAATATAATGATAATAATTATTCTTCAAATTAGACTTTGCACTCTGCAGATTTGCTTTGCCTCTCTGTTGGCTGAGTGCCTGAAATAACAAAGCCAGAGACTGTCTGCAAGACAGTACTACATCTTATTTTAATAACTATAACCCATTGCTTTCTCTCCTTTTTTTTTTTTTTTTTTTTTTTTTTTTTCAGAGAAAACTTCTGAAGAGCCCCTGGTTTTGATCATATTTTGTTGATCTATTGGATTGTAAAAGAAAAAATTAAAAACATTCACAGGAAGGTGTTGTGAGAATGGGTAACTATTACATGCCTGCAAGGTGAGAAATTCTGGCTACTGTGTGCACATGAAAGGAGTAAGAAAAGAGAGCCTGGAGACCTATCCAAGAACACAAACTGGTATGGAGCCAGGTGGTTTTGCTTGCTGCTTGGGTAGCTCTGCAATGGGAAGAAAATTGTTCCTTTTGGCCACTGCTTGGTGATTTGAATGAGTTTGACTTTTTCAGGTGCCAAACCCTGCTGGAGCTGGGCACTGCTGTAAATGTAGCAGGGATGGGGAGAGAGGTACTCCATGAGATGCTGCCAGTCATGTATTTCTGGTTTTGTGGGATGAATGTACCATCCATTAGGACAGTGCTGCCAGTGGTTGTTTTTTTATTATTTCATGGGTATTTTTTATTTCGTGGGGTTCAGTGTTGAAGCAGAACTAGCTCTAACCAGTACCTTGCATGCACCTGAATGCTTTCTCCTCAAGGGAATTAATGCTATGGCTGAAGCATAAAGCAGCCTTTTGGGTACAACATCCTGAAACATTCCACAGCAGGCACAGTTTACAGAAAGTTTGCTAGATCACCAAAATCTTTGTAGATCTAGCATGCAATCATCTCTATGCCAGATCCTTGCATCTTTTCCATCCATACACAATTTAAGAGTTAGCTACAGGCTGCCTGATTATCCCAGAGGATTTTTTGAGATCTTAGGTTATTTATATTTTATTAAAGTGCTCTGTGCAAGCTATTATTACAGCTTCCAGTGAGGAAAAGGCTGTGTAATTACTCTGTCTGTCTGTAATTCCTGGAGTCATGAGCTGATTTGATCCAGATAAAACCTGAAGAGCTCAGTCAGAGTCTTTTCTGCTTGGCAGCACCTGGGCAGCAAGGTGGCAGGTGTGGGCTGGAGGGTGTCAGAGCAGCAGATGCTGCTTCTGCCTGAAGAGTTTTTCCAGAAGAAAAGGACATGGAGCTGAGATTTAGGGTGGAAATGCAATCAGTAAGCTCTTTAGCACATCAGTGAATATGGACAGGTGAAATTAAGTAACTTAAGGCCACTTTTACTCAAAATAAGTGTAAAAATACCAGAAAGGATGTGATGAGGGAAAGATAAGATAGGGACAACAATTAATTATTCTCTTTTTATTTTCTCTCTTCCTTGTGTCATATGATAGCTTCTCTTCCATAATAGGATAAATATTTTCCTGCATCTGGTACTGAGATTCTGTTTTTTCCAAGAAGTTATTATAAAACCAACATCATCTAATGACTTTTTCAGCCTGGGCCATTTCAGACAATGCACACTTCTCAGTTTAGTGGAGGTGCCAGGGCTGTAACAATCAGTGAATGAATTCCAGCAATGTTTTGGACAGGTTCCTGCTTCCATCTGGCATTCACCCTCCTGTCTAATTCTCTGCTTGAACTCTTGCATAGGAGTAAGGCATCAAACCATTACTGATTTTTAAGCTGGTTCCCTTTGGCACCAGTTGCACTTCAGCTGATTTCTACAAACAAACAAAATATTTTTCAAAGTTTTTCAAAGTGGAAATTTGGAAGGAGTATCCCATTCCTCACTGCCTGTACTTTGAAAATAAACACACTTCTGAATTTCCCTCTACCTGACAATGCAGAGTCTTTCCACTTCTGGAGCTGACAGTGGTTTCCTACAGGTGATCCTTTCAAACTGTTTTTCCCTGATGGTATCCCAATTCTGAAACAATCAGAAAGACTTGAGTTGTGAGATTGATTTATTTCTTTGTTGAGATACTAATTAAATGAAACAGGCACAAGCCAAAAGTTTCCATAATTAGGAGATTAATATTTGGCTCTGACATTTTTATTTAGATTAATAAATAAATAGATGTGAAAAAAAATGCTGAATGGCTCCCAGCAGCTGTGTTTAGGGTTGATGGTTTTGAGTGCCCAGTTCCTAAGGAAAATAGAGAGTTTTACCTACATGTATAAGTAAACCTATAGGTATACCTAAAGGAAGATGTGTGTGTGTGCTGAGTGTCTGTGTTCAAAATCCTGGCCATTGTTTTATTTCACACAGCCTAATAGGTGACACAGCTGCCAGTGTCATGAGTCTGATGCTGAGATCATGCTAAAATCATGGCCTAGAAATTATTCATTCCAGTTCCAATTCCAATATTATATTTCAATAAGGAAATCATAAGATTGTGGTCACTTCAGAACTTTGCCTACTTGATTTCCACAGCACCTTCTTTCAGCTGCCCAAGTTACATTTTCCTGTCACTATCATCATAACAACTTTTCATCAGGGTGAAAAAAGCACAATCTGTCTGCAGTACAAACTAGAAACCTGTTTTACCCCACTTAGCAGACAATCCAAATCTACTCAAACTTTATGGGCTGCCACAATTGCTTCATGGACAGAGCTAATGGGGGGATTGGTGTAGCTAGAAAGGGCTGTGCAAATGGGATGCATGTGATAAAGTTTTTGAAATAATATAAAAATTTTATTAAGATTTCTCTGGAAAATATTTGATAGAAGAAAGCTAGAGCATTGATTCAGAAAGGCTGAGATTGTAAGGTGCCAGAACAATCTGCTGTGCTGTGAGATTTCCATGGAAGACTTCCAAAACCTATGACCCAATCAGTAACATGTGATTGCCTCCTGCCTGAGGACAGAAACGACTGATTCAGGGTCCAGCTTTTCTTCCTGATTCCCAATAAGCCAGGAAGTGATGTGGGCCAAATGGTCAAGGGCTGAGGAGCTATTTTAATGAGGATCACAAGCTGGTGCCAAGCCAACATAGGGATTCCCAAAAAGTGGTGTGTCAGATGGAAATGGGCACATCCTAAAGGAGTTACTGCAAATATGAGATGGCTTTGGAAGATGTGGATTCTAGAGACACTCTGGGTTTACCAGCCTCTGGAAGTATTCAGAACTCGATTGCAGAGTTCTCTGAACTCAAATTTGAATTTAGCCCTGTTTTTCAGGTGTTTGACTAAATGATCTGCAGATGTCCCTTCCAAAATTTATTATATTAATCTTCTTTTATTGTGTGTGTGTATGCGTAATTTCCTGGGTTAAGTTGTAGCCTTGTCATCTTGGTTAGTAATAAAGTGCCACAAAGCAACCCATAAGAAAGTCAACAAATATTTCTCCATAGTGGGTTTCAGATAAAAATGTGCTAAAATGGGAATGGGAAGATTAAAAAGGTTTTGTAAGTAGTCAGTCTGACAGCTGGAGAAGGAGAGAATGTAACTGAAGGGGACATACTTTGGGAGTCAGGCCATGTTCACCATGTTCAGTCTCTCAATTTTCCCTGTCTCTCCTGTAGTCACCTTTATACAGAGCACACATGTAATCCAGCAGGGCCTTGGGAGAATGGATGAGCTCGGTGCTTTTCCAGTGGCATTGGTCAGAGTGGGGCAGTTCCACAGCTGATGTCTCCACTGGATCCCCAACAGCGAGTGCTCCAGGTCACAGGGCTCCTTGTTGCACAAACAACAGCTTAATGAACATTTCCAGGGCAGAAAAGAACAACTGGATTTATTTGTTTGGAAATGTTGATAACTATGTTTGTCAAAAAATCAGTGACTCTTGAGACTGTCTTGTCTTTTTTACCTTTTTCCTTGAGATTCATAGGTTACAAGTTTGGAAGGCACAATAGTGCTGATCTGTCTTATGTAACACACATGGCAGGACTTCCCTGAATTCATTCTCATTTTCCCTCATCTCTTTTGGGAAAGACAAATCATGATGAAAACATTCCCAGTGGAAAAAATTCAGTAAACTTTTAGTTTTTCAATAGCTACTTGTTGTTCTGGTGAAAAAAATCTGTATATTTGTTTTCTAGCCTGTCTAGTAAGCTTTAAACTCTCAGAACTTTGGTAAACATCTGAGGAAGTTTCCATCATCAGCTCTTGTTTCTCATGGAGGTTATTATTTATGCAATTAAATTACCACTTTGATGAACTGAACAGCTGATGCTCTATCCTGCATGATCCAAGACTCCTTCAAAGTTGCACCTGGTAGGGGTAGATGTCTACATTTTCTGTCTTTGGGTATATTATATAGTGCAAGTTTCCTGCATTACTCAGATGATATTCACTCTACCAAAACCTCCTTTTTTTGTGTCCTACTCACTTCCCTTTTTTTTCCCCCCAAACTTGTGTGCTAGGAACATGTTTTTTTTAAGGTGTTTTCATTGATTTATTAAGATGCCTGTAACCACCAGAGCTTACAGAAATGAGAATATGCTGTGGCTTCTCTTGCTGGATTTGGCAATTTGAGCTGTTTTGGCCTGTAAAGAAGGACAAGGGAGCTGACAGGAGTGAACCCTTGCACTAATTTCAGGGCTGTCTTTGAAGGTGAAAGTAAGTACTGCCAAATTTCTTAAACATTCAAGCCTTGATGAAGTTCTACTCAGACCTCATGACCAAAAATAGCCATTGTTTCAGGGCAAGAAATCCAAAATCTTTGGGCATTGCAGTTGGAGCTCATGGTGCTCATACAAAGTTGTCTGAGGCAGCTGTGTGAGCTTTCTCTCTTACCCAGGTCTGTGTCTGATGGTTTGTTTTTCAATGCTTCAGCCAGTTTCCCAGATCTATTCTTGGCATTGTTATCTCAGTAGTAAGAATAATACATTTACAACTATTTTAATTTATTTTCTTGGAATTAGAGTACCTGTACTTTATTCCTTCCACACAATTCCTTTAAGTTTGCCTTCAGGTCTTGCTTAGATTTACTTCTAGGCTTGTAGGAGATGAAGGGCACTTACCTTTGCTCTAGAAGGAAACACAAGGAAGGAGGAAAATCAGGCAGAGTGAGGAGCTGTCACTCCTTGGCCAGAGGAGCATCTCCTTTGGGATGCCAAGGGCAGGGCTGTGGGCAGCTCTTGTTTGGGTTCACTCCTGCCTCAGCAGATGTGGGTGAGAGGTAGGAAAGTGCCCAGCAGCACAAGGAGCAGTGCCTGGAGAGCACAGGCAGCTTCTGGGGACATGGGCACCCTTATAACCTCTGGGTTACCTGTAGGCTTATGGAAGTAATAAAGTTTAGATGAGAAATCTTTCCTACAGGGAAAAAAAATGAAGTGTAGTTGCTTGAGAAATCACTTTATACTGGTGTCTCCCACTCCCTGTTCTTTTTTAATTTGAGTTTTTAACATAGGACTTGATTAAAAAACCACAGCCAGATGGTGAAATCAGCATTGTGAAGAGGTGTCAAGTGAAGAAAAATGAAAGAAGGAGGGGAGATTCTAAGTTAATATACCCAGGGAATATGACTGAGATGATTACTGTCTCTTTAAAAATATGATGTAATTCTCATAAGTTTTCTTTTTCTTTTTTTTTTTTAATGCCTCATTTTCTCAGCTGCAGCTATAGAGGATTTGAAAGATGAAACCATTGTTCTGATCAAACTTGCTCTGGTAACTTTGGAATCAGGCTGCTTTGTTGAGAGTTTAGTAAAAATACAGTGGCAATTCATGTACTGGAGAAGGGTTTCTTGTTTTGAGAAAAGTAGTTGGCATATTATGTAAATTGCATTTCTCATATGGGTTTTGGCTTGTGTTCCACAGTGACAATATTTTTTGGTGAAATAACCATGTTTTATATTTGTTTTGTTATGGAATAAAAATACTATCTTATTATTTCTTTAGATGATGTCATGGAATGGAAAAATTATGAGAAAGCCTGGCATATGGTAATTTAAAATCAAATCCATGTTTCCAGATAGAATTCTGTTCATGTACATGTGGATGCTGTGCCTAAGTGTGTTGGGCATTACAGAAATTTAAATGTTACTAGGTTTCCTATACTGTAATAGCACAGGACAGGCTGCAGGGAGAGGAAGTGAAATAACTGCAGAGACAATGCAGAAGATATATAGATAACACAGGAAAAAGAAAAGTGTCAGAGGAGGGATGTACCAGATCAAGTACTTAACTGGAGCAAAAGCAGATGAAGAACAAATCTTGCCTTTGAGAGGATTTTGACTTCAGAGTTCCTAAATATCAACTATGATTGACAGGGATCTTTAATTAGCCTTACCCCTGGCTCTTAAGGGTGGGAGAAGGGTATCAGGGATATGTAGATATTTTAACAGTGTTAAGGAGATGCAGATTACTGGGGATTGTGCTAAGCATTATGAGATACCCAAAATTGTCTGGGGCAGGCTGCAGGACAAGTGGTGCTGGTGACAGCAGCACCCAGGTATCCCAGGGTGTGAGTGGCCACAAATTCCTCTTTGAAGTGACAGAATTCTCCCTTCCAGACATGAGGAAAATCTCACAGAGAAAGTCTCCAGGTTCAGTAAGACAAATAACTGCCTTAAATAGAGGAGAGAGAGAGATTTCAAAGTGTGGAAAAAGGGCCATCAGCAGCCATAGAGGTCAAAATGGGGTGGGATGAAATGCAAATTGCCAAACACACCTAACACACAAGAAAAGAATATTAAAACAAATACAGAAAGTTCTTTAGTGGTGTAGGAAGAGAAATGACTCTGCTATGAAGTGAGAATTTTACAAGGGTTGAGGATACAAAATGTGACACCAAAATGAAATGATTACTTGGATTAAGTTTTCAATAACAACTATGACACTGATGATGAGGTCAAACATAACAGCCAATGGGAAAGAAAACAAGATAAGTTTTACTACTAAAAAACTACAGCTCTGATAACACTGAAGATGGAGGCAAATGCAGTAGCAGCTGTGTAAGTGGATTTGCCAGGGTGTGTAGCAGCTGTGTAAATGGATAGGCTCCTTTTTTAAAAAGAGGAAATGCAGTATGTCCCAGATTTCAGGTTTCTTAGGGATCTATCTGGGAAACACAGGCATGCTGCAGGATGGAGGGATGAGCAGAGGGTTTCTGGGATGGGGGAGCACTCACAGAGAGGGCAGTGCCTGGGCAGTGACACTGTGCAATGTGTTTGTATTAATGGCAAGAGGATAAAAAATTAGCATGTGACATTTTGTAGTTTCTTGAAGCTGAGAGGTATGTCCAGTGTTGCAGGGGAACAACACTGTTGTCACCTTGGAGAAGAGCTGGGTGCCCTGGCACCCTGGAGTTACAGAAGTGACACTCAGCTACTCAACTAGACAAAATTCAAACCTTTGTCCTTGAAAATTAAGTGAAATTCCTGCTAATAAACTGGGAATTTGTTACATGTGTGGGTTCATATATCACTTATAGGATGCTCATGTACAGATAATCTGCTAAACTACAAAAAAAAAAAAGAAAACTTGTCCTAAAAGGCATTAGGGGGAATATTTTCAACTGACTTACTATGCACACAGAATCATAACAGAGGACAAGAAAGAGACCTTTCCTTTAGTTGGGGTGTTGACTTCTGGCCATGGTGTTCAGAGCTGAGCTCTAGAGGAGGATTGTTAAAGAGAATTGAGTAAAGGGGCATCTGATGCAAAGAAAGCTGAAAGAAATTGTCCTGCTTAATATGAACCATTGAAAGCTTGGGAGAGGACAATCCATAAGAGAGATTGAAAACAGCTTTACTAGAGGCATGAAAATGGAGGTCAAGTTAGTATAATTAATATATTTTTCCTGAAAAGTGGGAATGAATTCCTAACCCTAAGAGATGCTGAACTCTGAGAAATGATTAAAAACCTGTATGGTTCTAAAGATGGAGCTGGCAGTTTCTGAAATGGTTTATACAATGCTGCTACCTACACCAGCTAGGAGCTGGATAAAAGACTGTGAGATGAAGATATAAACATAAGAAAAGATGAGAGCATGTTTTTTATATCTGTGAAAGCTGGCAAATCAATCAGAAGAATAATGAACACAATTAAAGCCTGGGTTTCTTTCCCCTTAAGTCTGAGGCATTTATGAAGGCTGTCAACAGTTGTGGCTAATTTAGTTGAAAAGTGTGTCTGAACTGTGTGACACAAGGAAAGAAGCATGAATAACATTTCCTTTATCCAAAAATAAAACCCAAAATAATCTGCAATACTGCTAGCCATCACTAACAGCAATAAATCTCTACTTGTGCCTGATTATGCAGTGACATAAAATGCCATCTTGTACACTCTTGCCAGCAGAGATAGGATTGCTCTTCCCTTGGCTTCTGCCCTGGCAGAGTGCTCTCACCACGAGTGTCAATCAGTGCTATGTACAACTGCAGCATTGTTTACTGGCTTCTCCTCCTCACAGAGAAAAACTGGTGGGGTAAATTTGTGTACTGAATGTGAACCTCATCTGATGTAAAAACAAAATACAAATCCTCACAATTTTAGGTGAGAAACAAAATTCATGAAGGAAGTATCGACACTTCTCCACAAGCAGAATTCTTCAGGCAGCTGAAATGTTGTTCTGCAGATTTATTATCTACTTAAACAAGATTTATTTCCCTATTATCTGTATTTCCCAAAAAAGGACTAATCTGTCCATAACATATTACATCTTCTAAACACTTTGTATAGCATTAACAAGTGAGGCATTCCTTATTATATTTTTTTTCTCTTTCTAAAAATGCTTAGTGCACATTTTGTATTCATTATCTGTAGGTCCCTTTAAAGCCAGAAAAAAGCAAGCTTTTCTCCTTCTTTGACTCCTGTGATATGATTTGCTCATAGCTTTTCCTTCTCCACAAAGTTCAACATGGATTCCTCCCTTTTGAATTGATAAAACACAGCTGGTTATACTGCAAATATCAATGCAAGCTGGCTAATGGGGGAACTTTAAACTGAAAAAGGAAGAGTTTCAGAGAAATGTGACTTCAAAATGTAGATTATACCTGGACATTCTCTTTATATTCTTTGTTCAGAACTTCACCTTTTACATTTTTGTTCATTCCTATATGTAGGATCATAAACACACACAGATTCTGTCTGCAGGCAGCAGGTAGAGATACATATGCTTATATTTTCATTAATACCTCATCTCCTTTTGGGACTGTTCTCTTGTCATGTGCTTTCCATTATGCACTTTTCCTCTCATCTAAAGACATGTAACCTTTCCTGATGCTGCTCTCAAACTCTCCTGTTCCCTCTTTAGTCCAGCCATCCTGGCTCTGATCTTTCTTCATGGAAAAATTTCTTTCCCCTCAATCAAAATCACACTTTACACTGGCTCTTCTCTTGTAAATTTGTGTTTTAGCATCATGTACTGCTCACCAGTGCTGTCTCTGGAACATTGGCTGTCTTCTGCCCCTTCAAACATGCTACCTCACAAGCAGTGGGGACTTAAAATCTATTCTTTCTGTCCTGAGTGTCTAAAATTTCTTCCTTCCCTTTTGTTCTATTTTTTCTTCCTAACTCTTCCTTGAGATATTCCTTGCATTCTATTCTGTGGTTTCACTTGGACAAAAAGAAACCAAACCAAATCATACAGGATGCATGTTACTGACTGCAAAGATGTCATTATTAACAAAATTAATTTCACTTTCAATGTCTCATCCAACTTCAGAGGTCTAAAAGGTAGCTGTCTCTTCTAAGGTAAGTGACATGAATCCACCCTGGTTGTGAATAAACTATACTGGTTTTCTAATATACTAGAAAAAATTGTTCACCACATTATGTTCCTTCCTTTCTTGTACAGGATTGCTATAATTCAGATTATAAGAATTATGTTATTTAAAAATATATTAATAAATTTAGCCCAGCAGCTCTGGAAAAAACCCTCTATGATCTCCAGCAGCTCTTGGTAAAAGTCAGGAGACATAATTTTTAGTGGCCTTCCAAACTAAATAAGCTCTGTGAACACAGACAACCATCACATCCCTTACCAGGCTATATTCCCCAACAAAGTTCCCCAACTTTGCCTTTCTTGTATATAAAAACAAAAAAACATGCATTTGGAAAATGAACAAAACAGTTTAAACTATTCAATTAATGATTTAATTAATTACAAAATTAAGTCACTTCCTTTTGCATTCTTCTTTGCTTTAGCTCAGCAATATAAGCTTCCTTCCTAATCTTTTTATACATAATCTGCCTGCTACTCTTCAAAACTTTCTGTTCAAAGAGGAATTTCCACACAAAATTATTTTAAATTAAGGCTCTTCATTTTCTTCCCTTTTGCTGCAAGTTAGGCTTTGCTGCATGCCTCAGATGAATGTTTGCATATTTTTATCTGCCAGATGATTTTGCAGTATTTTTTCTATGTCAAGAAAGATTATTTTACCTCTGTCCATTTTTAAATTTTTTTTCCAGACAGTTGTAATAGAAAGGGCAGGATTGGTGGGGATGCAGAATGCCTGTGTGTGCTGCCCCTCAGCTCAAGGACCTCCCAGGACAGCTGTGTTAATGGCATCCAGATTAGTAGTTTCAAGACCCCATCACATCCACCTGCAGTTTCATGATGTGCTTGGAAAATCCAGCTTGTAGGAAGGAGATCAGTGCTATCCAGTTCTGGGATGTTATGTTTAACAATTGTTTCCTTTGCTTTCTAGACCTGATGAGATAGTTCTGGGAGCAGTTCCAAAATGAAGGCTTTGTTGGGGTTCAGTAAGAAAGGCTCTGTGTTTCACAATGTGGTTTTGTTCTCTTATAAAAACTTCAGAAACTCACAGTAACAACCCCAAGTCATGCTGCACACAGTGTGATTTTCAGAGCTCCCTCTGGGAAAGCTCTGCATCATTTTCCTGCAGCAGCCAGGAACTAGTGAGGAGCCCATGCAGTGTTCCTGCAAGCTGTGGGCACAGCTCACAACAGTCAGTCTGCTCAATGCTGAAAGTTTCATAAAGGCAGGAAAACCAAGCAACACAATGTGATTAGTCTTCACTGTAAAACACCCAGATGAGGAAGTTAATATTAGTGATTACACAGTGAAAACCTGCCTTTTTAAAAAAAGTGTAGCTTTTGCAAAATCTTGTTTTAACACAGGCCTCTCAGGATAGTTAGTAAGCCTTACAAATAGTTGGAAGGAAATTTAAGTGAGACTCAGGTGGGTGCTTTTTTCATGCTTCTGGGCTAAAATGAGACCTGGCTGACAGTCAGCTATCCAGAAACACCCGTGGCCCTGCTGGCTCTCCTGCACTGGAGCAGGTGAGCTCACTTGGAGCTGGCAAAGCCAGGTGTCCATGAGCCAAGAACCAGGTGCTCACCAGAGGAAAGCACAGGGCAGCTGAACAAGTAACTCTGGAGTGTATTCTGTACTCCTTGGAGAAGATTTAACCCATGCCACTGATTACAGCATTTCCAGGCAGCAGCAAGCCTGAAATCAGTACAACCTTTATCTCACCACCAGTGGTGGTCTCAAATGCCTCTTGTGTGAGATAGCTAAAGGCTCTGGGAAGCTGGTGGGAGGTCATGCAGTAAAATATGAGTAATACAGGTTGAGAACTGTCTGCAAACAGCCCAGAGACAGCAACTGGATGGAGTATTCTGAATCTAATGCATTTCTAAATGTCACTCAGAGGAAATCCTGCTGCTTCTCTTTTTGGTGGAACTTGTCATGTTTCCAGTGCCAATGTATTGGGTTTGCATGGCCTGGTGTTTGTTTTTGGAGGGGTACAGGGGGTCACACAGGGGTGGTTTCTGTGAGAAGTTGCTAGAAGCTTCCCTGATGTCCAGCAGAGCCAATCCCTGATAGCTCCAAAGATGGATGTGCCAGTGGCCAAGGCTGGCCCAATTAGAAATGGTGGTAATGCCTCTGTGATGGTCTCTAGGCCAATTACCTGTGTATCTTCAATACTGGTAAAAACAAAAAAAAGAAATTATTGCTACTGGACTCCTTTGGGAGACCTAGTTTGGCTGTGACACTGTGATAGTCTAACTTTTTTTTTTTTTGTCTTTTCATGTTTTCTTGCAGAGCCCTACAGACATTTGTCCTGACTCACACTTTCCTACAAAAACAGGGACCACCACTTGGGCAGAGCTGGGGCACACTGACAGCATCTGGAGAAGGTTATTTCCTGCACTGTATTGTCAGCCTGGCACTGGATGATTGATGCCAATTATTTTAATTAAAAAAGGTCATTTTTCATACTGGTATCATAACCATCAAGAGGGTAAACTCTCTGCTTGTCATTTTGTGCTGACTGAGCCAATAAAAACATCATCAACTTTCTGCTGCCCTCGTGGTGCCCTCCTCCTCAGCAAACAGCAGAGCAATGTCCAAACACAAGTCAGTGTTGTGAGGAAAAAGGAAACCTGATTTGAGTGTAATGGTCTGGGATTTTTTTTTCTGGAGAGTTTCAATCCCTGGAAAGATTAAAAATGATTGTGTCTCTACTACAGGATTGCAGAAGGGTTTAAGGGAATTACAAACCAGTTTTTTTTAAAGTAGGTCCTTTTACAAAAGGTTTAACAAGCCTATGTTATTTCTATTATTTTATTCTTGTCACATGGTGAAATACTTTTCTGTTAGAGTGGAAATAAGATCTTCTTGTTACCATTTTAGTGCTAACTCTCAGGTGGGCTGTCAGTTCAAACAGCAGGGCAAACAAAAGCACAGTGCTGCCTCTGGGAGGTCCCTCATCTGAGAGATATCTGAGGGATTATGAATCAAATGGGCAGATTTACTGAACAAATCAAATTATTTCTCTCAGGAAAATCTGTCATAATCTTTAAAGTCTCATTCACACAGTGGAAGGTCAGGTAGGATTGTAAGAATTGTACATTCTCTCAGTTTTGGCATCTCTTTTTAACACTAATTTTATTTTGTGTTAGAAGAACTTTTCTTTGCACAGCTGATCTCAAATGTCAACAAAGTCTCCCCTGCTAACAGCTCTGTGCTGCCATAAATCTCGTGGTTATTGCACTTTGGGGATGTTTGAAGCTCAGTGCCCATGAAGACCCATTTATATATGAAAAAAGTCCACCATTTACACAGGCAATCTGACAGATGGATTCTGTCTCCATAGGTATCAAGTAACCACTCCACCACTTAATCATTTACTATAACAATATTCACCATGAAAATTTCCCAAAGGGAGGCTTCCATTTTTCACATCTGAAGCCACACCAGAGGAATTGAATCTGATTTTAGTATTCATGTCTTCTAATGAACTGTTCTCTGTATCTTTGTGCTCACAGATAGGCATGAATGAAAATTAAATGAATGAGTACTTATAGAAAAACGGACTGTAATAATGTACTGGGGGAGGAGGAAAGGAAATTAAACCAAAGAAAACTCTCAGTGGCTTCTGGTGGAGAAAGAATTGTGGGATTCATCACTGAATGCATTTCCATTGTACCTAGGTTATTTATCTGAAGAGAGATCATGCAGAAAATGTTTTCTTAGTTTTAATATTTCTTATCTGTGAGCTTTTACTACTGTCCAGACATGTGCAATGCAATGCTGACTAACAAAGACTGAGCTGGACTGAGCAACCTGCAGGTCACAAGTTAGTGTGGTGCCATTTGCTGGTCCAGGTATTATTCTATGTTGAGGTGAAGCCTGTGCATGTTATGAGTGCCCAGCATGGGATGGAGGGTGCTTGGGGACCCACAGCATTTGGCTCAGAATTGTGACACCCCATGGTGGTGCTGTGGCCCTCCACAGCTGCTGCCTTTGGGAGCTCTGGTCCCTGTGAGCACAGGGGATGCTCAGTCATGCAGAAGGGTGAGGGTTTCTCCCTCCCCTATGTCAGTGAAGTCACTTGCAGGGTCCACAAGTCCTGTGGAAGTGGTCTTGCCCCTGGGACATTTCTCTTTCTCATGTGGAAAGTTAGCAGCCCGACCATTAAATAAATTGTTTGGGGGTTTTTTGCAATTTTTTAATAATACCTGGATATTAATTTAATCTTTTTAGTATCTATGGTGTGTCAAGGCCACTTAACTATCATGGGATGGATTCAATGTCCCTTGTCATTGCAGAAAAAGTGCTCCAAATTTGGTCCTTTTTGCTTTGGTGACTGATGTCTTCCAGGACTAACTGCCTTTTTGGAATTTGATTTTTGAAAGCTTGTTTGTGTGAGCAGAAGAAGGTACAGAGTCTCATTCTCTTGGCTTGTTTGTTCTCACCTGTTTGGAGGCTGTGAGAGAGATCCTGGTTCCTGGTACTGTCCACTGTGTTTTAGCCCTCAGGGGTTCACATGTTGTCAGTTCTTACTGGAACCAGATTTGTGCCCAGTCATTTAAACTGTAAAATACTTGGCTTCAGCAGGAGCACATTTCAACAATTTGTTTGAGAATAAGAATATTTCTCTCCCTTTCCCTTGCTTCCCTCGTGTGTCATCTGCTTCATAAGACATCATCAAAACCCCCCTTACCTGCACATGGAGAGCTCATTTCCTGAGAATTTAAAGGACACTAAAGAACAGTCACACACTGTTATTTTATTTTTATGTTTTGTGCAGTAGAGATTGAAATGTTTGGCTTTTCCCCCAGAAGTTTATTATTCCATTGTATAAGTAAAGTTGAATGAACAGAGCTATTAGTTCAAAATGAGGGGCAAAGATCTCCACAGTGAAATCAGAAAATTGCTTAACTGAAGGGAGATGGAGCCAGCTCTCCCTGGAAGCCAGCTGGAAGCCAGTTTTGCTCTGTAATGGAGTGGTGGGTCTCTGACAGGAGCCTGGTGCCTCCTGCCTGTGACCTCCTCCAGGAGGTTTGACTTCTGCAAGGCTGTGCATGGTCTCTGTGCCTGATGGCTTTGAGCCATATGAAGCTGTTGTGCAGCTTGTGGGAGCAGGGGGATTGGCTCCTCTCAGTCTCTGTGTTGCCAGCTCCCTCCTCTCTGTGCAGTGCAAAAGATGTTCCCTAGCTTTAGTCAAACCAAGACAATAGCAGTGGATGCAACTTAATATAGTGAAAAAAGCATCAATTTTCACCATGCTCTTATCTTTAATTTTTTTTCGATTCTGGGTTTATGGAACTATTAATTTTGACTAAAATGCTTAGCATCACATTACTAAAAGCCATTTTCTGCACTGCCTGAAAGAGGATTTACAGAGAGAATGGAACAGAGGGAAAACAGGACCTATCTGTTTCCTGGGAAAACAGACTGTTGGATGGGCAAAAAACATAATGGACCACCAGGCTCACTGGGTCTCAATCAATGTCTCAAAATCCATTTGGTTAATATGGCATGAAGCACAGACATGATTAAAAAGACACAAAACACTCACACAAGCAACTTGGGGATTCACTCTGACCTTGATGCTGGTCATATTTTCTGAGCTCTGCATGAGGAAATGGAGTGCAATTTTAGAAAGTATGGAGATAGCACTATTTAGTGCTATTAGAAGGGGGGATTGATTTGCTTAGTGGAAAAGATTCAAGAAGAATGCAAATTATTGTGAGGTTTGAAAAAGTTCAGCAGAGGAGTAGAAACTCTGCACATGGAACAGGATGATTCCCCTGCACCAGTTGACCTGGCTGTCTGAAAACCACTCTGTGAGAAAGGACCCAGGGCTGTGATGGGCACCACATGGAATACACCAGTCAAAATGACACACAGGGAGCAAGGCAGGCTCCTCTTGAGTCAGTGAGCCAAGAGTCTCTCTGAATTCTTCAGGGAGAAATCAGAGTGCAGGGATTGAATTAAAGCCTTTGGATGGATTGAAGTATATGAAGCCACTCACACATAAAGCAGAGGTGTAAGTTTAAGTTTTAGGATAAGTAAATGAGTCAGTAAATAAGTTTTAAAATGAGCTTAAGCGCTCTTAGTAAGTTAAAGGTCTCAAATGTCAGAGTAGCAGTTCGAGTTCTAGTGAAAATTAAAAAACATACTAGTGTTTTCAGTAGAGGCTCCAGAGACTAGTTTTAAGCATAATAGAACTATAGTAAAAATATTGCTTACATTTTTCAGATAGAACAAAATAAACCATATGAATAGTTTATACCTAACCTGACTTGTTAAAAAAACTAAAATTCTAGTAAGTTAAGAAATAGTAGTCCAAGTTTGTATCTTAGCTTGTAGAGAAAATTCTATATAAGAGCATATATTAAGAAAAGCTGGTGATTTTTACCAGCTTTTGCCATTTTTCTTTTGCTTTGCTTTGCTTGTTGTCATCATCAACACCCAAAAGAAAACAGGAGCTGCCCAGCAATATTGGCCCCACTGGGACCTCCAGAGGCAGCTTCTGCTTCTATCTGAAACTTTATACCAAAACTTAACATAAACCTTAATGATTGTAACTTTACTTTTAAAACTGATGTGCTTCTGCAATAAATAACTTTTAACAACTATTAACTGCTTTACTAGTTTAAAAAAATAACCTGACCTAATTAGTGCCCAAAGCACTGAAAGTCTAACCTCCCAGTCTCCACCAGTGGTGGTGTGGCCAGCAGATCCAGGGGAATACAAGTTCCCATTTGTTTAGCCCTGGACACAGAGCTGTGGGCTCCCCAGCTCAAGAGGGACTGGGATGAACTGCAGAGGCTCCAGGGCAGAGCTCCCAAGGTGGCCAGAGGCTTTGAGGAGAGGCTGGGACCTGAGCTGAGCTTGTTTGATGCAGTGGAGGCTTCAGGGTGATCAGCCAGCAGACCACAGCTGCTCCAGGAGGAGTTACAGGGGTGACAGAGCCAAACTGGTCCCTGATTCAGCATGAGGAATGCCCAACACAGCCTTTGGGGAGTTCACACTGGTTATGAGCAAAACACTGGTCCAGCAGTGCAGCAGGGACCCAGGGAGCACCATCCTTGGAGGCTTTGAAGATAGGACACACCTGACCTAGTGCTAGCAGTGGCTGTGCTTTGACAGGAAAGCTGGGTTAGGACCTGCTTAGGAGCTGGGTTTTCATCTTGCATTACTGAAGGCTGCAGTAAGGGCCTGCCAACTGAAGGACTGGAAGCTTTTCCAGCTTCACCTTCTTGCCCAACTGAAGTTTTTGCTGTTCCCCTTGCTCATGTATAAAATGACCCTGAAATTATTTTATTGTGGTTGGACAGAGTGATTTACTGTCTTGGGTTGCAATACAGGATGTGACCAGAAATGTGCATTCTATCACCATCTGTTGAAGCTGGGTGGGGCAGTGACCCTTATCTCTGTGGCACATACCATCTGCTAATGGGCCATCTTTAAAACCAGCTGGGGCAATCATCTTTATCTTTTCCACAGCCCATCCTCCCTCCAGGAAGATATCATCTGCTGCTGGGCCATTCAGTCCCACTGTGTGACTGATAAAATTCCATCATCCCACTGGGAGATGCTCCAGCCGGGGGGAGCAGCCAAGCCTCTCCTACCTAGATAAAAACTGAGATTTGGAACACCAAGGTACCTTCTTTCCACTTGATTCTAGAGGAAAACTGGACCCTTCCACGTCATCCCTGGACCTTCAGAGGAAAACTGCACCTTCTACAGGAGCACTGCTCCAGCTGAACCACACCTGCCACTGCAGGAGGATGCAGCCACCATTTAATGGGACTGCTGCCAACACCCTGACTGACTGACAGGGTGTCAGGCTGTATTCTGACTCTGTCAGTGTTTTGGGATTGTTCTTTGTAATACTGCATTTCTATTTTAATTTTCCTAATAAAAAACTGTTATTCCTAATCCCCATATCTTTGCCTGAGAGCCCCTTAATTTCAAAATTATAATAATTTGGAGGGAAGGGGTTTACATTCTCCATTTCAAAGAGAAGCTTCTGCCTTTATTGGCAGATACCTCTCTGTCTAACCAGGACATATACCTGCTTTAAACTTTAAAATCATGCCAACAGATTGTCAGGTTGGGAGACTGTTTTACTGAAGTACTAATGGCTTTTGTAGCAGGGACAGAGCCTGCATAAGGTGGGAGAGGCAATGAGGTGAAGGGGTGAGACCTGGCCAGGGGAGGGGATTAAGAAATATATAAATGAGGCATAACTATAAAGGGGTAGGGTGTGCATGAAGCATAAATAGGAAAACCATTACTCTGAAACAATCATGTGAGAAAATAGAAGGGTTTAAGGTGTGTAAAAGACTTTCCAGCCTCAAACTAGTATTTATGGTAATTGGGAAGAAGGACTTTTGTTCTTTTGCATATCTGTTTTTAGTAATTATAGATATTCCTCTACATTTGCTAGAACTATTAATATGTAATGGCATGTTGCAGTGTTTCACAGGGGTCTTGTGAAATGTGCTATATCTTGTGAAATATGCAATATTCTGAGATTATGCCCATTGCAAGTCAGTGTTCAATGCTGGCTCGAGGAATTATCCTGGAAATGTGCTTGTGGTCACTGGACACGAGGCTGGTTGAGGTTTCTGAGTGCTGTGGCTCTGCTCTGGAAGAGCTGACGTGCCCTGGGAGCTCTGCAAGGCTGTCAGATGGGAAGAGCCAGAAGGGCTGAGGCTGCCTGGGAAGGGCACCAGCCCAGCCCTGTGCCATTGCTGGGCTGTGCTGGGAGCTGGCACGGTGTGGCTGTGGCTATTGTGTGCCATGAATGGCTGCTTCATGCTAACCAGTCTGCAAGGGCTATTTTTAATCCCAAATTCTAACATGTGGGTTTTAGAACAGTGCTTGTCTTAAATGTGAAAGAAACCATAGAGCAAGGGACTAAAAGACTGTTTTGAAAAAGTCTGGAAGGGAAGCCACGCAGACTGGAAAGCTGCCCTGATAAAACCCAGCTTTAAAGAAAGAAAAAAGAGGGACATCTCCCAGAGAATGGGAATAATCCTTTTTAAGGCTGCTGGCCAGAGTCATGGATTCAAGGTTGGGTCAGATGCTGGGGTTGACTCTAATTATGTATAATGATGTTACATTTTAATTATAAAGTCGTTAACCCAACACTGCCTTGACCTAGATGAATAAGGAATATGGCTTAGAGAGTAGTTATTATGAAGTTAGGGATGGCTAGCCAACACTGTGCTCTTTCAGAGCTGAGGGAGGGAGCTGTAACCTGTGTGCAGCTTGAGAGTAAGAGGCACTCTGGAGTAGGTATGTAAATGACTGTCAAAGTCACATTTTGGAAGGGGATCCTTTACCCTGTCCTGCTGGCTGAGAAGCTCTTCACAGGCACCTCCCCCTCATTACAGTTTGTTAAAAATTAGTGACTTCTTCACACCCTTGCAGAAGTCTTTGTGAAATTCCAGCCCTGACTGACAGGACCTGGATTGCAGCAAGATGAAAATGAACAGAGAAGGGTGTTGGTAGCATCCAGTACTGCTCAATTATGAATTTAGTAGCTCCTTTTCAAATTCAAGGACATATGTCTTTTGCAGCATTTTTTTCTCAGACATTTAAGTACCTCATTCCTTTTAGAAATGGTGTTCACAAAAAGAGATTTTTTTTTTAATGTATAAGTTGTCTGAAAAATTATATTTGTCTATGCAAGTAGCTTAGCTGAGGCATATCTGGAACATATGTGTTAGTCAGGGACATCTTGGACTGCTGAACAACTTTCCTATTTACAGTAAAGGAAGCTTTGGCCCCAAGTGCTTACTAACAACTTTAACAATGGGTATAAATAACAATTACTTGGATAACTCAGTGAGGCCTGACTGTACTCATGAGCCTTTATTGTTTCTTTTTTTCTAATTCTGTGGGCTTCTCTTTTGTAATGTGACATCCCAAAAGAAGATAAAAATGTCCTATGCTTAATCATATGTAAACATTACTGATTGGAAGAGACTTTTGTCATTAAGATAAAGACTTGTCCTCTTCCTTCCATGCCTAGGGTAATCTTTACCTCCCACAGGTTTGGATCTGATTTTTCTTCCCTAAGACCCCTTGGTGATGTCAGTACAGTATTTTGAAGCCCAGAGTTAAGATAGTACTGCATTTTACACTAAGAGAAAAAGAAGGAATCAGTATTTTTTTTCTTTTTTTTTTTCTTCTGGCTCTAAAGAACACTGTGAGAAACGAGACTGCTTCAAAGAGAGGTGAAGATTAGTGCTATAAAAGAAAAATCTTTCCTCCTTGCTAAATGGAAAGGTCTCCTGAAGAAAAACTGAAGGCAGCATGATTGAAAGTGTGTGTAAGCCACAGAGCTCCTTCCATTGCCTTCACTGGGTTTTGATTTAGGCTCACAGAGTGTCCATTACATTTTATTACCCTTTCTGGACACATAAAATGTTACTTTTGTTGTCTAAGAAAAAGAAGTCATGAATGACTTTAGCATTCACTGGAGTGAGTCATTGACTTGAGCCAAGTGTAGCATGACTCAGGGGCTCAGGGCAAATCCCCACAGCCCTGTGCTCCATCCACTCCACTTTATGAAGACCCTGAGATTGCTGTGCCAGTCCTGGCTCACAAGCAGAGACTGCAGGACAGGCAGAATCCTCCTTGCTGTGTGCTCACACTGGGCTGTGATGTGGTGAGACAACACCTTCCTGAAAATCATTTCTGTTGGTGGCACACAAAGCCTTTTCTCTGGTGATTTCTGCAATTGTGAGCACATCCCACAGCAAACACACAGAAGCCAGGAGTGAAATGCTATCCCAGCCAGGTGCCTGCTGCTGGATGATGTGAACAGGGGATTTTCCCTTGAACTGGATTTGCTGGAGTTAGACAATTGACCCAGAACCAGAGCAGGTGTATGTGGGTCATGCCATGAGCATTGATGGGAACTCTTGGTCCTCACCACCCACCTGCTGACTCTTACTTGGCCATGCTCCTTGGTAGAGGCTTCTGGGCACACCAAAACTGATGTGGCTGACTTGAAAGGGTCATTCCAAGCTGTCCCTTCTCCCAGAAAGTGAGGAGAGGTAAAGGATTCAATCTTCCCAAATGCCTGCTTTCCCATGGCACTGCACATATTTGATGTGCCACCCCTCAGGATAGAGCAACAGTGTGGGAGACCTGAGAGCTGTGGGATCTCTGCCCACCACAAAAATCTATTGATTGCCCTTTGCCTTCCACAGAAGGCACAGCCAGATCTATAAGTTGCCACAGTGCTGTAGGGTTTAGCACATTTTCCCCTTGCCCCAGTAAAGGAAAGTCAGGGTTCAACAGAAAGCCAACACACACTTTGTAAAAAGCCCCATTCTGCTCTGTTCATAAAACACCATAAAACTACCTCTGGTGACAGCTGGGCCAGGAATGACCTTAAACTGAATACCCTACCAATAAACCCTCTAGGTCACTGCTGCTGGGTTGTGTCTTTGGCTGTGACAATAACCAAAGTAGAAGTGCAGAATATCTTGACAAAGAAAAGCTCAAAGAGAAACTGAAATTAGTGGACAAATCTGCCCCTGGATGCACAGGCCCTAATGAGTAGAAACAGTCATAGGGGCTGATGGGGCAGAGTAGAATAATTGCTGAGTCCCTCTTTCCTCAAATGCTAGCATTTTCTTTAACTTGTCAGTGCTTTCTCTTAAAGCATCTACACAACTTGGTATTCTGAGGATATTTAGTGTCTTAGTGGTGCTCAACCATCTTTATACTTGGAACCTATTCTTATTCACTTTATTTTTGGTCAATAATTCTAGATACTTTCAGGAAATAGTGGCTAATTCTGGCCTGTGGAGAATTCCTGAGGTTATTTGTTGGAAATAAGCATTCTCTTGAAAGGTATTAATTTCCTTTGAAAAGGAGAGAGAAAGTCACTGTGCTGTGTGCTTAGCTGATTCTGGGGTTCATTGTAGAGTGTTACCATTGTAGTTCACTGTCCCTATCACTGCTGCCTGGGTTTGTCACACCCCATCCTGTGCCATGTCTGGCTACCAGTTTCTCATGATAGTTTTTCACTTAGTGTCCACTCTGTGCTCTGCCTATCAAAGCCATTCTCTTAAAGTCTCAAACTCCTGCTTTTATGTGAGAAATAGTAACTAGATAAGAAGTTGTTCACAAGATGATTATGGCTGGTAGCCAATACACAGAAATGAACTCTAAAAACACACAATAGGTTTTTGTTGTGGTAGAAGTACATCACAACATGGTATGCACCAGAGTAAACACTGCTCTTGTGGCTGATGTCCCACTCCTGATCAGCAGCCCTGATGTGGTTTCTGTGATGTATGATGGCATCTTAGATCTGCTCCCATCGTGGTTACACCACTCCTGCCTGTGCCCAGGAGACTGCTGGGCTGGAGAACGGTAAACCAGGGTCTTGTGGCAGCCTCAGGCTTTGATCCTTCCTGCAGTCTCACTGCCAGCCCAGCTTTGCTTTCACTGGGCAGGTTGGCTAAGCTGCTGCAGAGTGAGTTATGTTCATGGGAGAGAGCTGCAGTGTCCAGAGGATACCAAGTCCTGATGGATACTCATGCATAAAGTCCCCAAAATAAGTGTCTCTTACCTATCACCCTTACACAAATATGTGTTTACATTGATATTTATCATTTCAGTCTTGAAGTGCTGCCAGACCACTGTGATTATTTTTGGAAAATGAACATATGATTCCAAAGCTTCATTGTTACAACAATGGAAGTAAATCAAACATTGTCATCTTGTTTTGTTTGTCTTGTGAACAGTGCCTGGGAGCATTAAGGTGGTGTCTCTAACAACTGCATTTTTGGATTAAGAAATGCTTTTTCTTTTACTCCCTCACTCTATTTTTTACAGTTATTCAAGTGGTTTTTGGGCTTTTCCAAAGAGTTAGCTAGGTTGTAATTTGTTTTGGGTAGGTTTGTTTTTTGTTTCCTCCCTATTTTAGAGTTTTAGATACTTACCATATTTACAAGTGTGTCACTGAGCCTGGTGCATGTGCCCAGTTGAATGTGCATCAGGCTTTACTGACCCATTGATGTGCTTTCTGAACATATAGGTCCAGGCTCTGTTGTGCTTCTTTTCTAAACTTTTGGCCTTTTCATCCCAACTCTGTTCACCATCTGGGGGCCAGTGCTTGTAATGTGGAGGAGGCAGAGCATGGTGGAAGGCAGCATGGCTTTACACGTGGATAGAGTTGTGAAATAATGAGCACATGGATTATGCAAACACAGACAAAGGCCCTTTAATAGTCCTGTCATACTTCATTTGCACAAATTGAACTGGGGCTAGTACTGGCTCTGGTCTGAATGAACATTTGAGGGGCTTGCAGGTAGCTTTGCTCAAGTCCTCTGCGAGGGGCAGTCTGTAATTGCCCAGCTCTGAGAGCAGGATTTGGCATGGTGTGATCAAAGCAGTCTCCTAATGATGCAGTTCCCCAACACTTTGACTGAAAATAACAAACCTATTCAACCTGCGAGGAGTGAATGCGTGAGAGATTTTCACCTGCTTATGCAGGCTTGGAAAAAAGCCCTTGGTTGTAGGCATTAGGGTTCAAAGCTGGCTAAAGTTTTGTCCTTTGTTTGGGTGGTGGAGGTGCCCCATCCTGCCTTTTGATGGCTTTTGTGTTCAGCTCTTCCCATTATTTCACTAAGACATATGAGCTTGGTTGCCCAGCTTTTATCTGTGCTAAATATAAATGGAAAAACAAACTGAACACAGCAAGGTAAATAAAGAACAGGAAGTGTAAGACAGCCCTCTTGAGACCTTCAGTATTCCCACATGTTTTAGGTTATAAACCAGCAGGCAAGCACTGGTCTGCCACACAGGTGGAAATGTGAACATAGAATATTTACCCTGTATCAAATGACAGGAAAGGGTGAGTGAAATGGCATTGTGCTGAACTGCTCTGAAAGGCTGTGAAGTTTCCAATACTCCCCAAATTTCTCTAGGGTGGGCTGGTGTTTGCATAGTTGCTTGCAGTATAAAAACATAGAGGCAGTGACTCAATCTACCAAGAAAAAGATGTTCTTTACATTGCTGGTAATTAGAGGTGCTGCTGAAATCTTGGGAGCTTTTATTGCTGGGTAAGAAATTTGGGTAAAAGTCTGGAGCCAATTATTAAAATTAATAGTATTTATGATGAATAACTCTCTTTCCACTGCAAGGACAGGCAATATCTGATATTAGACCAGCTGGACAAGGCAAAAAGAGAACTCTTCATTTTGTGGACAGGGCCATCCAAATAATGTCAGTAGTTGCTGTTAAATTTTTAAGGGCTGTCTGCTAAAGCCTGACAGCCCACAGAAAATTGGTTACTCTGCTGGGAGCAGAGGAAGGTTGTTAAGGGCTGAATAAAGATGCAGGTGTTGAAAAGATGCAAGGCAAGAGGCAGTGGGGGGTATTTCATGGCACCACTGGAAGTTTTAGCCATTTCTCAGAGTATGACCTGCTGTCAGTGAGATGTGAAGGCCATCAGCATTTGGCAGGTCTGGGCCTTTGCTGAAGATTTCTGTCTTTTCACAATGGCAAGATATGATGATGAAGATTTGCTGTTGGAGTATTTTTATAAGCATGCCTTTTCTAGAGGAGCTCTGGAAAGGGACAGTGTGTTAGGGTAGAGGTAGCAGCTTTCCTGTTCTCATAAAAAAAGTGTGAAGATGTAAAACATTTCACAGACTTTATCAGATGTCTCTGGCTGCTCTTATCAGTTCCTGTGAATTCATGGAGGATATTTAGTCTCCACAAGTTAACATTCACAAACACAAAGCTCAGGCTTTGTCAAACCCAGAATCTTACATGACCCTTGCAGGTTTTCTCATGCTAAGTGGCTGCATTGGAAGGCTGTGACTAAAGTCTGCAAGTTAAGAGCAAGCCCATGGTTATTCATTTTCTGACTGTGGTACATGTCCACCCCACTCCTGTGGGTGCCTCTCTATCTGTAAGACCCTTCTGGCTGCCACTAAGTTTATAATCAACTAGAAAAGATAGAAGAAGGGATGACTCTTCATCCAGGATAGATGCAGGATATATAAGGTGATATTCACCTCACCCTTTTGTAGATAGCCACAAGTGAGGTGCCCTGCCACATAATCATAGAATCACAGAATAGTTTGGGTTGGAAGGGACCTTTAAAGGTCATGTAGTCCAGCCTCCCTCCAATAAGCAGGGATGTCTTTAGCCAGATAAGGTTGCTCAGAGTTCTATCCAGCCTGACCCTGGGTGTTTCCAGGGATGAGGCATTCACAACCTTCTTGGGCAATCAGTTTCAATGTTTTACAACCTTCATTAAAAAAAACCCCAAACAACAACTTTCTTCCTTATATCTGATCTAAACTGACCCTTTTTTAGTTTAAAATCATTACTTCTTGTCCTATTGCAACAGGCCCTGCTGAGAAGTCTACCCCTGTCTTACTTACAAACCCTGCAGTAAGGTCTTTTGGGAGACTTCTCTTCTCCAGGCTGAGCAGCCCCAACTCAGCCTTTCCTCACAGGAGAGATGCTCCATCCCTTCAATCCTCTTCAGTGATGACCTGGCTGTGTGGGTTGTCCCAGCAGCCAGTGGTGAGAAGGGGCAGGTTCACTTTGGCATCACCATCTCAGCTTTGAGCCTGCCAGGAAGACACTTGACTCTCCTACACAAGAGCAGACAGATGCCACCCTCAGTGACTTGTCCAGCTTAACACACTTGTGTGAGAGCTGGGAACTGAGCTGAGTCCCTTCAGGAACAAAGGCAGAATCTCCAGCAGCATTCCTCTGTTGTGTTAGCCATCCTTTCTGTCCATCAGTTCTGATAGAAAGTGCCAGTAACAGGTTCTGTGAACCTTAGTAAGTTCTGCTACAGATCTGCACTCCCCAAATGTGGCAGGAAGCAAAGTCTGTGGCTTCAGAGTTCAGTCTGCACACAGCTTGGGAGAAGGGGAACTACACAGACAGCCCATTGTTAGACTAGTAGATAAAAATTTATCATAATACATATCTTGGTGTTGGCATAAAATTGCTTCACATCAGACAGCTGAAGCTGTACATGCATCTGGCTTGTTCCCCAGATCAGTGGTGGGAACATGAGGGGAGTGTTTCAGGAAATGTCCATAAGGATTTGCTCTTTTGTTTGTTATTGCTCATCTTTCTCTGGTGCATTTTCCCCCTGTTCTCTCAGGAACTGTGTGAAGTACAAACCAATCACTTTACATTAACATTAATTAAGATTAACATTAACTGTAGGTGGCTGGGATCATAGCTGGATGAAATGTTACTGGGGAGATGACTGGTAGCTGTCAATGCTGCTGTTACATGTTGCTGAGGAGTTCACACAGAGCACATTTGCATCACAGATTATTTTCCACAAATGGATTGTTTGCACAGAGCATCTATTGCCTTGCACTTACAGTGACTGGAAAAGGATGGAATTATGCCAATTTTCTGTGACATTCAGGAAAAGGCCAAAATATTTTGAATGGTTGTTCACTCCTTTTCATAGTTTTGAGGTTTGAGCCCTGTTTGTGTTTCTTTTATGGGAAAATGCCTGTAGATTATGGCAAAGTTTCTTGCTTTGACACCTTTGTCAAGGGTGTGAACCTGAGCTGACAAGGCAAGCTCTTTGTTTGTGTTCTGGGGTGTCTGAGGCTGCTGTCCCTTCCACTCTGCATGCAGGCAGGTGGTGGTGCCTGGGTTAGAGGGTGGCTTTGCCCCAGGCAGGGCTGGCACAGAGGCAGGAGCCTGCTGGGGATGTTGCTGGGTGTGTGTGTTGTGTGTTCCCCAGCTCCCTGCCTGTCTGTCTGCATGCATGCTCACGCTGGGAATGTGCAGGACACGGTGCCAGAAGGTGGCACTCCAGGTCCTCTAACGTGCAGGGCTGAGCTGGTGGCCTGAGCACACCCCAAAGGTGCCAGCCCTGCTGGATGTGCTGGTGCAGACACACCTGGGAGGGCTGAGAATGCTGCACAGGCTTAGAGTGCTGCCCTGGTTTGTTCCTCATGCTGGGATGCAAAGGTGCATCCCTGAGCCTGGGAGTGCGTCTGTGTGCCTCTCCTAACTGAGCTGGGCTTTGAGCTCTCACTGGGACCATCCTTTCTGCCTGCTCACCTGCCTCAGGACAGCTTTGGGTGGTGCCTTTAACACTGTCCAAGCAATGCCCAGGAAGGGCTGGAGGCAGTGCCCTGTCCAGATGCTCTCCTCACACAAGCCTTAAGGTTTTGGAAGGGAGAGAGTTTCCCACTGTAGGAAGAAGTCATGCTGTGATGTTGTCTTCTGAGCCAATGAACCAGCCTTGCTCTTTTTAAATTCTGTGCCACAGAGCGAACTGATAAAACTGCTGATCTTGCTTGTGTGCTGGGGAGAGTGGCCCTGGCAGGTTGGTCTTGCTCTAATAGGCAGAGAGGCATAGAGATTTTAAAAGTAATTACAAAGCAGGCTGCAGACTCAAAAGAATTAGTGAGCTATTAAAGATTTGAACTTAATAACAAGCATGACTACTTTCCTACCAAAACACTGTTCCCATCCTCATGGCCAATTAGTGCTGCCACCTTTACACTCAAGGGCAATGGCCCCTGTCCTTCCCTTCCATGCTCTTCCTGACAGTGCATTCTCAGCTAACACAGACATCTCAGTGTTTGATCATCCTGCAGCCTTCCAGCACGTGGGATGTCTGGCCAGTTGGTGGAAACTGTCCCTCATCTGTTGGCCTGGCTTGTCAGTGCAAGGATCTCCTCTGCCATGCAGAGAGCTTTGCTGCTTGAGGTTACAGAGGGTCCCTGACTTTCCTAGTCTGCATGGTTATTTGCTGGGTCGTTGGACTGGCTGTGTAACAGAAGAGAATATTTGTACAGCTGAAGATCAGCAGCTCCCAGGTATGCATGTTCCTTGAGAACTAGAGTGAGTTGCACCTATTCAGCATTTTGTTGTCACTGAATTTTTCAATTGCTCTGAAGCTTACAAGGTGCACATAGAGCTCATATAAATGTTTTCATAATTTCCTGTTAGGGGTATGATGCAGGTACTTCATTGTCAAAAAGTCTTTAACAACAGCCCTGACAATGGTTTAAATTATAATTTAACCCACACCCTTTGACTTGCCAAAGATGAGTGATGGAGCCTGGCTCCATCACAGGATTGTGATTAAATAAGGTATCTCTGATAAATCTCTACATGTTTCCCTGGAAAGCAATTTTCACTTTGTTACATTACAGTGGCCGGTGCCTTATGAAGTAAAAGAAAATATTTGTCCAGTAGGACATCATAAATTTACTGACAGACTTTAAATTTTCTGGGATGAAATGTTTAAAGTGGAGCAGGCTGATCTAAAAAGACAGTGGCCTTTCCTGAGCTCAGGAGAAACTGCTTTGTCTCCTCCAGCCAAAAGTGTCTGAAATTCCCTCTCAGAGGAAGCCTGCTGCTAGACGGAAGCAATATAGGTGCTGGCTGGGTTTCAAACCCGGGGAAAACCAACACCATCAGCCAGTATTATAAATAATTAGTTAGGATCATTTTTGATAAGTTGATTGTGCCCCATAAAAGAGTGATTGTGGAACCCACCATAGCCCCAGCAACTTGGACGCAATCCAGTTTCTACAGTGGAGCAAGATTAAGTTAAATCACTTTTCCAAATAGCCATCATTTGTTTGATTTGCTTTCATGAGGGCTTTTGGTTATGTCAGTAGTTGTCAGATGCAGACTGACGCTTGTGACGTCTCGTGCCTTTCAACTTGAGAAAGCCACATAAACTTCAGTGAGATGGAGCAATGGTCTTCTGGAAATGAATGAAATCCTTTAGCCCTCAGCCCTGAAATGTGATGCTTGGGTCAACCTTCGGTGTTGCAGGAAGTCTGTATGGTGATGTTTTATGCTGTAAACCTACCTTCCTTATACTGAGAGTGGTGCTTAAATAAAGAATGACTGAGAGCCTTTATGTGCAGCTGCTTTCTGACTTGCTGAGGAATAATTTTATTAAAAACCACTTAGGTTTATATGCAAACATCTTCTAGTAGTACTGAGAAGCACAAAAGTTGGCTTTTGCTGCTAAAAGGTGAGAAAGGGTTTGGTTTGATGACTACAAGTTAATCTCCTTGTCAAATTTTAGTCATACATTTCAGTACCTGAGCATTTTCTCTGATTGCCATGGTCCAAAGATTTTTCTTATAAAGGATGAATACTATGGCATGCCACGAGGTGCATGCTGCCAGGAAGAATGTGACTAAAATGAAAATAAAAAAGAAAGCAAAATAAAAACTCACATAAAACGAAAAGTGGGTATCTCAACAGCATCAACGAAATACAGTATTAAATAGAACCCAGAATAAAGCACAGTCTTTCACATAAAAAAACCTTTCACTTCAGGACAATATATTTTTGTAATAAATTAATGGAAGCTGGGAGATTTTGTGAAGAATAATTTTCAATGAAGGAGCAAGGGTCTTTATTTATTTTTCAGCAGCTGGCAGCTAATGCAGGCCCTGATCCCACCTGGGTCCTTTTGTCACTACTGAAATACAACTAATCCTTCATTATGACCAAAATGTACAGGGTATGTTCTGTAAAACTTCATACTAATCAGTGTCCAAAATTTGTCTAATTTTGCTTGAGCTTAAGCAAAACCATTAAGTTTTGTCTTATAGCCCCTTCATCAGAATTGCCTTTTTATAAAAAAAAAAATTAAAAAAAAAATTAAAAAGAAAAAGAAGGGAAAAAAAAAAAAAAAAAAGGAAAAAGAAAAGCAAAGACCCAGAATTTTTTTCTGCAGAGAAGCACTGAGATTTCCAAATCAGCAAATTTGTGTCTTGAGGCTCTTGAAATGTGGAAGTTCCAAGTAAAGTTTTACTCCAAATGCTGTCAGGGGACTGTACATGGATGACTGCAAAACATTCGTTTTGCCTTTATTATTCTTGCACTGTAACCTGACTTTGGTTCAGGAAGAGGAAATCCATGGCCTTAATTGAAGCCAATCAGTGAAAGGTCATGGGGTAATACTTAACAGACAGGGATGGGGGGAAGGAAAAACAAGGAAAAGGTAAGGTCTCCACTTGCTTCAAAGACTTGGTTGGGTCCTGGAGACAGAGCACACCTGGAAGGAGAATAAGCTTGAACCCCAAATATACACATCAACTGGGAGCCACAAAATTAAATGGAGTTTGTTTATGTTATTTGCTTCCTGTTTCTCCAGCGAGCTGAGCAGCAGTGACCCCTGTGTGGGAGGCAGGGTGCCCAGGGCAGATGTCCAGGTGCTGGTCAGCACGGTGTGACCAACCACAGCAGCCTCAGCGTGGCTGCCACGGACCAGGTGTGGGCTCCTGTGGTTTCAGGTAGCCCAGAGGTTGGATTTTAATCAAATACTGACAGACACCATTTCTGAGTGTGATTAGTTGCTTCTGGAGTTTAGTTGTTATTTTCACTGAGGTCTGCTAATATCACAACTTCCCCTGCATTGTATAGCTAATTCTAAGTCTAGTTAATTCTAGGTCTCTAGTTTATTCTAGGTTTTAAGTAGCCCCAAAGTCATAACATACTTTTTGATATCTAGACTATATTTCCTTGTAGTTTTGAAGTCTGCTGTTCTTTATGTTAGCTACAGTGGACACAGAAAATAAATCCTTTTATTTTTTACATTTTAGAGCTGGTTTAAGTCTAAGCAAGTCATGGTCCCAAGTTGTTCTCATCTAAGAGGTAGCTGGTCATGATCCTTTTTGATTTAAAATGGACATGGTCATGGTCTCTAAGGTATTCATGGTCTAAGGCTGCTGAGTAGTCCAGCATTATCTTTTTCAAGCTCCAGGTTTATTTGAAAACACCCAAATCAATTAGGTGCTTGCTTAGGAAGTAGCACATGTTTGGTTTAGCACAAATTCACAGGCTGAAGAAGTTAAGCCAGATTGTTTCTTCATAATCTCCTGGGCTGTTTATTTTGTGTTAAGCATTTCTAGAACTCATGCCACCTTTTTATGATGTGAAGTGGGTTTCCAGATCATTTGCTGATCTACATCTGTCTAATTGAGATGTTGCATTTGCCCAGGCCAGGAGAACAATGAAAGGTCCTGACCAGCCTTTGTCCAGAGCCAAATTTCCCTTCAGAACTTGCCTCACCCAGGCCTGCAGGGAGCAGTGCAGGCATGCTCACAACAGACAAAAGCTGAAAGCCATTTTTTGGAAACGTGGGTTTTTGGTACAAATATATGTGATTCAAACCATTGCACCTGAACAACTGGATTTCTGTGTTCATGGTGTGAAAGAAAAAACTTTTACAAATCCTTTTGAAGGATAAGTCTTCATTCTGGCTTAACCATGAACATCCATAAACAGCATTGGGAGCAGAATTTCTGCTTTTGTACAGAGAGAAAGTCAAGGACAATGATGTATTTTCAAAAATAGGTCTTGCTTCTGTCCATGTAAAGAAGCATCTGTTTTAAAATAGCAAATATGGAGAGATTCTGTGAGTCTCTTTTTAAATGGTTGTTATGGATTAAGAAAGGAAATGTGCCACAGTGAGAATAACTAACTTCATTTTAAGTCCAAGCCCACATCACCAATATGGCAAAGTTCATGTCTTTCCCCACATTTTCTGGAGTTCACTCCATGTAATGCAATCTCTGTGGCCTCCTGAGCTAAACTGCACAGCAGGATTAAGAGTACAATATGTGGGTAGAACTAGGAGATCATCCAAATGAAAAAAAGATTGAGGAACATTTTTTTGGTTCAGACACCTATAGAAAATAATTTTGCTTTTCTAAACTATTTGGCATTTGTGATTCCAAGGAAAACCCTAATTTCAGAGCTAGGCTGCTGAGACTACCCTTGACTTTTGCAAATTTGAGTATTTTGTCAAAGTTACAAGTTTTTTTCCAGGTATACAAAGGTACATCTATAATTGCTATAGCCCTTATTACTCCTCTTCTTTATATAATCTATCACAATCTATTTGCTCCATGCTGACTGTACATTTTGTCATATTACAGGATTTATCCTATATGTGATAGAATTCTTCCTGCATGGGATCATGCACAAAAGATTCTTTGTGCATGTGATCTCACTCTATATCTAGCGTGTGTATCAGATATTTTAAGCAGAAATATGTAGTTGAGAATGCATCTTTAGTTTCTGATTTGTGAAATTAAGAGACTAGCTATTCTCTCTCTTCCAGAAGGCAGTCTGTGAAAAAAGCTTGGTACAAGTTTGCATCTGCTCTTGCTCCATATCATGGTAAACTCATGCCTATTTAGGATAAAAACAGTGCTTTGGTCTGCTCTTGTTTCTGCTGCTGCCACACCACTGCACTCACAGAGACTTTGCAGAGAAGTCTTGAATCACACTTGTGTAAGTAGATAGAAAGTTTGATGCATAGTATCTTCCTTTTTGAGGACTCTTTTTTTATGACTTCCAGTACAATTCCCAATTTCCATATGAAACCTAAAAGTTTGGGCACAGGTTCATCTGAGATTATTTTCTTGTTTTTTGATTACAGTTGAATTGGATTTTTTGTTCTTAGACACATTATTTGCAGATATTCCTCCAGGTCTCCCAAGATCCACATGATGTTTAAACTTCTAGCCTATCTTTCCTTGTGTTCAACTGGTGTCAATGGATGTACCTTTGAAAAACAACTTGTGGTTGTCAATATTTAAATAACCGGCTAGCCTTTTATTTCTCTGTGTTAGTGCATTACATGCTGCTGTTCCCAAGTGTGAAAGAGAGCTGAGATGTTATCCCCCTGAGGTGTTATGGCTTTTTGCTGCAAATTTTCTACAAATCTTAATGTTGCTGCTACAGATGGTAAAAAATTAAGATAGTCAATAAGATCCATTTCAAAGCCAGGAGAATTCATTACCCAGGTATCACTGGAACAAAACAGAGTGCCAAATGCTTATGCAAATCCTACACAACTAGAAACACTCTTCTGCAAAGTGCCTGTGCTCTAATAGGAATGAACCCATAGTGCTGCTCCCATATCACAGAGTGCAGTGTATCTGTGCCTTAGACATCCCCTGAAGTTGTGCAGTGGATAGATATGTTCACAGGGCTTCAGTGAATCACAGGCATTTAGTGAAGAGCTGTATGGATGTGGAAAAACTCAAAATAACTGAAACATGAAGTAATGACAACAGTAGCCTCTAGGGATATATTAAGTGTGGAGAGTGCTTACCACAGAAAATTTGTATGGACATTTGCTTTCTTGGCATTGGCTGGGCCTTATGGTTGTCATCTTGAATATTTATTAGAACAATGCCACATGTTGATTGCTTACAGTCTTTGAATTAATTCTCACCCAATGTAGTGAGATGAAGGTCTGAGTCTTTTCAACAGTTATGTATCATAGTTTCCCTTACTGCTGGCATGATTATGGGATACTGTACTTAAATGATAAATTGTCTGGTCATGAGATCCTCATATACCCACGGAGTGATTCCCAGGAGGGAAAGCAGAATAAGCTGGTTGTTTAGAGTAAAGTCTGTTACTGCAGTGCAGAGCATGAGCTGGAAATCACAGAGCAATGTTTCAGCAAACCTGCTGAAACCAGAGCAAGTAGGGCTCTGTGTGAGCTGTGCATGGGGAAGGGAGGAAGTGGCAGGGCACACTTGCAGCCCAGAAATGCAACTGCACCCTGGGCTGTATTGAAAGATTCATAGCAGCAATCATGGCTGAAGGAGGTGATTCTCCCCCTCTGCTCTCGTGATATCCCACCTGCAGAACTGTGTCCAGCTCTGGGACCCCCAACACAAGAAAGACATGGCAAGTGCATGTTGATGAGCAATTTGCAGGGGAGATGTGGAAGACCAGAGCAGCCTTCCTGGCTCTGAAGGCAGTAGAATCTGTGATCTCCATCAGCATATGTAGATCTCCATAAATCCTCTTGATGGGGCCAAAGTCCAAAGCAGTTGCATATTCTGTAGCTGTGGTTCCTGTATGATATGCTCCATAAGTGATCAGTTTTGGAGAGTTGTAGTGGATTGACACTGGCTTATCCATGGGGTTCCTAATGAAATGGCCATGAATGTTTCTTCACTCTGACAGATATCTAGCAACTTTCAGTGGTCTAAGGACAGTTCTTTCTTTTGAACTCATCATCTTGAGCATCTGCAGTAGCCTACCTGGCCCTCCTGGTCTGGTTTTGACCATCTAACTTGGAATATCTGTTGTAATGCCCCAATTAACATGCTAAATTGATGTACAAGTCAAGGGAGAGTGATAATAGTATTTGGTGACTGCTGTTGCATGACTTTCCTTCTGAAGGTGCCTCTTTAACTACAGAGGGAAAGTACCACAGAATCAAAAAAATGTCATGGGTTGGGAGGGACCACAAAGATCTTCTAGTCCTAAGCCCTCTGCCATCATCAGACCCTTCCACTATACTAATCTGAGCATGCCCTCTTCCAGAGTAAAGCCATTCTTGTCCTGTCACTGCATGCCCTTATAAACATCTCTCTCCATGTTTCTTGTAGGTGCTGGAAGGCTGCAATTAGGTCACCCCAAAGCCTTCTCTTTTTCAGGCTGAGTAAGCACTACAGTTATGTGCCAAATGTTCATTACAGGAACTGTGGGCTCCCTGATAGTGGATAAGCATGGAAATGGCCCCAAAAGGCTCTTGCTGTGTGACTGTGTTGTGCTGCCTCTTTTGTAATCTGCTGTGTCTGTGTGACACAGACGTTTCAACCCATGGCATTGATGGTCATTACAAAGATTTCCTGTTCTTACAAAGCTTGTCACATATGTTTGAAATTTATAATCTGCTTTTCATTTTAAAATTTGTATTTTCCCAGAAAACAAATTTCCCATATTCTTTCATTTCCTGCAATGTTCATTAGGGACACTGATGGGGACTCTGCTCATTGGGTGGAATGACACCCTTTCTGGGTTGCTCACTCACTCTTCCCTCAGTGCTTTTGGGGAGAGAATTGAAAGGGTAAAAGTAAGACAATTCACGGGTTAAGATAAAGAAATTTCATAAATAGAACAAAAGCTGTGCATACAAGTAAGCAATGCAAAGTAAACCAAGGAATTCTTTTGCCACTTCCCACCTGCAGAATAAGCATTCCCAGGAATGCAGGGCTTTATCGTGTGCAATGGTTACTTGGGAAGACAAAATACATTTCTTTAAACATTGCTTTTTTCCTCTCTCTTTCCCCAGGTTTACATGCTGGGCATGGCACTGTATGGTATGGAATATCCTTTAGGTCAGCTGGGTCAGCTGTCTTGGCTGTGCTCCCCCCAGCTCTGGAGTACCCTCAGCCTCCTCATTGTCAGGGCAGCATGAGAAGCAGGAAAGGCCTTGATGCTGTGTAAGCCCTGCTCAGCAATAACAAAAACATCAGGGTGTCATCAACACTGCCTTAAGCACAAATCTAAAACATAGCACCATACCAGCTATATGAAGAAAAATAACTATTCCATCCTCTCCCAGTGCACCAGCAAAGGGGAGTGTGCTGCTTGGGTGCCAAAATTGGCTTGGGATGTGCTATCAGTGCTGGAAAATGTTGTGAGGCTTTAGTGTACAGGCATGGCACCTTAGCTAATGAGAAATGATGTGAGCACATGGGAACAAGGGAAGTGCAGGGTTCCTCAGAGCTCACCACTCTAGCAGCAGCAAAGGGGCAGCAGCAGATTGTCATCTCTGTGCTGAAACATGGTGTGCAGGGAGGGCAGATTCTTGAAACCGGCCTCCAAAACAGCTGACAGCAGTCCCTGGAGATGTGTGTTTCCCTTGAGGGACCACCAGGGAGATGGGTTACATATAACCACTTCACAAAAGTTTGATGTAAAGTACCCCTTCAGACCACTTACTGCATTGAGAAGTATTATTGTCAGCAGCATATTGGCAAATTTATTGTCTGATCTGGTTCTTAATACTTAGGGAAACTTTTCTCTCTGCTTTGGGGAAGATCTTTGACAGTCTGAGACATACTATTGCATGTTGTTTTTGTTTTTTTTCCCAGAGATTTAGCTTAAATTTTTTGTCAACTTTTATCCTGTTGCATCTTGCTCTATCAATGGAACAGCCATAAACAGCAGTTTTTTCTTCCTCAGAGCTTCAGCCTTGGTAATGTTTCTCATCCTTGCTCATAAGAAAACTGTGGGGATGTAATTTATGGGGCACATACACAGCAGAGCTCACTGCACAAAGGCTCACCAGTTCAGAGTGCAGCCACAGGCCTTTCTTCTGGATGATGACTTTGTCAGCTTTGGATCAGACCCATGGGGAGCCACAGTTAAAATAATCACTTAAATAGCAGAGTTAATGTATAATTCTTTCAAATCTCAACAGTTTTTAGAAGCTAGCTTACTACTGTCTTGGCTGTTTTATTCATTGCTGGTTGTTTTCTCTCCATTTGGAGATGATCTGATTTTCTGAAGATCTCATTTTGAAAAGGCTGAGCGCAATTAATCAGTGTTGTTGGGCTGGTTTTCTGGAGTGCTCATTAAATTTCAGCTGTGCTTAGTTCCTTTCTGTAATGTCTCCCAAATGCATTCCAGAATTAACTTTCTGTCTCCTTTGTGGGCTCTGTTTCACTTCACAGACTAGGCCAGATGAGGTAAATATTCCTGCAGCACCACTGGGGTAAGTGCTGCCATGGAGGACATCACCAGGTGGGCATTGGGATTCTGGTTTTCTGTACTAGAAAGATCATGTGTGTGCTGTGTATGGAGAGGAAATCTCTCCCTCTCCCCTCTCCACTGCTGAAGAATAGAAATACTGTAATAATTTGAACCTAGGAGCAAGTAGACACTCCCCCCTCCCAAGTGCAAGGCATCATACAGAAAGAGAAGAAAACAGAAAATATATTAAATAACTTAAAATTTCTCACCATGGTCAATTTCAGATAAACAAAAGCAGCAGCAAATGGAAATTTAGAGGCAGGCCTGGTCAGTCTGACTGCAACAGCCTTTCCACATCACCTGACCTGGCTGTTAAGATACTTTTTGGGAAGTCCCCATTCTTCTAGTGTGGAAAACTCCATATATTCTTCTCCACTTACATCTGCAGTCCTTCTGGATGAAGAGAAAATTCCAGCTCCTGACCCAAGATATGTAGTATGGCTATGCATTCATCAGTGTTTGAATAAGCAAGTCAGGAGTTTCACAAAGTTTCCTTAAAGGGAAGGAGCCATGGTTAGCATAACATCTGGCAGTGTTGATGTAATCTACTGTTTAATTCACATCATCTGTTGCCAGTCAGAGACACTCAGAGATACAGCATTGTAAAATGCAATTATTCTAAACTCTGGGCACAAAATTTCACACTGAAGATTTGGGAAAAGTTCCTTTTTCTGCTGTGCACATGTGACACATCATCCTTCTGGCTCAAACTGAATGTCAGTGTTGTATGGTTTGGCTGAACATCATATCATGTTCCCTGATAGACATCTGTGACTTTTTCACCCAGGCAGATAAATGGAAAAAGGTGAAAGTATCTTGACTGATTTTAGCTGGTCATTAAAACACTCATGAGATGTAGAAGCCTTTCCATTGATGGCCTGGAGTGGCTGCCTAGAGCAGGGGCTAGACAAAGTTAAGAGAATAAAGTGGGTATTTATTAAAGGCCTTCAATAGATACACCTTGAGCAGTCAAAAGCCTCCCAGAGGCTACACCCAAGATGGACAACAGCCACGAGTTTTTCAGACAGAAATAAGTTTGGTCTATTTGCATATCAGGGGTTAATTCACCAATTACAGGTTCAGGTGATGAAATCATATTCCCCCAGTCTCCTTCCCCCAGTTCAATTTATTTATACATTTTGAAGCCTGAAGCTGTAGGGTGTCCTTGGGTTCCAGGCCCAGAGGAATTGTTTTGTCTGACCAAAGTGTGAAGACAGTAGTTAACATTTTATATGAAGTTTAGAGTTATGCACCAATGCAGCACAGGATTTGGAAAATATAAAGGCTAAAATCCTAAAGCATCACCATGAGTTGTTTTCCTGCATCCACTGGCCTGCTGATTTGCATCCATGGTGTGTCATAAATTTGTTCTTCCACCATATTTCGGGAGTTGGAAAGAATCACTGTCTTGGGAAGGAACTGACATAACATATTATGATGTTTTTCTGGAACACTTGGTGCTCCCTTCATTATGAAAACCAGGGTTTTAAGATTGTATGCACTTAGTGAAGATTTGAAAGCTGTGATCTTGCAAGTGATAGGAAAATACTTAGAGGAGGCTCAGTGAGACAAACTATATGCAAGGAGACATGATGCTCATGTGAAGGAATGGTCTGTGAATAGAGGCAGTAGAGAGGTGCTGAATCTTAACCTTTCAATCAGCCTCATGTCCAACACTGAACTCTGCTTAATTTAATGAGAATTATTTAATCTTGAGTGAAGGTTAGCTCACAAATACCAAATATTTTTTAGGAAACAGCATTACACTCTCTCTTTGAAACTGAAAGCCTTGAATCTTTCTCAGTGCTTCATTTTCCTTTGTGCTCAGTTTGCAGTCATGAATCTTGTTTTTTCAGGAAAGAGTAGATAAAGGGTATCTACACTGAGGGGGTCTAGCTTATTTTTCTTGAAAATCTTCAATGCTTAGTGTAATAAAAGGTTGTGGGTGTTGTGTAGCTTCAGCTTCAAAAAGAACAGCTTTTGCATAGGAGTCTGCTTTTAAAATCCTGCTATGGCAGACCTTTTAAATAACTGATGGTCTTGCAATTGTCACTTCTAAAGAGAGCAGATAGAGTACATCTGAAGAGAGGAAGAGAAATATTACCTAGACTGGAGATCAAAGTACACTTCCACTGGGACCAAATCCAGTTAATGCTATATTTACTTTAATAACCTCCAAGGAAGGGTACCTATCCATTTCAGTCTCACTACCTTTTATGAAAGCTACCAAGGAGGAAATTAGAGATTTGAAAAGTCAGCTGCAGGAATTCATCTCATGCCTTTTCAAATAATGGCTTGCTGATTATTGAAGCTTTCATTTCTAAAGCAGAAAAGATAATCTGCACTTTGAATGCCACATGGAGGTGCATGAGATACAGAAGAGCACTCATGGGCTCAGCACTGATTTAGCAGACTCTTTAAAAGGGCAAGGCCTCCTTCCCCCTCCTTGTCAGCTTCTCAGAGGAGCTGTCACTGCAGCATGCAGGGTGTCCCAGCTGTGGCAGCTGCTGAGGCTCTGGGAGCTGCTCATGGGCTCTAGGTGTACATGCAGTGTGCTGGGGAGTGCATGGGCTCTCAAGGGAGCAAACACTGCCAGTGCAGAAACTGAGTGTGACTGCCCAGTGCTTCTGCAAACAAGCCTTAATCCCAAATACACTTCCAGAATGGATTTGAAGACAATATACTTTAGTGTGTTTTTATGGTGTGCTCTGTGAAGACCAAGAGAGGCAATCATTCAAATATATTTTAAATGCAGGCTACAAGAAAAATAAAGATAGGAATGCAGTGTTCTCACCCTTTGGCCCCACCTATGCTACTAAAGCCAGTAAGTCAGGACTTTTCTCTGACTTGGGCATGTCCTCAGAGTATGGCTCATGAGCATCTGTCTAAACTCTTCCCTTTAAATGAGGTGGGTCAAAGATGCATACTGGGATGAATTCTCCATTGTGGCCATCACTGTTATTTGGAGTTGATAGTGAAGGTGGCCACAGGATAGCACTCAAACCTGTGCTCTGCCTGGTTTAAATTTACTACTGCTCATGTAGTCATAAGGCCAGGGATAGGCTTCACCCTTTAGTGCTGAAGGGATTTGGCTGTGCTGACTCCATCCTCCCCTCTCCTTGCTCATCCTGGGCTTTTCCTGTCTCTCTGCACTGCTGCAGCTGCTGACAATTAGGGTGATGACTTCTGTCCAGCTCTGAGAGGCCCCCATGTACCACCCCACAAAGTGAGGGAGCTGCCAGCACAATGAAGTGGAGCAGGCACTTTCCAGTCAAAGACACAGTGGAGAGGCTTCATGGGCCACAGGAGGATGTAGTGCAAGTACATCCCAGTGGGATGTAGTCAGAGGGCTGCACAACCTGTTGCCCAGGTGGTATGGAGGACTCTGGCTCTGGCAGAAACTGAAACCCTGTTTGGGTCCCTGCTCCTCACTTGTGGTGATGGGAGTAGTAGATGGCTGCTATACATCCTTTGGACTTCTAGCATAACTGACCAAATATTTCACTGAAATGGTGTCTGTCTGTTACAGATTCCTCCCTTCCTTGGAACTGTCAAGGTGCAGAAGAAAGCAGAATTCTGAAACAGGGCAGATTTTAAATATAATTGTCAGAAACTGCATGGAGTCCATACTGAAGGTTGAACTCAGGGCTCAAATTGTCCATCAGGGGCAAGGGAACTTTACCAATGACTCAATGACCAGAACAATTGAAATCAAACATCTGGTGAAATGAGGACTCTTGATATTTTCTCTTTTCCTTTCCTAGTAATAAAACAGGTAAGTATATAAAAATACTTCTATCAGTAATCTTCTCCAATTAGTGGTGTGAGTTAAAATCATACAGCTGTGTGCAAAAGAGAATTAGGGCAAAAGGTATTATATATACATATAGAGAGACAATGAGTGAAGTTACACACAAAGCATATGTGGAAATAGACAAAAATGTTGAGTTCTTACATGTTTTTACTTTATTGTGTGGTCCCAGCTGGAACATGTGCACAAGAATGGTCACTCCTCTCTAAACAGCTGGTACTTCACTCCATTCTCACACACTAACAAAACATTGTCATGGAGGAGATTTGGTGAGGAAGGCCTGCTGTTCTTGCCACTGCAATTAATCATGCTAATTATGGCTGGAGATTAGAGAGAATCCAGCAATACTTTAGGATGCATGGGACTTGAAATATTTGCTATTTTTATTACTCCCTGTCAAGAAGGAATTGGCAAGTATCCCACTCAAAAATCTTTGAGTGGATTAATTTTCTTATGCCAAGCTGAGGAGTGTCAAGTCTCGTTCTCAGGTCAGGAAGTGATAATAGGACATATTTCACTTCAAGTGGTATTGCCTATTGCTCTGGGTGCTAGTAACAGGAAAGAAAAATCAGCCCTTTTTCAGAAATTCAGGCTAAGGCTGGGCTTTAGAATTTAAAAGCAGCAAACAGTAAGAACCTAGTGGGACATGGAAAAGGCTTTAGTATAGAACTTGGAAGATCTATATTTTATTCTTGGCTCTTGGGAAAATTACTACAACTCCTCACTTGTTTTTTTCCTTTTTTTTTTCCCTTCCTTTCTGACTTCTGCCTGACTTGTTTATGGGAGCTTTGGGAGCTTTGCTGTGTGTTTGCATGTCTGGAGGTTTGCTGGGGTTTGCTGTGATGGTACTTGGAGCTCTTTCCACAGCTACACCTGTAGCCAGCCCTGTGACATGTCTGGGAATGAAGGTTTTCCCAAGTGCTGATTAGCTGCTGTCTGACAGTTTATTGTTCCATTGTTATTTATTCAGAGAGTTGATAACTGCAAGTCTATTGGGAACAGCATTTTTCTTTGTGGCACTGGCTTCAAATTTTGACACTTAGAGTGTGTATCCAGTCATAGGTAAAAATTTACCCTGGTTATTTTATCTGGGAAAAGGTTTTTGCTTTCTTTCAGAATTTGGTACATGAGTAACAGTGATCAGGATGGAACCAAGAGTACATTACCTGAGAAACAATGGTTTTTACTTTTCTTCCAAATGAATTCCAACTTTTCAAGCACCAATTTTAGCCAATTGTGTGGTTGTGGGGGGACTCCAGGCATTACACTGAAGTCTGTCACTCATTGATAGATCTTAACATGAAGACCACGCTGCTCAGAACAGGCTATAGGTTTAGTCTGTGGGAAATGGAGACTCTCTTTGCACTTGTTTTTTGTCATTGCTGGCATCAGATAGGCACATGCAGCTTCCAGTTTCCCTCCATGACTGGCCCACAAAAGCCAATGGACATGCTGAAGATAAGAACAGAATTTCCTAGGAACCAGGTAAGAGAATAAAGGGCAATACAAGCAAAAATACTGCTTAGTCCATTGAAAATGGGCTTTGGCTACTATTTTTGTAAAGCTAAGTCCTAGATTACCATTTTATCTGTGTCCCTGCTTTCTGTGCTTCTGTTGATCCCCTTCATGAGCCAGCTCCCACCAGCTCCTGCACAGGGAACTTGAGGAGCTCTTTGGTTTGAATGTTAATTTGCTCCTGGCTTGCTAGCAGCATCCTGTGCTCTCCCAGCCACTTCTTATAGTCTTTTGTCTTGTACTTCTTCCAAGTCCCAGAGAATTTCTTACCTTTCCCATCCTCCTCAGGCTCCTGCCACTCCACTGCCATGGTCCCACACCCTTTCCTGCGTACAGAAGCACTATCCATGGCAGGAGGAAGTAGCAGAGCATGATGATGTCTAAAACAACATCTTTCTTTAGAAGGAAGAGGCTTTTTCTGTTTTTGCTGTTGCTTTGCTGCCATAAAAGACAATTTGGACAAAAGTGGGAGAGTTAAACTGATGGCACTGACCTACTGCTGCCTGCTCAGAATCTGGGAAAGGAAGTTTGTAGGGCAGAAAACCTCTGGTTGATAATGGTATGGATGTGGGTGAACAGAGAAGTGGCCATCAAAGCTAGGATGCATTGAAATGCAATCCCAGGAATGAAGTCGGTGTGCATAATATTTGAAGTATTTCCCCTTATTCTTATGACAAACCAGGAAGAGTGGTTTGTTTGTTTAAGTGGTACTTAAAAAATCTGCTTAGGAAAGAGTATAGAGTAGGAGTTCATGTGCTGGCAGAGATTCTTCTGATACTACCACTAATCACAGTGCTGCTTGTGGTGAGCAGAAACTTCTTGTTTCCCATGGAATATTATCTGTGTGCTCTGTGGTGTGTGGCAGGAGGTTTATGTGTGTGGGATGGGGGCAGTGCTGGCTGCTCATTAGCTCCCCTCACTTTCTTTGATCATGAAGGATGATGCAATGTGCTGAACTCCTCCAAGGCTGATTCAGCAGCACTTACATTGATTCAGCACCAGTTCTTCACTTTCTCAGCCTGTTCACAGACAGTGCACTTTTGTGTCACTGGGTCACAAATATCTCAGCCATACTAGATTAATGACTTCATACACTGGGACATGTTTGTCCATCTATCTTTGTATTCTGTTGTGTTTACTGATCTGTCACAATCAAGATTTTAAGAAAAGTTACTTGAATCTTACACTTGGAGAATGGTGTAGCTGAGTGACTTGCACAAGCTCTGTGCAACATTGCTTGAAAGCCACTTTCAAACCTCTTACCTGCAGCCTAAACCTGGCATTAAGAAATCAGAAAAAGCTCAGAAAAAAATTTCATAAGTCTCTGAGACTGGGAAAAATTCCTAATAGTGCACTTTGAAGCACTATGTCCTGCTGCCACTGGCCTAGGAGATCTCTTTGCCTTCATGGGAAATATCTTAAATTCTGTGTTAAAAGCAGCTTGCTGAAGAAGATTGGGAAGGGAAATTCGGGAAGATCACTAGAGAGGATGATTGAGAGGGAGCTCACATGGCCCAGCCTTGCTGAATGTCCTGGATAAAAATGCCTGGAAGTGCACACATGTGTGCATTGATAAAGTACAGAAATCTGGGATGGGTTGCCCAAATATGTGTACACTAAAGACAATGAATGTGAGCTAGATTAAACAGTAGCTGAGCAATTACAAAGACTTTGATCACTTTTTGAACAAAGAAGAAGTCAGCTTAAAAATAAGTAAAGAAGAAAAAACATTTGTAATGTGGGGGGAGAGCCCAAGGAGGAAACTGCTGCAGCAGCAGACACACCCTCATTGTGCCACCATGGGTCACCCTGTTGGTGGTGGCTTCTGCCCCAGCCAGACCCAGAGCTCTGCTTTGCTCTTTATTGGTAGGGGCAGATGGGCTCCCTTGAGGAGCAGCAGCTGAAAGTTTAGTCCCTAGTTTACAGCAAATCATTCTAGAGGCAAAACCACCAAATGTGTTTCCCTGTAGATGTGGGGTGAGAAAGAGCCCTTTACCAGCAGTTCCACTGGGATCAGTTTTAGGGTGGCATGAACAGTCCTCTGAGAGTGACAAAATCTCCCTGCTGGGATACAGCACTCTTTTTTAAACTAGTGGCAATGGTAGAGCAAACCTGAGGCTCCCCTCTCACCTCTCTGCCCACTGCAGTCTGCTTCCTCTCCATCTGAGGGTTTGCTCAGTGCACCCAGGTAGCCAAAGCCTTGCTGCCTTGGCTCCCTGAAAGATTTTCACAAACAGCCTCTCTCTGCATGGTGACTACAAAAGTATATTCCTGTGTTAAACTAAGAGGCATGATTGCCTTTTGGCAATGAAAACCTCCACTGAAACTTCCCAGTCTAAAACTTGTTTCCTTTCTCTGCTTTATCTGTACTACAGCATGTGAGACAGCTTAATTTAGCTGAAAGTATAAGGAGATTATAAATACATAGAAATTTTCACCTTGACTATATTATACTTAAAATAAGTTGCAGGAAATGGTTTCTTATTTACATCTGATGCTGAATATTTATCTATTTGTGATGCTTATCTAATACGATATGATGGTACTTAGCAGTAAAATGTAATTCCACTCATTATTTTAGGGGATAGAAAAATATGCATGTTGTAGTGTGTTTTTCTATGTATTCAGGGAAGTAAAATAGAAAACTCCAGAAACCTTAAATCACTGAGTGTCTGGAGACCATATGGAACTGATTGTTAGCATATTACACAGTAAAATACACAGACACAAAAAAAATCAACCCCACAAGTAATGTTTTTCAAATCATTTAGCTATTAAATTATTGTTTCTAGAAAATATGTTTGAGGCAAAACATCTTATACCAGGGATTTATTTAAAATCTTGCTCCCACCACAGATTGTAGCTAGGGGATCTTGTTTAGGAATAGATTATTTTTTTCCACCAGAAGAACCACTTCTATGTTAGGATAGTGGGTTTTCCAGCACAGAAGTGGATTAACCTTCTGCATTAATTCATCCATAAATTCTTTCCCAGCTATAATGTAACTGTTCTAGAGTGCTTTGATTTTTTAGCATGAATATATATGTCCTAAACTTAGATGCCCCTGTATATTGTTTATTTATATTTGTTTTAAAAATATACTTGATATATTAATTTAATTTAAAAAAGATAACTTCAACCTCTCTAGAATAATTCCTCTGATAAAAAATGCAGGATTGGTGTTATATGATTACCTCAGGGCTGGGTGCAACTTGGAGAAGGTGTGAGAAGCTCTGAGACAGTTCCACTTCAGGGAAGGGACAGAGGAGGGCTTGAGCCAAGGGGTCCCTTCATATCACTGGATTACAGTGACGTGTGGGGACACCATTTAATGAAGATTTTAGAGATAATTTCTATATGAAGAGAATGAGATGTTCAACAGAAGCATCCTGAGAAACAGCAGGAAGGAAAGGGGAAGGGAGGTAAGCAAAGTTTAAATACTCCTGCTGCATGTGCTTTATTCTTGGATATACCAAATGTATCAGAATTACCATTGCCATAAAGCCAGCAGGGTTCACTTACTGAACTGATTTTGGTGATAGGCAGGTAGTCTAACATAGAATAGGTCCAGCTAAGGGGGAAGAAGTGGTCAGAAAGACAAAGAACTTCTCATGACTCCTCCTACCTGTGACAGAAATGTGCAGGAAGAAACAGCAACTCAAGAGAGCCAGATCTTACTTATGTCTTGTTCTCTTGCTGCTGGTAAAGGCTCAGGGGTGATAATAGCCAATACATCACCTGTAAGCTCTGCTTTATCTGGGATAATACAGCTGTGATGCTAAGACATGGGAAACCAGTGAATCCCTTCCAATTTTATGCTAAGCTGTGTCACTCAACCTCTGTTTCATACTGGATAAAAGAGGATTAGGCATCTGTGCCACTCTTACTTTAACCCTAATATTATTTTAATAAAACTCTCATTATCAGGGGATTTTATTGGATGCAATTTATTAGGAAACACAGTTCATATTATGATTTTAATAATAACACTGACATGCAATACCTTGTTTATTGTCTTGATTAACATAATCCTAATGGGTGCAAATAACAATCAGGGATTTATGGTCATGTGTTTTAATGTGATGGTTAGAAAGAGAATTAGATATTTTCACTAATCATACAAGCATATTTGACTCAATGATAGATGTTACCCCAAGTATTCATATTACAACAACATAATCTTTGTTTCAATGCTGAGTCAAGAAGTGTTGTAGGTTATGAAACCGAGATGGGCCTAAAATATTGGCTCTGAATGGGATTGTTTCTAAAGTTTTGGTACCTGGTACTCATTGGCACTGAGTTAAAGAGAAGCTGATAAATCTTAATTCTGTTGTCAGAGCTTTCAAAAGATAATCATGCTTCCACCTAAGATTTTGTGGATGTTTTCTGAGGCTTACAACGAATAGATACTAAGATGATGAAAATTTAAGCTGCTGTTGAAACAGAGCAGACAGCCCTTCTCATGAATACCTTGTTTTCTCTAAAGCCAGCTCACAAATGGTGCTCACACATGGCTTTAGGTAAAAACTACAGAGAGAAATGAACTGCTGTTCTGTGAAAACTTGGCCAGGTGACAATGATAATATTCTTGCTGCCCTAGAGGTCCTTGTCAGACTGAGCCTTTGCCACCACAGTCTACAGGCACTTTTGTCCACACTTGTTATTTGATAGTAAAATCACTGCAATACCTCTTGTAACATATATCAATCTTCTGTCAGAGGGAGCCCAAGACAATGAACAAAAAGGGCTCCTGCAAGGACTGGAGCTGACTGCCTAATTTAGGATGTATCAACTTTTACTTATATTTGGCTTGGAAATAATTTGCTTGTAAGCCTGATTATAGCTTCTTCAATGTCTGTATTGTGCAAGTATTTTTGCTTGTAGATATTCATGCTGCAGTTTGGGTTGTCAGCTATTTTGTCTGTTCTTCCTGATATTCTGTATGGTCTGGCAAAATACTCTATTTTTGATTCACAAGGGGTTTGTAAAATAGTTATTTTTGTGCAGCTAAGAGGAACTGAAGAAACTTTAGGGATTCATTAAAAATATTTTTTGTTTCAATACCCAGACCTTGCAAATTACGGACAAGATTTTCTTCAGTTTGAATTAATAAATCAGAATGGTTATAGTTCCCCAGCCAGGAAAAGGAGTGATGGGGAGGAAGGGTAGAAATCTCTTTAGACATTTTGAGAGCCCATATGGGGAGAGGCTGTGTAACCTATTCACAATCTCCTACTCTCTGTGGCACATACAATGGGTGAGAGCAGAGGAGCCTTGCAGCTCAAAGAGCTTGAGTGGAAAGGAGCAGATGATATTCAGCCTTTAACTACAAACCCAGATCCCATTCAAGGGCAAAACTGTGCTTCTTATAAGTACCACAGAACTTCCAGCACTTCATGGCTGTCAAGTCTATAAAATAAAATAATGCTTAAATCACCTTGAAGAACAGGGCCACCTTCACAGGGCTCTCCTGCACTACTATGGTCTATTTTATGCTCAAATGTAAGGGTCTCTCCTGAGAAAGTCATGTTTCCTAGGATTGACTGGAAAATCTTTCTATTTTCCCTTTTAACAGCAGGAAATTATAACTTTTTGCATACTCAAAAGAGGAAGAACCCAAAACAGAACTTTTTTGCTCAAAAAGTTTATTGTTTTTTATGGAAAACCTGAAATTCTCTTCTTATATTTTCGGATAAAAATGTCCATACAACTAAGTTTTCTGCCAAAAAAAGAGAATAATTGTTGACTTAGCTGCACACTGTAGACCAGCTGTAATACTCAAATCTGTCCTTACCTTGCCTTTGGACTGAAACAGTGCTTCCCAGGGAATATTTACTACTTTTTGTACCCAAAATGATTATGGACTTAAAAAGCTGTCAATAAGTATCTTAAATTTGCTCTTAACAGGCTTAGCATTTACCTTTGGAAGCTCAATCCACACATGTACCTATCCTGATGTACAATGTGACAACAAAATACAATGGCTAAAAATTGCCCCTTAGTTTCAGCCCACGACTGATTTAAACGCAGCTGTCATTTCTGCAATGGAAAGTTCTACCTAATTACATATTAAACATGGCCCATCTTTCAGCCCTGTGAAAGAACATCTTGAATGTTTTGTCAAACCTCTGTAAAATCAAGGTCCCTGTGTAGGAGATGGGACCCAGGAATCAGGTAATGTGTTCAACATGGCACAGACTTCTGAGAGGAGCTCATGGTGATGTTTAGGCAGAAGCCAATGTTACCCAAGGGGTCTCTTTTTCTGGGAACTAACAGCACCATGCTGAAAACCCTGGCTCAGAATTTTGCTTTTCACTCTACATTGGGTTAATAAGACAGAAAACCAGAAACAATAACAATGAAACAAAATCCTCTGGCTGCTATCTGAAATGAAAGGACTCAGTGAAGGGGCAAGGGATACAAACAGAATAAGTGGCACATCATATAAAAATCTTCAAAACTACAAAAGGCTATCTTGCAAGTAAGAAAGCTCCCAGAGAACTCTTGTCTATTGTGGTCTGAGCTGAGGATCCTTCCCTTTTCCCCCTTGCCAGGATTCTCTCTGCTGGGCAGCTCTGCTCTGTGCAGCCCCTCCTGAGACTCTGCTGAGATCCAGCACAGGATCAGCCCAGCTGAGGAGCTCCAGTGGGACCCTAAATGGGGACCATGGCAGCCTGGATGGGAAGGCAGAGTTGCTTTATTTTCCACTGACTTGTTGTCACAAGAAAAGATAGAATCTATTCCACCTATCTTTTTCCATGTAGAGCTACTCAGCTCTGTCAGATTTTAGTACAGGTGTGTATATATACACATATATATTTACCACAGATCATATATTGCATATATACTGAAAACTACCCTTCTAATGTGGTAAGAGTGGCTGCTTTAGCTTCCTCTCAAAACCTAATTTTTGCCTTTCTTGATGGAGTTGTATTTGCCAAAATGCTAATGAAGCCATCTTTCTTTTTCCTGTGACACTACAGAGCTTTGTTCCTCAAAGTGTCATTAGGTCTTAAAACCACTGCATTCTTTATCTGCTGCTGGTTGTCAAATCTCTGTTTAGAGCACAGTGAGGTCAAGAGTTGTTTCTTCAGAGGGTAATTAATGTTAGGCTGTGCAATGCCCATACACACACCTAAAGAGAATAGGTCTTATGAGGAGTGGCTGAATGTCCTGAGGTTGTTCAGCCTGGAGAAAAGGAGGCTCAGGGGAGACCTTATTGCTTTCTACAGCTAATTGAAGGGAGGTTGTAGCAAGGTTTAAATGGGATAGTAAGAAAAATTTCTCACTGTAAGGGTGGTCAGGCATTGGAACAAATTGCCCTGGGAGAGATGTCTTTCCCATCTCTGGAGGCATTTAAAAGATGTGTAGATGTGGCATAAAAGGCTGAATCAGCAGACCTTAAATAGTGCCTGGAATGAATTTGTTCAGTAATATTTATTCTACTATCTATGTATGGCATATGAAAGGGGGTAGGAGTGACTGAAGTCCTTCCTGGTCTTTTGTTGTGCCCCAAAATCTGTCAGGTCTATTTCACAGATTGAAAGCCCAGTGAGAAACTTTTTTTGGGAAACTGTAAAGATTTGTTCTAGCTTCTCTTTCATCCAGTTAGTAGTTTCTTATTCCATGAAGAGCAGAACAATTTCAGGCACTGAGAACAGATGTAGCATGTGGGAGCCATCCTGGGGTGCAAGGATGGAGATCCCCTTGGGCAGTACAAGGGAAATGTTTCTGTGTTTTGCCATTGATCCACACCAGTACTGGTGAGCTCAGGGCACTGAGGCTGGAGCCCTTGTCTTCTCAGGGCTGGCCTTGAATGTTTGATGCCCTAAAGATACTGTGAGAAAACCAGCTACACTGAGTGCTGGATGCACAACTGTGGAGTGAGTGTCTAGTCTGTAGATGTGGGAATAATTCAGGCTTAACAGGCAAGCCAAGATGTTCAGTGCTGCCAAGAAAAAGCTGCTTTCAGTGTTGGAAACCTCAGTGCCTAGAAACTAATGATGTATCTATGAGAAGAGGGCTGCTGAGTGACATTTTTGATGTTCTGACAGGACTAAATATCTAACCTTGTGTCAGGGAGAGAAATAGATGCTTGCAGTCTAAACCCAGGTGCTGCTCTCCAGCAGTGAATTTTCTTACCATGGGCCACAGAGGGAATGTAAGTGATGAGTCAGGTGTAAAATCCACACTGTCAATAGTTACAGCTGATGATGGACATGTACTTTCCTTCCTTCTCTGCTCTGCAAGACTGAAATCAAGATTCTGGACATCACCTTGGGAGATCACACCTGATTTATCCTTTCTACATTGCTTGATTTATTTCTTCAATTTCTCCTTTTTTTGGCCTTGGAATCTCTTTCTTTTATGGAAGGAAAATCTGAGTGCTCATGCACTTATGGCAGTAGGTTCTCTAGAAATACCCATAAAGGAACAGACCAACAGATCATTTTTACCAACCTTTCAGAAAACTGCCAGCATGAAAGAGAGGCACAAACCACCTCTGTATTAATTTTCATAAGTCAGTGCTGCTGTGAATTCTTGAGGTTTTTAGATGTTTTTCACTCTCTTTTACAAAGAAGTGTTAACTTGCAGTCTCAGAGGAGCACAGGCAGTTTCCATAATCACAAAAAATAAGTGTGCTAACTACAGTAATATATGGGAAGTTCAACAACAGATCCTCCTGCTTGGTGAAAACCAACTGACAGCAAAATGTTTTCTATGGATCATCTTCAGAAACTGCTGAAGGAAGAAAAACAGGGCAAATGTAGTACACAGAAGTACTTCAGGGTGAAACTGAAAACCCCAAAGCTCATTGAACTGCTTTTGTCCAGCCTGCTCAGTTATAATACTGCTGCTACTGATTCAGGCTATGCAATTTTTTTTGAAGCCAGTGTTGTTACTCCTGGGTACTTTAGTAGAAAGCACTGAGCTCGTGGAGTCAGGAAATTGACTGTCTAACCCAATTTTAAATTCCTCAAAGCTCCAAGTCACTCATGAATCACATTGCTATTATTTCAGAAGCCACACAGGACAAGCTGTTTTCAGTTTCCTTTCACCTTCAATTCAATAATGAAAAATAATACTGAAAGAGCTAGAATGTGGCTGTTTTCCTTATCTGTGTGAAGAATCTGGCAAACTACAGGGTCTCAGGGCAGGTTTCAGGGTTTCCTCAATTGAAAGAGGAGCTTATATCAGGAGCCCTCATGAATATTTGAAAGCTATTTCTGCAGACAATATCTTTTTTATTTTTACCTGCTTGCTGGCCCATTCCTTGCTTAGTGAGGCTGAGGACAGCTCCCTGAAGTGGTGCTGATTTTTGTCCAGAAGGAATCTGCTTTGACACATCTCACTTGTTCAGTGGCCTGGGCAGGTGGGTGAATGGCACTTTGTGAGACTGTGGGAAGCTCAGTGGGAAGCACAGGGTGTGTGCAGGCATCAGATCTCAGCAGCTGAGCTTTGCCTGGGGCCAGAGACACTCAGGAAAGGTTCTGTGCTCCAGGAGGGACAGGGCTGGGAAGCAGTGGAGCAGTAATTGAGCCAAGGTGTGCCAGCACTGCCCACAAGGTGCTGCTCATGGGGATTTGGGATCAAAAGGTGTGATCAAAGCAGCCACAGCTCACATTAAATAAAAAGGAAATAAGCACTAAGAACCTTTCTGACAAGCAGTTATGTGCTTGCACAGGGTCTGAATGGAGAAACAGTGGGCAAGAAAGGAATCTAAAGGATGTAAGGAAGTACCCCAGTGATTGCATAATTTGCCACTTAACTGGCAATGTCTCAGCAGGAATGGTACAAAGGCAGCTCCATATTTTCAGTGGAGTTCAGCTGCAACCTTGCTGAGCATTTTAATTTGGCAAAATAAATTGTAAGGTTCTTCTGTTCTTCTGCATAGGGCTGGACTGCAAAATTCAGGGAGTAATTTACAAGACCTGTGTTGATATGCTTGGTTTCAGCAATATCTATGTGAAATTTTAAAAATAGCAAAAGAGTTTGCAGAAGCTAAATGGCTTCTAATGAACACTTGAATGGTATCTAGGGCCAGTGGTCCTTAGACTGTTTCTATAACCTCAGTGTCAGCATTTTAGAGAGGATGAAATCCAAGATTCTTTGCCTTGCTGCTTGGGCAGCACATAAAAACCAGTGTTGGACCAGTTGTTCTTATAAGTGAAACTGAAACAATGATATTACTTGGCTAAGTATTGTACTACAGAAAGAATGACAAGAAAAGCACAATCTCAGAGCTTAATATTGTGAACCACTAGCTTAACATGTTAAATGAAAAGGAAAAATTTTAAAAGCCAAGTTCTTAGAAGAAAAAAAGAAAAAAGACTTCCTTTACAAAGAACAACTATCAAAGAAATGAGTCATCTAGGGACCAAGAAGGAGTTTGGGAAACAGATGTTCTTACATTTAGGACAGATGTTTTATGATAACAGTGCTTTGATAGCAGTTGCAACAAGAACCTACTCTAATTGAAAAATGTTGTGGTATTTCACAAGAGGAAAGAAAAGGAAAAGAAAATCAGCAAGTTTCAAACAGATATAGGAAGACAGATTTTCACACTTCTGTGTTGTAGTGATTATGTCTCCAAAAGGGCAGAGAGCAGGGAAAGTCCTGTCACAGTCCTGAGGAGTGGAAAGATAAAGTAAGCACTGGTACAGTAGGAGAATGAGCTGGGCTCCCAGAAAAGGCTTGCAGAGGGTTAGGTGAGAGTTCAGAAAGTAGATTGAGACTTGTGAGGGCAGTGATAATAGTTATTGACCATGTTGTCAAAAGATTAAATGATAGGCACTTGTGGCCTATAAAATACTGTAAGGGATATGAGGATAAGGAGTGAGTGCTGCTCCAGGTGAGGCAGACAGCATCACCTCTGTCCCAGACGTTTGAAGTCACTGGAGAGACTGCTGGCTTTGAATCTGGCTCAGCTGCTTAAAAGTTTGAGTAGATGTTTGTGAATGTGATAAAATAGAGAGATGTCATTGTCATTGATTAATCTTTACTTGATCTTGCTCCTTGTTTAACATTCATTAAAACCTAAGTGTGTGTGTAGGGGTGGTCCTTGTCTCTCCTTTAGCTCTTTTAAAGCTAATGCAACAAAAAGGAGAGACCTTTGCCTGGCCCCAGTTTAATTGGGAAAGCCTCTACAGCCCCTGGAGAAAACTGACATTTTAACAAGTCAATCCCTAGATCACCTCCAAAGTCAAATAGGAGATTGGTTTCTTCTCAGACAATGTGTCTTGGAGAAGAGTTTTTGTATAGGAAAGAAGGACAAATAGATTGCCAGACTCTGTTACTAGGTCAACATCTCTGCTCTCTTCAATCAGCAAGAGAGATTTCATAGTTTGGGTGCAACCAAAAATGAAGACTCACAAGATTTCAAGTAATTTTATACAAAATTTGGGGGTTTGTTTGCATATGTTAGAATATATAATTCTTTTTATTCAAGGCTATAATGTTAGAACTGGTTGAATAAAGATAGAGCTTGTTTTGTTTTTCTGGAAGCAAAAACAACAACCATGAATGCAGCAGTGCAGCTGGCTTTTAAAACTTCCTTTGCAGGTGTTTATTTTTTTAGTGTCCATTCTTGTAACCAGACACCCTGTAAATACAGTCAAGGGACACTTTAAGTTCAAGTGACAAGGCTCATTTAAGGATTGTTTCTTACCTTTTTTGAGACCAGGAGAGATATTTCTTTTGGACTTGTCTGCCAATTTCTTGGCAAAACGTTTGCAACTATCAATTCCAGACAGTTCATTTTTTTCTGAGGAAAAATCTTTAGCAACAATTTCTGGCAATAGCCAAGAGCATCCCTCCCTAAACTGGGAAATCCCCTGTTACTCTTCTCCCTCAAAGCCTGGCATGCCAAAGTGAAAATTGACCTGGACTGAACCTCATTCCTAGGATGTAACTGCATAGAATCTATTCACTATTTATTCTCCATGGTTGGTACCAAGATCTCAGAATCTCTTATTTATCATCTCACATTTTTTCCCTATTGTATATTTCAGTTTTGTGATACACAACATCCACTTTTTTCCCAGCCTGCTGGCTTGTGAAGATTTGTCATTGAAAGTTTTCTTCTTGTTTGTGTGGGTGTGAGCACAGAGGACAGAGATTAGCTTTGCTCCACACTGTGATCAGACCTACAGCCCCAAACTGGCCAAAGGTTTTAAGGCAGGTACAGTAATTTACTGCTAGAATAGGCCAGCAGCAGGTGACACCTACCATGGGTTATCCTGGGCTTTCTAATGAGCTTTAAGATACTCCAAGCTTTTATCTTGCTTGACTTTGACAATTGGGTCTGCTTTTAAGGAAGCAGCCCTTTAGATTTACATCTAACACAAGGCAAATTATGGCATCTTAATTTTTCAGAATACTTTTAATTGGATGAGCCATGAAAAAATTGAGAAAAAACTAATGTTGTGAACAAATTTTCTACTAAATTAAATACCTTTTCTCATGAAGCATTAGATTAAATGTACATGTCAGAAGAGCTTTGTACTCCTTGGCTGTCACAATGTGATGAAACATTTAACAAAGGAAAGGAACAGGAGGCTATTGTAGAACAGGGAATTTGGGGACATTAAAAAACCTGGAGTCTAAAGACATAATCTTTTAAAGATTTTCTTTTTCTTTCTTTCTTTGTTTTTTTCTTGTATGTAGGTCTTTATAATAATTTCCAGGATCTCTCTGGAAGTTCTTTAGAAGTGACTAATGTTAGATTATTCTTGTTAATGACTAATTTTTGAATGCTCTTTGGCCAAAACACAATGGGACTGGAGACAGAAAGTTTTTGATTCAAACTTGTCAACATTTACCTCTAAACTAATTATTTCCTCTCACCTGGACTGGTTTTCTGCAGGCAAAATAGAAGACTTTGGGAAGATGAAGGACAATTCAGAGTTTGCTAACACAAATTCAGGGTTTGCTAATTGATTCACATTTACTGTAAAATGTCCCCATTAGCAAACAGTAGTTGAAATGAAAAGGAAGAGTTGAAGTATTCAATGTATTGCAACATATTGAGGACTTCAGAACATGGGCTACACCAGTTTAATAGTAAAGAACCTACTTTTTGATTCTAAATAATGCTTTTGCATTATACTTCTTATTAAATTAAAAAAAAAAAAAAAAAAAAAAAAGGAAAAGAAAAAGGAAAGATGTCTGGGCCAGAACAAAGTTCCCTTAAGAAAAAAAGCAATATGTGGAGAAGTATGCTAACCTCTGAAGCAAGCTCTTGTTTATAGTGGTGAGAATCCACAGTCATCTTTTGGGTCAAGTAGAAATAAGAGAAAAACTTGGCTTATAGATAAGAAAATGTTGTCATGCCTCTGGGTCACTAAGTCACAGAGATTCTGATCTGTGTCTGTGTGAACAGGAGGGGTGACATCCTGCACCACTGAAGCCAGTGGCAAAATTCCCATAAATTAATTGAGTCAGGATTTCTCTTCAAAAGCCTGGAACAAAATCCATTGAGTAAATGGAAACACTCCCCACAGGAAAGACTCTACATCTCTATGTGTTTCTCTCTCTGATCTCGTTTTTATGTCTTTCCCAACAATAAAATTATTCCTGGATTAGTAAGAAGGGCTCATGGACTTCTTGGAAGGAGAGACTTGCCAGCATGGGTTCCAGGTACTGCAAAGGCATTAATGACTTGTAGGAAGGCACAAAAATCATTGTTTTACCTCTATTGTTCTCTTCCACAGCTGGATTTGAAAATTGAATTGATTCAATGTACTTTGTTTTATCCTGTTATTGCTAAACACTGCTAAAACCCCACATCATTTAAACAAAATATTAGTATTTTTAATTCAAAGAGTTCTTTTGACAGTGGAAATGTTTCCTTTCATAAAAGGCTGATTAAAAATGAATAAGAAACAAGCTGGGGGAGATTTGTGTGTTTAATTGAGGAAGAGAAGTATTTATAAAAAATAAGCTGAGTTTTCCTCTGCTGATCAGGAAGAATGAAATAATAAAATAAATCCAAGGTATGCATCCACCAAGGGGATACATAACAAGATGGTGTAATAAACAATTTCTGACAGAGGTCAGAAAGGTTACCAACAGTTTGTGTGACTTGAGAATTTGGATAACAAGATTTAGTTTTACAGGATAAACTATGTATTGTCTGAGAAGAGGTAAGCATGTGCACAGGATTGGAAGATAATGCAAAATCAATAAGATCAGAAAAGGGGTTACTTAGTATAAGAAGCAGGGATCCTATGGTGTAGAAAGAAAAGCTGTGGAGATGTAAAAGACCATGAAATAAAGACTGAAGCTATCCCAAACCACTAGGTTGTAGAGGAAAGAAGTAAATCTAAGGTTATGTCAGTGACAGAATTACAGTAAATATTATATTAGTACTAATGGACAATGACAGAAAGGTCATATCATATTATTCTGGTGAAAGACCTTTGGAGGCTAGCAGGTATAACAGATGTCCTTAATTCAGAATAAATGTAAGAAATAAGTACACTCTTTAGGGAATTAGATAGCTGCAATGATGGGAAACATCATCCAAAACTAAGGGTTATGCAGGACTAGTAAGTAATCCAAGCTGGATGGAGGGTTTTCACCCTGAATTGAATTCAAACACAGAGTCCAGGCTTGTGCTTCCATGAATTGATGAAGATCTGAGTAGACAAGCCAAAAATACAAAGATGTTGACAAAAATCAGTCTGAAAGCCAAGAACATAAAAAGCCTGGGTACTGGGATTACAAACATGAGAAGAGCCACAGTGTGAAGTTTTGTTCATGGTAGCTGGAAAGTGCTGGAAACTGGCCCTACAGAATGACCTCAGGGCTCCAGAGGAGACCTTGGCAGCTGCTGGACACAGCCCCTGTCCTGGAGGCACCAGGGAGAGCAGCCTGCACAGCACTGCCTGGAGCTGCTGTGGGAGTGGGAGCGGGAGTGGGAGTGGGAGTGGGAGTGTGGCACTGTGTGAGTGTGAGTGTGAGTATGGCACTGTGTGAGTGTGAGTGGCACTGTGAGTGTGGGCACTGTGAGTGTGAGTGTGGCACTGTGTGAGTGTGTGGCACTGTGAGTGTGAGTGGGCACTGAGTGTGAGTGTGGCACTGTGAGTGTGAGTGTGGCACTGTGTGAGTGTGGCACTGTGTGAATGTGAGTGTGAGTGTGGCACTCTGTGAGTGTGAGTGGCACTGTGAGTGTGAGTGTGGCACTGAGTGTGAGTGTGGCACTGTGTGAGTGTGGGTGAGTGTGTGGCACTGTGAGTGTGAGTGTGGCACTGTGAGTGTGAGTGTGGCACTGTGAGTGGGCACTGTGTGAGTGTGAGTGTGGCACTCTGTGAGTGTGAGTGTGGCACTGTGTGAGTGTGTGTGGGCACTGTGAGTGTGAGTGTGGCACTGTGAGTGTGAGTGTGGCACTGTGTGAGTGTGAGTGTGGCACTGTGAGTGTGAGTGTGGCACTGTGTGAGTGTGAGTGTGGCACTCTGACATTGATACCTTGCTCCTCCTTGGGTAGGTGGAATTTGCTCCTCTGGAGCTGCGCCAGGGATGTAACAAAGCAGACAAGAGGCAGCCCCTTGCTGCTCTGTAAAATGAACAGGGACAGAAATCTGACCCAAAGAACACACAGTTTCCCCAGACCCTGAACAGCCTTGGCCCTGTGGCTGATTAGGTCAGTGAACTTTTACAAACCAAGCTTACACAAAATCCTTGGGTTTGTGAAACTGGAGGCTTGCAAACACTCCAGAGCACTGAGGGCTGTATTAGGCACACAGTTGTTTTTAGTTTCCCTGTTCAGAGAATTATGGTTCCATAACAAATTGTTGAACAGCTTGTATAGCCTTTAATTTAAGACTGGTAATATGTTTATATACTTCAAAAGTCAGGAGTCACCAGCTATTGAGAATGGCCACAGAGCCACACTTCAACTTATGTATCAATCCTTTGTATATCTTACTAAAAACCATGGAAAATTTCTGCTGAAAATGTTCAGACATGTCCATGAATTTACTGGGAATCTTGTTTTAATTATACATCCTCAAATGTCTATGATTTTAATTCAGCTCCCAGACATAAACCTTGTCCCCAAGGCTGTGGGTGCAGTGCCAGCTGACACAGAGTGGTTGCTTTCTTCATCATGTGAGGCTCTGCTGATATAAATGAGTTAAAATTTAGCATATTAAGCACTAGACTATGTGACTTTATTGTCCAGCTTCAAAACTACTAAATAAACTAGAAACCAATACCATGGGAATGCTGATAGCTGCTGCTTGAGATTTTGGTGAGTGTTTCCTGAAAAATACTGTTAGAAAAGGGACTAGAAAGCTGGAAATTAAGATAATATTACAGAAAATCCCACAAAGAAATGAATACAGTGAAAGGGAAACCACAGTAAAAGTGGGAGTATGTGGCTGCAATTCAATAAATAGGAAGAGAATCTCATTTAAAATGTTTTATTTATAATCATGAAGTCTTTGGGCGATTCCACCATGTCAAGAACAGACACTCACTGTCTATCAAAAGCAACAGCCTAAATTCAGTTTGTAGGATAAACACAAAATGGAAATGCAAGTGAGCCAGCAAGACCTTTAATGTGTTGAGAGAGGCAGTAGAAGACCACCCACAAAAATCTGCAAGTGCAGTCCTTTCAAAAGAGTTTCCAGGCCTTCTTCTGTGGCTCTTACTCCTGAAATAATTAAAATTTGGAAGAGATGCAGATGATCAGTATCACCCCATGTGGTATTTCAGAGAGAAACATCTTGTGACAGTTTAATTTCCTGGTCCCTTTCAGTGGTCCTCACTGTAGTCTTCTTCTTGCATAGATTTTTCTTTTTCCCTATAATCTTGACTTCATGAATGTGGCTCTTCAAATTTGGCAAAATCAAAGTTGCAGCTCTACCACAGTTATTTTGTAAGAGGCAGAACCACTTTTCCAGCTGGTAAAAATGTGTTGTATATTGCCTGAGGCTGAGAAAATAGCATCCTCTCACACTGTATCCTTTTTCTCTTTTCCATGGTAAATCCATTTTCACCTTCCCAAGAGGATTTTCCCTGAGTCTCAGTTCAAGGGGATGTGGGATTCCCTCTGCCTTCCTTCAATATTTATTATTGCTGGGACATGCTGTTTTTATTTCTGTGTAATATAATATTTAATACTGTTTAGTAAAATCTGTTTAAAGAACCTAGTTATTTGTAGATTCTACACACAGAGTTTCTCCAAAATGTTCACCTGAAGTAAATGAACCACAGAAGGAAAATGGTTTGCAATGTAAAAGTAGCAACAGGCTTTTTGTCACCATTCCTAACAAACAGAATTCTGTCTGGACAACCACTGGAATTTGGAATATGGGTCATCCCAGCTTCCTTTCCATACTTAATGCTGTGAGAACTGTTGCATTTCAAATGTAATATCACCAGGAGTGTACGTCAGCAATGCTGCTATAAAATATCTTCTTTACTCTTTCATTAGAACTAGATCTGGCCAAGGAAATGTCTGTAGACTTTCATGAACTGGTAAACTATTATAACTTCATCTAAATAGAGGATAATGAAAGGCAAACAACTGTAAATAGACGTGAACAGGAAATTCTTTTCCCAGAAATTAAAAATGCATCTACCTCTTGCTAAAATTAGATTCTGCCAAAATAAAATTAATAAAAGTGTTTGAATTTGGGGCTGGGAGTAAAATGCTGTTAATCATAGACCAATGGCTCTAAATGAAGCTGGCTGAAAAAGCCAGGAGCTGCTTAGGAAAGGTATTTCTTCTTTCTTTGCCATCACTGATTTTTTTTTGAATGAAATAATCATATCACAGCATTCCTGCATTTGTTCCTTCATCTAGACTTTCTCAGTGACCCTCAGGAAAAGTGTGCTAACTGATACAGTTAGTGGCATCCATACATACATTTTCTGAATAATGATTTGTATAAGACCAATGCCTGTGTAGGCAACTAGGGAAAAAGAAAAGGCATAATTGATGCTTAAGACTCAAAATTAAATAAAATTCAATTTTTATTTTTTTTTTTTTAATAGAGCCAGGATTTTTTTCCTCTGTGCTGCACAAACTGTCCTGTTGAATCCAACTGCCTATTATGTATAAAAGGATACTGCTGAATCCTGGAAACTCAGTTTGGAACCATTCTGTGACAGCACCACAATTTCCAGGCAGTGATTACTCAACAGTAATAGTTTCCCCCTGCTTCTAGCAGAATACTGTTAATGCTCAGGATCAAGAAATGCTTGACATTATCCCATCAAGAAACAGTGAAGAGCATCAATTTCATTTCATCTTATGGTAGTGCAAATCAACACATCCTTAAGGACATCACAGCTGGCTGTATAGTTTCTGTGGATTTCATATGTTCCCAGTCCCAAGCACCTGTCCATTTGCAAAACCTTGAGAACAAATATGTATCCAGCAGTGAAAGCACACACAGTTATACCCAGGCACCAGCCAGACTTGCTCTCTGCACTTTTGGTATTAAATGCCCAAATCATCTTGTGGATATGTGAGAATTAAGACCTTGTTTCTTGGGTCTCTCTGCTGCTTCTTGCAGAGTCTACACACAGAACACAATACAGATAATTTTATGATGTGAACAGCTTTATTTACCTACTTATAAAAGCAGCTGGATCTTTACTACTCCCCAGGCTGGAGGGCACAGTAAGAGCTGACTCTTCACATTTGAAGGGCCCTCTCAGCCTGGAACATCACCTAGTGATGTGATTTGTGCACCATTACATGTGGTTTGAAATGAAAGCTGTGGGCAAAGGCAAATCTCAGCTCCTATGGCAAATAGCAGGGTCTGTTACCCTTAACTGAGTAGATTGGTGCTGACAATCCTGAGCAGTTTTGAGCAGAGCAGAGATGTTCACAGCTTTGCTGGCTGAATCAGAGAAGGTAAAGCCCATTGTATTTGTGAAAATCCAGCAAGGAATAAAAACACTATAAGGAGTGAAAGCCATTTTTTTTCAACTGGACTGTTTAATGACATTTTGTTAGAAGTGACAAGCTCTGTCTGTGGGTAGCTAAAAGGAAGAGCTTTTGACTCCTGGGAAACAAAGCTGACAGTCAGCCAAGCTGGCTGGCTGCACAGATAGCAGGATCTGTCACAGAAGCACAGAATGATGGAAAGGTTTGGACTGGAAGGGACCTTAAACATCACCTAGTTCCAACCCCTGGCCTTGGGCAGGGGTGCCAACCATTGGGTCGGGTTGTTCAGGGGCCCATCCAACCTGATCTTAAACACTTCCAGAAGTGGACAATTCACAGCTTTTCTGGGTAGCCCAGGAAAGGTTTCAGTGCCTCTCTACCCTCACAGTAAAGAATTTCTTCCTAATAACTAATATAAACTCTCCCTTTGAAGCCACTCCCCCCTGTCCTGTCACTACATGCCCTTGTCAAAAGTCCCTCTCCAGGTCTCTTGTAGGTCTCCTTTAGGCACTGAAAGGCTGCTATTAGGTCTCTCCAGAGCCTTCTTTTCTTCAGGCTGAGCCACCCCAACTTTCTCAACCTGTCCAGAGATGCTCCTGCCATCCCCTCCCTGGCTTCAAGGCTGTCTTGCTGCAATGCAGGTTTTGGGCAGGGGACCCAGGCTGCCAGCACAGCAGCTGATGTTTCATGGTAGCCCTAGCTCCATATGAGTAGAAAACCCAGTAGTCTCTGTGAACTACAAAATGGTTGTGGATCAGCCTGCTACTTTACAACAAAGAAATGAAGAAAATGACTGAAAATAACTCCAAACTTGCATGTGGCCTGAGATCTGAAATTATATTTCCTAACTCAGACCTTAGAACAAATAATCCCACTGTTTTTGTTCTTTTTTATTGAATGAGTTTTCCCCACTATACTAACATGATTTAATTTTGTTTTACTTGGCAGTAAGTAGACAGTCTTTAATATGCTAATGTTATTAATAATATTTGGCACACAGCTAATTCCTTCCATTCTTCTCATGGCCCTTGGTGAATGAAAGCCTAAAATATTTCCCTGTAAAGGCAAGCTTTAGCTCAGTGCTGCACAGAGATGCTCTGTGGGTTCTGGGAACATAACTCTTATCAGGGATTCCCACAACTTACAGCTAGACTGCAAATTGGATTAAATGCTCATGCAAAAGAGAATAAGTAGGAATGGCCTTTGTGTCTCTGTCTGCACAATGGTCACTGCATGGTGGGTAATGATTTGCTGCTTTTTTGGGGCTTTAGTAAATTAATATCCTTCATCTGGCATGAGAAGGGAGAAGCAGAAAAGAAGTGAGAAACTTGTAAACCAGCATTCAATACTATTTCTGGTCTGAAAATCCAACTCTGACCCTGAAACCATGGCCCTCCCTATTCATAACTCTGCCATGCATTTAATAATGTATGTATTATACATAGTATATAAATAAAATAACAAATATATATAATGAATTCTAATAATAAAACCCAAATACTATTTAAATCCTTTTAACTAGGCCAGGAGGACTTGTGGGTACATGGACAAGTTACCACATTCCACCTGATCCAGAGCAACTCTGTGCACGTGTCTCTTGGCCATGGTGACTCAGATTCTGTAGCTCAGTTCTGGAATTGAGAAAACCTGGGTCAAGTTGTATCTTTGGGTTTTCAAAAGCTGCAGCCAGGTCACCGAAGCAAATGGCTTTATGAACTGAACTGGAACATAAGACCAGTGTTGCCCCTGGTAGTCTGAGGAAAATGTAACATGATTTTTTATTATAAGATTATCTTTTAATGAAACCAGTAATTTTATCTCATATTTTCACCAAATAAACTTATTCCAAAGAAGAGTTAGAGTGGTGTTTTTATCTGTGTGGGTACCTGCCTATTCACTGCATTAAAGCCTTCCTAGGTTTGATAGTACCAAAAACTGGGACAGAGCCATAAGTGCATCTGCACCCACACTTTGTGCAGCCTCATGGCCATAACCATGTCTCCTTCATGACTTGTTTAAAGTCAGGCAGTTGTCTCAATCTGTTTCTAAAGGTACAAGTGTCTACCCTGGGTAAATAAATAGCAGTGTAATTACAACAGAGAGGTGCATTTTGCATTGCTGTCGTCACAGCATTTCCTCTCCAGGGCTTTGGTACAGGAGCTATTGAGCCAGACAAACTCTGGGTCACACCCTCTGCAAATAGGGCAGCACATGCACAGAATGGCTCTGTGTGGATGTGGTTCAGGAATTAAATTTAGCCTCTACATTTACCCAGTGATTTGACAATAGCTTAATTTTTCTAGGAATCAAATCTGGTTAATTAATGTATAATTTAGGAAGAAGACTGGAGAGATTCATACCACAAGGTGGCTTCAAGATAGACATTTTATATACCTAGAGTCTAAATAAAATTGTATGGTGTTTAATGAAGACATGAAAAGGCATAACTATTTTAAACACCTGTTCTAGGAACTGGAGGGGCTTTCAATCCTTTTCATATAAGCACCTTTATTTTATGTTGCATCTCCAAAACAGCATCTTTAACCAGAACATCTTCTGTGTGATGTCCTCAGACTCCAACCCCTGTGAACTTGACAAATGGCTGCAGTGAAGTGGCATTTTAGCATATGTAGAACACATCATCTTGCTTATATCTTCTCAGGTGAGAATGCAAAAGGATCCCACAAATCTTCAGAATTCTCCAGAAGTCAGGAATAAGGTAGAGATATCTTTAGGTGTCTTCGATGTGGGTATTGCAGCCCTGAATCTGCAGTGGGTGCAGATCCAGTCAGATGAGCTGACAGAGTTCAGGCTGTGATTCATGTTCATCAAATATTGAAAACTAATTTAGGATAAGATGAATTGCTGCAAAACCAGCACTGACTTTACTGTCTGGCTCTGCACTGACAGCAGTGAAGGGCAGGGTGACCAACTCTTCATACACAGGGATCTGGGCATAGTCAGAAGGATCCCACTACTACTACAGGCTAATAAACTTAGTTTTGAAGTAATTGTTTCCTGAATTATTGCTAGATGTCAGTACTACTGCCCTAAATTATTCATGGTGAAAATACAGAAATCAGGCTTTTAAGGTTACTAAAGTTTTTATGCACATATATGCTTAAATCTCTTTAGACTCACTAAAGGAAATGCTTTTCAGTCTTATGGTTTACTGAAAATGTAAAATGATTTGCTGTTACCCCACCATAAAAACCAAACTGGAAAAACCCATAAAAAAGCAAACCAAAAAACCCCCAGAAAAGCCCCCTTAAAACAACAACAACTTCCCCCTCCACTCCCAACCAAACAAAACCAAAGAAAATTCCCCAAACCAACAAGAAAATAACTGGTAATTTTTCTATTGCTCTGTCCTGTCCTTTTAGGGTTTGATCCATGGCATTCAAAGTCACAGAGGCTTCATTACACTAATATTGATGAAACATGACTGACTGAGGATTATAGTTTCTTATTTTCTGGGCTTGTGTCTGAGATTTCATCCAAGGTTTCTCTGTGTGGTCTATTTATTCATAAAACATTAGGAGAGCTTGTGGGAAAATATCTCAAAGTGGAAAAAGGATATTTAAAAAATAAGAGTGCATGATGATGTCTGAAAATATCTCTTTTCCCTTATGGTGAGTATTTTCTTGTTCATCTCAGAGACCAATCTCTCAAAGACCCCTCTGTGCCTGTGTCAGTGGAATATGTGGGGACCAGAACAGTCATCTGGCTTTGTTCCAGCAAGACCTTGATGGAAACTCAAAAATACAATGCTGGGCTTAGTTATTCTATTTAATTTTTATTTCAGAGATAAGAGGTCACTGCTCACATAAATGCAAAGTGATGTACCTGAAGAGACTTAAAGACAATGAAGAAAATGCAAAGTTAAACAAAAATGTTGTAGCATTCATTTGTTTAGAGAAGACACAGTCATGGACATTGTTGCTACTATGAGATGGTTATTAAATGCACTTGGTGCCTCAGTATTTTATAAGGCTTCTCATTACTTTCCATTGACCCCAGTTAAAAATCTAATTTTCATAAAGTTTTGATAGCCATTTAACACCAATGCTTGTTATTATCACATAATTTTAATGTGAACTCATTTCTTTTTATTTGAAATTATAAGTGCAATGTTTTGGCATAGATAATCTTTGAAACCATGCCATTAAAATGACAGTAAAATTTCTGTGATGGGATATATTACTGTTCAATAACCATACTGATGTCACAGTTCAGGAGAATCACATATGCACATCCTCAACAATTCTATAAATACCTGTAAGACAACACTCCCAAGTGCACAGTGATCTTCATTAGTAATGCCCATGCCTTCCACAGGGGTAATGAGATTCTGCAGCACCTCCCCATTATTAGAGAAGAAAATAATACCATAATTCTCTGGAAACAATGCAAAAATAATGGCTTTGATTTGTTAATTCTAGTCTGTAAACTTGCTCTGATGAGTTTAATGAGGTAGCCAGCTGTTGCTAATAAGGCTGCAATGTTTAATGTAAAGATAGAGGAGATTTGTTAATGTGTGTTGTCATTCTGGCTCACGTTATCTGATGATTTTGACATTGTCTGGAAAAAGAAGCAGGGGTGATTTACTTTCCCAAGCTGGCAAGGATTATGTCTATGTAGTACAGAGGCTGAATGTCACCACCTCTTCTTCATGGGCTTATCTTGGGTCTGATCCAATGTGTATTTGAAATTTGCAGATTTTTAAAAAATGTCCTAGTGGGATCTGAATGAGGTTTCTTGTTTAGGGGAAAAAATCAGGCAACCTATTTAAACATTATAGAACAACTCTTGTCACTCAGATGGTATTAAATGGGTTTCTGGTGTCTATATTGGTGCCTAAATAGAAGTATCCAGAAAATTCATTCTTATATTTGTAAAAGGCAATGGTTAGCCAAAGGTTAGGAAGATTCTCAATTCATATCAAAGCTTCACAATAAAGTTTTTATGGAATAGGAGTGAATGCCTTGCTCGACCAAAGCATTTTAAACATATGATTAAATTTTAGGTATAGTAATGGTTTTACTGACATCAGTGAAGTATGCTTTCAATTTTATTAGAAGGAAAAAAAGAGAAATATAGAGTCTTTGGGCTAAATACAGCAACTATTTATTTGCTTGTCCTTGGTGCCTTAATACCATCACTGCATAAATGTATGGTGTGTGCTTGTGTATAACTTGTCAGTGGTGGAAGGAAGATTTTAATGCTCCTTGTCAGAGAGACAGAGTCTTCCCAGATGATGTGTCAGGAGATTTTCTTTGAAGACATGTATGGCAAGTAGATTTCCAGAGTAAGGATGTTCTTTCAGCATTGAAAAACTGACCTAGTCAGTATGTATGAGAGGCTAAAAGCAATTATCAAAATGGTGATACATGAAAGGACAAAACACAAGGTCTATGCCTTGTTCCCCATTTAACTCACACGAAGTGCTCTGGAACTGCTAGAAAAACCAATGCTGTTAGCTATATATTATTGCCTGAGTGTGACTGAACAAAATTACATGGTTAGAAAGTCTATAAACTGGCTTAGCTGCATTTTTTGTCACTAGATGGCAGAAAAAGATGAGTTATCTTGGATGATTAAACTAGTATTTTAACATAAGAACAGGGTAAACTAAATTTGTCTATTGTAGCAGACCAGAAACAGTGTAAAACCTGCTCACTAAACTCTGACTTCCCATTGCCATATTTAAAAAATACATTCTAACATCCTGTTGGTAACTTGGGATTATGGTGCCCTCTTCTAAACATGCCTCCCAGATAGGATCATTAATGCTAAACCAGAACAATGGAGATCCTTTAATGTAAAAAGTGGCAGAGAATAGAGGAAGCACATTTAATTACTAAGTGTGGGAAAGCCCATTGCTTGTATTTACTTTGTTGGTTAATACTGACACTGGGTAACTGAAGGACCAGGGCTCCTTCCTTGCACATCCAGACACCCTGCTGAGTTCAATGGGAGCACCAAGTGTGGAAGATTGTGCCTCTATCCCAAGCATCCTCAAGCCAAGGGGAAGGTTCCCATCGGTGCTTCAGGGCTGGGATTAGCCCTAGAGAGGAGCCATCCTTGGAATAATAAGCATTCAGCACTGAGTAGCCAGCACAGGGTGCTGGGGGTCTGCAAGGAACTAAACAAATAAATTACACACATTCCATTTGTTATTTGCCCCAGAGTCACACACACGTGCTGTACTAGGAAAAGATCAGAGCTTGTCCCTGGGAGGCCAGCCACACAGAGTGAGAAAAGCCACACCAGATAATCTCTGCTTGCCCTTTCCATCAAAAGAGCTCAGCTGTAAAAGCTTCTTCACATATGCAATAGATGAAACAACATTGTGGGACAAGCTTTATTTTGTGCCCATCGCCAGATTTCTCTGTGTTTGATCCTCCAGCTTGCCCTGCCAAGGTCAGTTCCCAGCAGACTAACCCAGTAAAGCTCATCCTGGCTGGCACACACAAACCAGCACAGGGCATTGTGGTTCTGTGCCTGCTTCAGCCCTCCAAAGAGATGCACTGTCCACATATTCCCAGAAGACTCTTGTAGGACCAAGGGCTCGTGGAATTACTCTTACTCCCTGGACTGCTCTGTCCCATCTGGCTTTGGTTGCATCATTCAGATAATTCTGTTAGTTTAGCTCCTAACAGGCTTTCAGTCAGGTTCAAAGTTCCTGGCAGGATAGCCAGGTTTGGTGGATGGCCAGTTGTGTGGGTCAGGGAGCTGCAGAGAAAAAAGTGACATCCCATGAAACTTCAGGTGCAACAAAAATACAGGAAGTTTTCACTGTACTAGTTGATAAATGGCTGGCCCTAACTAGATCCACAAGGCCAAGAATATAATGAACCTAGCTTTTTTTATTATTTTATATTGGAAGAAATGAACTTGCAATAAATGAGGAAGTTCACAATGTCAGTCAGCATATACTATTACTATTTTTTTCTTTTACTATGGTACTTGTGACATTTGGGCCCAGGTTAGTGCAAAACCAAACAAAAATCTTGCTTTTAATCTTTGACTAAGATAAAAGTGAAATCAGTACTTCAGGGAATGTGATGAGCCCCCAGCTGTGGAGCCCTACAAAAAGTGCCTGTTTGTAATGTCAAGCAATCCCAACTCAAAAATACATGTCCCTTTTTTTGGTACAGTGTTTTATAAAGAACTTAAAAAATATTGAATACAATTCTATGAAAGAAAGAACTAAAAAGAGGTAATGAAGGGAAGACAAAACAACTTTTTAACTAGAATTTATTATTTTTGGTCTACAGTTAGGGTAAACACTTTTTCATACTAAAACTTTTTTGCTAATTACATTTTTCCCATCTGTTTCAGCAGCTGCAATAATCAAACAAATGAAACATAAAAGCAGCCAGTTCCCAGGGCTTAGATGTGGAAGGGCACAAGAGAAGCTCATGGCTGGTAGTGAGGATGTGGTTGATGCTGGAAATCACAGTTTCTGGAAACCTGCACTGTCACTAGGTAGGGATGTTGTAGGTGTCTTAGAACTGATATTACAGCAGCTCATTGGAAAAAGACAACTATTTCATTGAATATAATTCCTGTGGTGCTTAAACCAGGCAATTCTAGTACAGAGAATAATCAGTCTTACTACTGTTTGCACCCATTGTGTCCTAAAACACTCAAAATTCAACATTCAAACAAAACATTCAAAACTGACATCCTTTACATGTCTGCTGTGTAGAGCTGTTTTAGAAGTGTGGTTAGAAGTAATCTGCTGATGTAAACAAGCTGATATGTTGCCCACAAAGTAATGCTGATGTAATTTTATAAACATGAGGAAAGATTTGGTGGAGTTGCCTTTGCCTGCCATGGAAAAGGAAAAAAAAAGGTTAATTTAGCAGGGTGCTACACTGTTCTTTAGGAGCTGAGGAGGATCCAACTGGAAGTGCTGGAGGCTGGCATGGTTCTGTGAAGCAAACAGAAGCTGGAACTGCTGTGGTGCATCTGCACTGCACACTGCCTGTTGTCTCCATTCATGGGTTTCTTTGCTCTCTTCCAGTGTGGATTAATTTTGGAAATGACAGTCACAAACCACTTAAGTACCTTCTCCTAACTGCAAGGACACCTTTGGAAGCTTTTCCAAAGAGAATGGGACATACCTTACAAATCATAGATTTAAGGAAAACATCTAGTCCTCCTGCAAGCCAGATCCTTCTTTTGTGTCCTGTTCTGCCATTGTCCCAGCAGAGAGCAGTCACAGGGTGTGAAAAGCTGGCAGCTTTGAGCTCTTTGAAGCATCCCTAGAGCAAAGCACAGACTGGAGTGGTGACACTGCTCAGCTGATCACATCAACCAACACCACACTTATGAAACTTGCCATTGTGGAAAATGAGAAATAGATCACTGCCCCCCAGCTCAGTGAGCTTTGGTAACTGTATTATCTTCCAGGCAGTGATTGGAAATCACTAATCTCTGGGTCACTGATAAAGACAATTCTTTGACCTGACCTATCATTCAGTGAGGGCAGAGATACATAACTCAGATGAGGATATAAAGCCTTTTTTAACACTTGCTAAAGGTCTGTTAAGATGAAGTCATAATAAAAAGCAGTAGTGAAAAATCTTGTTTTGTTTCTTGATTCAAGTGCTATTCTGGTCTGCTCTCTCAGGGTGTTTGAAGCTGAAGTACAGATTTCTGCACTGAAACTGTGGGAGAGCAAATGCAGCTTTACTGCTCTCAACACAGATGTTAACAATCAGTTTATACTTATTGGCATTAATTGCTGTAGTAGATGCAAGGAGAGGGTACATTATACGTTTTATGGGATTCTGTTTAAAGATTTTGCAACCCTTTTAGTCATACTCAAGCTACTCTGTCCAAAGGCTGGAATCCCTGGTGGAGGGCAAGCTCTCTGCCAGGGTGCAGAAGTGTGTTACAGGGCAATGCACACTGTGCCTCTTCAGAGAGTTAAAGAAAAGATGACTTTTACTCAGGCTGCTACATTTGATAGAAATCATGTGATTTTACTCTTGCTTGCTAGAAAGGCATGCAGGTAAAGGAGTATTCTGCTTTTCTGTGGGCTGTCTATTATGCTTCTGATTGTCACATGCTGGCAGTTCAAAGTGATATCTTGTCTAAATAATTTATTGATTTATAAAGCAGGCAGAAATTTCACCACTAATTGCTCCAGAGGGTGTAGAAATAATGGGAAAGTCAGACTACAGTCACAACAGTAATTTAGATAAATAACTTTTGTTTTAAAACAAACTCCAATTACTGAGACACAAACTCAGAGCCAGACAAAAGAAATAAGTTTTGCAGACATTTAATGAAAGGACTGGCTTGTGTCAGCTTCAGAAGGGTTGAACCTTGACTGTGTTTGTAGTGAGACTTCCTAAGAAACATATACATGACCAAAAGCATTGCTATTGATTTAGAACATTATGTTTTCCTCACTGAATCCTAGTGTATCCCCAGCTTGAGCCTGGTAAGCTGTGAGGAGGAAAACCAGAAACAACCAGAAACTTCTGGGTGTTTAGAGCTCTGCAGTCTCTTTGTCACATTCCCATCTTCTTTGGCCACATCCTAGCATAGGCAGTTTACTGACTCCCTCTTCTTTCCTCCAGATTTTTACTTCAAAGCTTCTGTGCCATCTCTCATTGTGTACAATCTCTTTTCTTGAGAAATCATCTTTTGTGTATGGCAAAGTCAGGGTGTACACTCAGACAGCAGGTCCAGATAACTCTGTTTTCAAATACAGGTGTTCTCTGCTTTTTTGTGTTTGGTTTTGTTTTGGTTTGGTTTGGTTTCCCCTGGTGGGATATTTCCAAATAATGACATAGCATTTTTCTAATTCTTTTTCACACATGGTCATTACAAAATTCAGCTATGAGTCAACTGTTGGTGGCTCTCACACTGCCTGACACTGCCCATAGTTACTTCACCTTTTCCAAACTCTTTTATCTGAATGTAGGATAAATATATTAATACTTAAAAGTAGGCTCTAACTTCTAGTTTTTATTTGTGTTTGCAATATGGCAGGAAAGTTTCCCATCCTTGAACTAGGTATCAGAAGAAATTCACAACCCTAATTAACTGAATGCAAACCCACAAGAATGAAAATATTCTGTATAAGCAGTAGGATATAAATGGCCCATGCATCTACTTAAATATGGAATGGAAAGAAGTTCTTACAATTTGAGCAGATAGACTCTGGAAGAGCTTTCAGCTCAGGAGATGAGTTTAAAAGAGAAAGATGTATATTTTTACAATGGTGATTCTGATGCTTGCAATGGAAGTGTCTGACCTCAGCAGTCTCTTCCAGATATGTTTTAACAGATATATGTTGCTACTCCTTGACTTGCACATGTCTAAATATATATATATGTGTGTGTGTGTGTGTGTGTGTGTGTGTGTGTGTGTGTGTGTGTAGTCTCACATTTACTCATTTTCTTTCTTTTGCTTGCAAACAGTGGATGTGTCTGAAGGCAGACCTGGGCTTCTGCACCCATGTGAGAGTTGTGTAGCTGGAGCTGCATGGGAGGCAGGATATACTGCCCAGAGGACAAACTCCATGGGAAGTCACACAGAAGCTATAAAGCTTCCAGGCTGGGTTTTGTTCCCCTCTGACCAACTCTGATCATGGGCAGGGTAGCTCATGTCTGCCTGTCTTCACCCATTCCCATGCTCAAATTGCAAATGCACATACAGCATCCCTTTCTGCTGTGTTGCCAACAGGGCACTTGCTCCTGTGAATATTGGTATACATCAGGTCCAATCTCTCTTTTCCATCAGTTCATGTTACAGTGCTTGGCCACCAACCAGATCTTGCTCTATTGTCTCACTGAGCCCTGTGTATAAACAAACTGCATTAGGAAAAGGACTTGCTGCAGGACTGTTTTCTGCCTATTGGAAAGCATCAAAGCAAAAATGTTCAGAAGCTTATTTCTGTTCAAAAGAACAAATTGCTCTTAATGTTTTTCAGCTTTTGATCAACTAATGAGGCATTTCTCAAATGAACCCCTTATGGTAGATATTCAGAGCAGTTCTCTTGCTCTCTGGTGTGTTTTCTGAGCACACCTGACATGGGACAGTCAGGAGTCACAGGTGGACAGCACTGAGACTTTCCAGGTGTTTTGGAATAACTTCTCTCCTGAGAAATGAAGAAGCAACATAAGTTCAGAGCTTAGCAGAGGATCATTAGAATGAGACCTACATGTATTGGATACCTTGTGAGCTCCCCATGTGGCAGAGCAGAAGGTAATACAGCACATAATTATTTACAGTTCTTCAATGGTTCTGAAAAAGACCATTAAGCCTTCTCAATAACTTTGTTTAATTAGGAGAGTTTTCTTTTGCCTGGCAGGTAAATAACTTCAAATACAAGATCATCTTAGGACAAACTGTAATGATTAATGTCTTCTTTCTGTAGAAGAAGAAGTTTACTAAACCAATGAAGTAGAGAAAGTCTACACCACAGAGGCATTATAATGAAATACTTATCTCAGTGAAAAGCATTTGCTCCCAATCTACTTTGGCCAGTCAGGAAATCTTATTTTTCATTCTCTTGTAAAAGATCAATGTGGTCTGTCTGAAATAAAAGGGAAAAAAAAGTATGAACTTGGAATGAATGCAGCCCAAGGAAACCAGACTTAATAGTCTCACCAGGGTCTGCCTTTGCTCTCTGTTACTCCTGCGTGGGCTGTTCTGGAGACAGTGATTTTCCTACAAAATGCCAGTGAAACAACACATGGCATTTCTCCTGTGGGCTCACCTGTTTGCCAGCTAGCTGGTGGACATCTGGAGGTGACTTTGGCTGCACGAGTGCCATGTACCTTGGCTGAAGTGGAAATCACCATGTGGAAGATGTGTAAGGAGCAAGCCAGAAGTCCTCCATGCTCACATTCGGGGTGGATCCGTGCCTGTTGATACCCCCACTCGAGGTCCTGGGGGTATATCCTAATTTCCTTCACAGGAATTGCTGCACTGCAAACAGGAGGCAAAATTGTGTCATAGTTCTAATAGCTTACACATGCTGGACTCCTTCACACATACAGAGCCTTTTCTTGAGCCTCATGTAGGGAAATGTAAGAAGCCAAGAGTTGACAAAAGCCCCAGATGTACGAGGCACAAACTAGCTGCATTTGTACTTCCTTTGAAACTTTCTCTTAACTCATTTAAATAAGGCTTCAGAGAGATCTCACTGAGATGTGTGATTATCCAGGTTTATTTTCAATTCTATTTTAAACACTATATCAACATCTAATTATAACTTTTCCTAGGTGTGTAATATTTGAATTCAGAAATATCTAGAATACTTTTATATTGCTATTTTCTTTGAACTACTTTGTACTCATTACTAATTTATAAAGGTCTCATTCTCTGTGTGCGTGTATCTAGAAAAGAGGATTACTCTGCATTATTACATCCACAACACATGACAAAATAGCCACAAGCATTTTAAAGAGTATCAGAGCATTTAGTACCAGCAATTATATTGCACAATTTTAGGGAGAGGATATAAAGGACTCAGATGGCCTCTCTGGAATTGCAAAGACTCAAACCAGCCAATGAAGAGGAAAATTAATTCCTCCTCATTACGCAGAGTCATATGAACATCACAATTTCCAAGAAACAGAACTTGTAACTGAGGAAGCTAAAATGCCCAAATTGTATTGGATGGAATAGGAATTTATTCCATGTTATTCCAGGAAATTAAGAGTGGTTTTTGATTTTTTTAGAGTTTTAGTCATCATACTTCAAAGAGGAACATTGCAACATGGTAGTCATTAACATCAGTGTTTATGGGTTAAACTTAATCATTCAGTTATGGGTCATTACATTTTTTTCCCCATATGGAGTCTAAGCTAATATAATGCTTGAGAGTCAACAATGACATGATAGGAAGAGATTTTGATTAGGCAAAGAATTGGATATTATCCAGCTCTGAAGGTATATGATCAATAAGCTAACTGAGGAATGAAGCTTATAAACTCTATGAATGATATTTAGTGCTTGATAAATGCTGCAAGATGCAATCAGTGTTATTACAGAGTTGGTCTCATGTAGTGCCATTGCATAAAAATTTCTTACAGGCATTTTCACCTTTACCTGTGGGAATGCATTGATCATTACTGAAGTGGTGGCAGAGCACAGGAAGCTCCAAAATACTCATTGGGAAGAATGAGAATTTCCACAGTTTGGAAGAGAAAATGTAAACTGTGGTACTGCCACAAAACCCACATTATGAAGTGAAGACCATTATGTGCTCATGATAAGCCTGCAAATGAAAGAGATAAAGCAGGAAAAAGAAGAAATGTGAGATTGTTGCTCTCAGAATAAGTGAGAGAAGTTCTCAGTGCAGTTCTCAGTGAGCTAGATCTTATCCAGAAAAGTTAATCTCTGTTTTTCTTACCCACTCTGCGTTTTCAGTGGGGTCAGAACCCCAACCCTCTGAGCAAATATTAACATTTGACTGTGAATTATCAATCTTCAGTTGAATCTTTTTGGCTTTGGCAGGTCTCAGCTTGCAACATTCACCTTTGCCTTTGTGACCCAGCACTGCACTTGAGATGTCCTAAAAGGAAAGGGAAGGTGTGTGCTTTAACACACCCAAGTTAGGAGTGCAGCAGTGCCACACCTTTCCCTGCACAGGACAAGGTGACAATTGGAGCACAGTGACATTTACAGGCAGTGAATGCATTGCATGGAAACAGTGAAAGGGAAATTAAATTAGTAGTGGCCCCCTGTAGAGGCCTTTGTGTCTGCTCTTTACAACAGAAATAGTTCCTCCATGATGGTGTACAGTTTTCTCTTCTGGGAAACATTAGAAATTAATTTTCCCTCAGCAAATGTGAAGTCTGAGAAGCTCTGGACACACAACCAGCTGAGAGCTGATGGAGACAGAGGCAATACTGTAATTCCTCTGATTTCTGGCTGATTAAATTACTGACTCTTCATCTTATCTTACTAACTCTGGAGTGCCATGAAAGCAAAAAGCTAATTTCCAAACTTACTGTGGATCTGTGGGACTTTCTTGTGCTGAATGAGAAACCAACTCCAAGTTCAATGAATATCTAGTTGTTATCCTAGGGTAAGGTGCTGTTCAGTCTTTACACCAGGTTACAACCACTCAAAGACCAGACTTTATTTCCATCTGAAGTTTTTAGTTGCTGCCAAAGCTTGATTAGATAAAGTTAGGACTGACATGGTGCATCACTCTAAGTTTCCTTTGAATTCTCAACACAGCTCCTGTTATTCTTATCCCTAAGATTTCATTTTCATCTTTTAATCAAGACAGAGAACATAGATGAGGTAAAATCTTCCAGAAGAAAGGTTGGGTAGATGTTGGAAGATCTGATTAGAGCCTAGGGCACCCACAGAGTTTACTTTGACCCATGAACCTCTATGAAAGCCTTCAACTACTTTGTCTTCATTAGGGCTAAACACTGTGGTAGCTAATTCAAGTTAAGAATATATCTTTTTTCCTAGGGAAGACACAACCTTAACATCTCTGACTTGCTGCTGATTTATAACTCCTTTGCCATCCAGGACTCTGCTGCTTGCCTGCCTACAGGGGATCACTGTTAATATAGTGCTCAGTGAGGATTAGCAAAAAAGGTTTAAATGTGCACACTTCAAGCAACTTGTTTATTCTGTGTTATTAATTGTTTGAAACAACAGTTTGGATCTGAGCATAGCTGAGTTCTTGGGTTTTGTTTTTGTCCCTTTGTATCTGCAGTTTTTCTGTTTGCATCTCTGTGGTAGATTTGCAGAGCACACAGAGAAAAATTCACATTAAATAGAGATTTTGGCAGGAGTGAGGGAATCATGACCAATGCAGCACTGAATTTATGTTTTTAATCACTGGACTGTAGACAATCCAAACCCTTTAGCAATCTGTCTTCCTTATCATGTTTTTGGCATTTTTTAATGTTCAGTATTCTGTGAAGCCAACATTTGTTACACTAAAAAAGAGATGTATAACACACCAAAAAGCAACGTATTTTTTAAATATAAGATTTAAATTCAAGTAATTATGATGAATTCTAGAGAAAAAGTCTTTGACCAGTTCAGAAAGGGTAAAACTTAACATCCAACCTTCCCCAAAATACAGTAGCAAAAATGCCTTTTGGGAAAAAAGTGAGCATAAATCTATGGTAAAATTTAAATCTCAGTTTAGCCCAAATTCAACAGTTTAAGAGGGATGAAGTAAGTGAGTGGGAGTTAGCTATCCCTTTGCCTGGGGTGAGCATCATGTCCTGCCCAAGCAAGGTGAACATGTAACATTTCTTTTTCATAACTTATCAAATCCTAGTTTTTGCCTCTGATTTTGCATCAGAAATATCCAGCAACCTGGTGGCCCAGTGATTCTAAGAACAGGTGAAGCTGGTTCAATCAGCTGGGGTCCATGTCAGGTGTTTCCTCCTCTTGGACCATTTAGGAAACAACCCATTCAGTATTATTTATTATTATAATTTATCAGATTTTCCAATTTTTCTGTTTCACCACATTTTACAACTCAATTACAGCTCAGTTGTTAGAGCCACCAATAGAACATTACCTGGTGTTTATACATCCAGGAAAAAACTGTGTTCTCCAGGACTAGAAGGAAGCAGAGATGATTGTGTGACCTTTCAACTTCTTTATTTTTAAGCAGAGAAGTTAAATAAGTGGATTTATTAAAAGAATTCCTCACCTCCAAAAGAAGTGTGAGGCTGGGAACATGAGCCACCAGCGTTTGGCTGTTTATTTGTCAGAGACCTGGCTGCTCATGAGGCCAGTGACCGCCCGGAGCTCTCACCCCAGGTGTGCAGCTCTCTGCAGCTGCAGAGCTTCCCTGGGCTGAGGGGTGAGGGGAGCCCTGGGTGGCACAGGCAGCAGGCTGCCCACAGATCACTCCTCCCCCAGTGGGACACATGCAGGTTTCTTTATCATAGACTTTTGGATCATCTATATATACAGCTTTATTGGAAATGCCTACAATAAAGTGGGAAGGAACTTTGATAGGCTGTCTTGTGCCTGGTGATGATTTTGGGCTGTGGTCCATGACATCCTGGCAAATGGGAGCATAGATTATTTTTGTGTGGACTGTGAAAGGTCAGATGGCATCATTGTCATTGGGCCTAAATTTGCCCTAAATAAAGTACACTTCCTTGGCTGTTTGTTCACACATCTGTTCATACAGAAAAGTGGAAAACAGGTTGTTTAGTCCATTCTCCTGCTCTGAGGTAGGTTGCACTGTATGAGGATAATTCCTGACAGGTTTATCAAATTCAGAGCAAGTCTTGTGCACAGAACAGCCACATGAATTGTTTAGGGATGTCATTTTATTCCTTACTGAGTCATAAAGGTAGAAAGGAACAGTTTTCAAAATGTTAATTTCTTGTAGCAAGAAATTCTGGCACTGACAAATATAAGAAAAATGAGTATAAAGTCTAACAACAGAAACTTGACATGGCTGTGCTTGTACTTGCAGGAGAAGGGCAGTGTGACTGCACTGAGGGAAGCTGGACTATTTGGGGACAGTAACCCAGAGCAGTGACCAGCTCACTGAGATGTGCATGTGGAGGCCTGGAGCAAACCCAGCCTTGTGACAGCTTTTGTTTAGTCAGCAATCAGAGTAGGTAATTAACCTGGCAAGGCACAGGAGAAGGGCAGAACACATCTCCTTGTCTCAGGGGCTCCTGTATTTGCTGTGGTTTCTCTGAACAAATAGATTTCTTCTTTCCATTGTGTCAACTCAGCCTGGATATTCCTGGCTGCAATCAGTTGCACAGTTCTTGATGCTGGAGCTTGTATGGTCTAATAATAACTAGAGAGCAGTGCAAAAGAGATCCAACAATTATTTCTGGCTTGTGGAGTGACTTTGTGGCTCCTTTTTACCTCTCCATGTATCAACTGAAGGGGAACCCACTCTTGTTACAAAGGGGTTTGTTTCATCTACTCCAAATTGCAGAATTGTGTCATCACATACAGACTCTCACTTATAGTAAGTAGGATTTTTGCTAATTGTACCCTTCTTCAAAAAAAATTTTCAACTTGTGTCTGAAAAACATGCTTCATTTCTTTCTCACAGTTTAGAGAAGGGTAAAACCTTCCTGTTCCCTAGCACAGGAAAACAAACAAAACTTCCAGTGTGATTGATTAGAGAAACACAATTAGCTGTCATGGCTATAATTACTACATAAACACAGTCCTGGGGTAGAGAACAAGTGTGCTGGAGATCCCAGTAAACTGAGGTAACCTCTACAGACTACTCAGTGAGTGATAAATGGGGAAGGGGTAATGCATGGGGGTCCCTTTCTGTGGGGTCTCCAGGCCCTGATACTCAGTGTGAGTTCCTTAACAGAGGCTTTAAATCACTGCTTAAAAAATCCCAAAGGGCAAAAATGTTTGTAGTAATTTCTTCAATCAGTTCTTATTTTTCCCCCCTGAGAAAATCCCTTCATCCTTTGGATCTCAGCTCTCTTCTTGAAGTAGACTTTGTTTCCTGAGAATATTAGAAAGCAAAAGTTAGGCTTCTGAGAACAAATTCTACATTTAAAGGGAGCTGGCTGCTTTTGTAGTGTTAAATACTAAGTAAAAAACCCACAGTTTTGGAACCCTTCCTTCCTTCCTTCCTTCCTTCCTTCCTTCCTTCCTTCCTTCCTTCCTTCCTTCCTTCCTTCCTTCCTTCCTTCCTTCCTTCCTTCCTTCCTTCCTTCCTTCCTTCCTTCCTTCCTTCCTTCCTTCCTTCCTTCCTTCCCTCCCTCCCTCCCTCCCTGCATTGAGGCAGCCCCACCTGCCAGATTGGAAACCCCTCTTTACTAGGTGCTACCTGTTCACTGAGTTTATCAGCCTTAGAGCAGGTCCTAAGCAGCATAGAGCACCTAAGAGCAATTGTGAGATGACAGAGTTCCAGTGCTATTTTGGAAATATTGTCCAAGAAGATAAACTTAGCACGGTGCTGCACACGATAGGGGGGGTGGGCTGTACTAGGAGGTGTCTGTGGCAGAGGGGCTGCTACACAGATTTGCAGGTAGCCCCCACTGAAGTGCCTGCTGAGGTCAGTGGTGTGAGCCACCAATTCCCCTGCAGCATGTGCAGGGTGCTGCCATCGTTGCATTTGATGCCGAGGTTGTGGAATTTCTCAGGCTGGCATCTCTGTGATGCACCACAAATAACAGTGCAGAAGATTACCCTGACTGATGGAACAGAGGACTAACTTCCTTGTAACTGGGATGTAACTTACTGTAGCATATCAGAAAGCACAGAAAGCAAAGCACAGCTGCTCTCAAGACATAACTCTTTCCAAGGTTACATGAAACCACAGTTGATTTTGTTTATTTTTCAGTTCAGACTCCAAATGCAGGTTAGCTTTGAATTTCCAGATGTGCAACGTGGTAAAAAATGCCACATGTTTTCCTCTAGCATGCAGCTGTGCAGTGAGCACAGACATGATGTTAGAAATCGTGGTCACTGATGTGATTGTTCACTGATGACAAATGACACCATTTAATTGCCTGACAATCAACTGGTCTGGTCACTGCTGAGCTCACCAGCCAGAAGATCACCATCCTTTGTGATTCAGAAATCTAGAAAGAGTCACAACGTGTCCAAACTGAGCTCTGGACTCCAAATCTCATTCACCCTGAATAAACCCTGCTTTAGCTCTGTGCCTGGACAATAAAACCTTTTAATGTCAATATTCTTGAAGGACACAGCCAGGGGTGGGAGCTGGGGCACCAGGGGAATGGTGCCTGACTCCCTCCAGGCTCCCCAGGGGCTCAGGGTGCACTGGGGCACAGGATCTGGGCAGCCCATCCAGGAGCCACAGCTGAAACAACTCAGTTAGATAAAGACAGTCTGCAGAGCTTCTTGTGGCTGGTGCCTCACTTTTCCCAATGAGTACTTTGCAACTTGAGTTTTAAGATGTTGTGGATGTACTGAACAGTAGGCTGACTGTCATGGTAGCACCTTTCTTGGGATGGGCACTGCATTCCTTATGTGGCTCAAACAAAATCACCCACTCTCTAAATAATGCACTGATTTATAATCAGGCATTTTGTCCCAAAGGCAGACTCCCATCTCCTTCCCCTCCTGAAATACTCTCTGCAATCCAGAATCCCCCCTAAATTTTCCACTTCAGATTTCACATTTGGGAGCTGTACAGTCACTCTACATTTAAGCAGAGAAATCATCACAACAGTTGAGAGTTATTAACACAGGGAATTCACAACCCCTTGCAAATGCTGAGGGTAGGAGGGAATAAACACAGCCTTTCCAGTTTCCATAAAGAACAAACAGCTCACATGTTCAAAAACTGTGTCTCTACAGCTGTGTTAGCTGAACTAATTGCATATATTCCTTTTCTTTGCAAATCCTGAGAATACAACAGTTGTTTAGGTGATGTGGGAAAGACTATTTGTTTTTGCTGCTTATTTAGTTTATTTGCACTATGGTCACTAGTTAAAGTAAACTGAAACAGGAAAGGGAGGGGAGTTTCTCTTTCCTATTCTTTTTCTTAAGACTCCAATGTATGTCAACTTTTTCAACTTGTTACAATTTCTTGGTATCAAGTGTTTAAGGCAGAACATGAAGATTTGATTCTTTTTCCACTGCAACTGATGTGACTACACACTTTAGATGAGACATTTAGTAATGTGAACTGGAGTATGCTGAAAAAGAATAAGCCATTAGGGTCAATGTTTTCAAAATATCTAGTGATTTTAGGTGGTGCCATTTTCCATACTCAACTCACAACACTTGAAAGTGTCCAGACTTTCAGCAGACAGCAGTGAATGTGTTGTGGCCTCCATTTCTGATGTCTGTATTTGAGGACTGATGCTGCAAAATTGGAGAAGATTCCTGTGAAGAGTTTAATAAGGAAAGCAAAATTCAAGCATGCAAGCAGAGAAAAACAAGGAATCCCTTAATCCCTTCCCATTGGCATGCAGGTTTTCATACATCTCCAGTAAAGCAAGGTTCTGTCATGTTTAATGGTGACTTGGGAAGACAAACACCATCACTCTGAATGCCCTCCCTTTCCTCTTTCCCCAGCCTTATGTGCTCAGCATGGTGCTATATGGTGTGGGATGTTCCTTGGATTAGTTAAGGTCAGCAGTCATGGGTGTGTCCCCTCCCAAATCCTTGTGCATCCCCAAACATCACTGGTGGGGTTGTGTGAGGAAAGGCTTTGACTCTGTGTCAGCACTGCTCAGCAATGACTAAGAAATCCTTGAATTATCAACTGTTTACAGAAAAAGTCCAAACCACTGCTCCATACCAGCTACTATCAAGAAAAAGCCTATCCCAGACCAAAGCATGACAGTTCAAGAGGACTCTACTTTTGCTTTTGAGAATCAAGTCAAAACCACTGGAAAAACTCAGCAGTGTGAAGTGTCTCAGATGTTTTTAAAAACCAGAACTATCTGGTGTTTCTCAATGGGATACATGTTAGTACATTCATACCTATGGGATCTGAAGTAAATAAATTAGGAAAGGTACTCAAGAGGTGAGATTAAGCACATAGCACTGCAAGTTCATATCCTTTTTATCCCATCATAACTGGTTCATTATTTTTTATCTTTTTTATGTTATAAACAGAAGAATCTCATCCTGTAGAGTTTTAATAACATCAGTGAGAAGCTAAGTACTCCAGGATTTGGCTGTGGTTTATATTTACACAGGTAAAAGTCTTCAAGTGCTGCATTTCCAAAATGACAATTCTGAATGGCAAAACCACATAAAAGCACTAGGAGTAGTTTGTGACTTGGAGGGGAAAATGCATTCAGCAATTTTCCAGGCTGGAATTGCTAGTGTTGCAAACGAGCATTTATTCAAATCCAACTAAAACACCTTGGCAATTGCAGAGGGTAAACAAAATTTTTATCACCCTTAGAAAAATGGATACTATTTAAGTAACTATTAGCAATTTTTTTATGATCACTCTGTGGGACAACAGGAAACAGAAAATAACTAAGTTAACTTTACACGAGTGATCAGAGTGAAGAACATTGTGTGACTTTATAAGCACAGCAGGGAGGCTTCACTAGATTCTTCATCTTTGGCTAATAACAAAAATTAAGCAATTTTTTACTAGCAGGTGTCCTTGACCTCAATGAGCCTTAATTTGTAAACATCCTTTCTACAGCTGTGTGAGCTTTGAAATATCCAGCTTCTCATCACTATCCAAGATTTGACTTCAGAGTTTTCTCCTGTTCATCTTTGCACTCATCCAGCAGCACTGAAGTGCCAGTCAAATTCTGTGTTCTTGACTTGGCATCCTTATCACTGGATTTGTGCTACAAAAAGGAGTGATTTTTCAGGGATTTCAGATTCTAGAAGGCAGAGATGATATGAGATACTTAGATTTGCTGCAGTGTGTAATGTGAAAGTGGTTTACAAATTGTTGTATTTAGTGTGTGCCATTCATGCCATTCAATGATGTCCTTCACTTCTATGATCTAATTCATGTTTGTCTCTTTTTCATGTCTTTTATACCACTGGGAGCAGCCCCAATGTATTCCAAATTCTTCTGCTTGCTCTGAACCACTTTTATTCCCAAATTCCATTATGAATTAAGAGTGAGGAGGCATTACCATTGTGCCTGATGAGGTAGATGTATTCCATGCCAGCAGCTAGATAGCTGAAAGAGTTCTACATGAATATCTGCTTGATAGATGCACTTCCTTGAGTTTGGGAGCAAAGAACAAGTAGATTTTCTTCTGTAATGCAGGTATTGTGTTGAGAGTGATACATACCCAGATCAGGAAGATATTGAATACATTTTTCCTGCATCAGTCTTCTGTCTTTTCCACTTTCTTCAGAACTGGAGATATAGAGAAAACCTTGTGAGCCTCATCACTATCACTTGTGTCACCAGTGTATTCCTCCATGAGGTGAAATGTATTTTGAGGAACATATATTTCTATACAATGTTTTTTGGGCTGCTCAAGACTGGGTTAACCAGTGCAATCAATTACAAAGAAAATGGATCTGCCAACACAATGGACTTCTACAATAAATTAATTTCTCCTCAAGTACATATTGTAGCAGGTCTCAAAGTGGCTACTGAAGCAAAAACAGACTTATAGTTTTAACAGTTGTATTTTTGTCTAGTTGTATTTTTATCTTTTGTGAGCAGCAGAACTTATTCTGTATCCAGAAGCCACCTGCTGTAGAGCTAATAGGTCCTGTTGTTCCACCAGGACACAAAGTAGTTTTTGAGCCACTTTGGGGGTTTGAATAGTTGTTGTTTTTGAAATGTGACAGCCCTCCAATCTCACATCTATTTGCCAGTCTAAAGGAAGGGACATGGAAATTGAAACATGGAGTCATTGGGATTGGTTTTATCACCTGTCTCAGATCCTGTTGTCTCACCATTCTCCACATTGTCTTCAAGAAGCATAATCTCAGTGGAAATCAGTATTGCATAGGATATAGTAAATTTGCAGCTTTACCATGTGCTTGTTTTCTCACTCTTTTCTTTTTAACCTGTCTTGGTAATAGATACTAAAATCCTCATCACTTGGCTTGCCAGAACTCTGTTGCATAGTTGATCAGAAAAAAAAATAAAAAAAAAATAGCACAGAATCCCAGAGCCATCCAGATTAGAAGAGGCATTCAAAATCATCCAGTCCAACATCCACCCAGCACCACCACAATCACCCCAAACCACATCCCCAGGTGCCACATCCAGATGCCTTTTGAACTCTTCATGAGACAGAGACTCCAGCACTTCCCTGGCACCTAATTAGTCTTGTAGTGAGAATGCCTAACTCACCAATGCCTAACCAGCCTTGAAGTGAAAAGATTTTTCCTAACATCTAATCTGAACCTCCCTGGTTGGACTATCTAGCTTGGTCTAGATAGTTTGGAATGTCTAAGTGTGACAGATTAGGCAATACCTATGATATATCAATTTATGTCACATCACAACTGGGACAGATTTGGCCTGCATCAGTAGAATTTCCTCATAAAACCATAAGCAATTATGAAATCACTTGGTAGAAACTGCTGCCAGAAAATTCATCTATTACCAGTGCTGGATCACAGCCACATGCACCCCGACAGAAGTTTCCTCTTTCTCCCTCCCTCCCTGCCCAGTCACAGATCTAGAGGTCTGGGCTGTGATCAGGGAATCCTGATCAGCACAAGCAGATGTGCTGATCCTGCTCTGGCATCGTGTTTTCTGGCCTGGATGACATCTGTTGGGGTGCACAGCTCTGATTTTGATTTGGATTATTCTGATGGAAAACAACGAAATCTGTTGATGGGTTTTATACTTGGAGCTCTTGGGAAGAAAATTTTAGACTTGAAATTTGTGGGATGAGTTTTTGAAAAGGAAAAATTAGTCTTACTTTCTTCCCAGTTATGTTATTTCATGTTCTTGCTAATTCAACATACAATAAATGAAACTGGGGCACACTCATATCTCAAATCAGTTACATTTGTAAAATGTCTATAGACATATATTTCTGTGCAGAAAATCAAGTGTGAATCTAAATGATATAACACATTTTGCATTATGGACTGCATGAACAGATCTGAGCTGCCTGGAGATACACAACTGACAGTTCCACTTTATACTATAAAAGTTCAGTTCCACTTTCAAATGGACAGATTCTTCTGATTTACCCCTTCTTGGAGCATGTGTGGGGATCCTCCCTTGAGTGGGGATACCTCAAAGTTACACCTCAAGTTTGAGTGAAAGAGATTTTGTCCACAGCCATTGGTATCTGTGGCTTATATAAATATCTAATAATTGTTTCTCTTTTCTAGCTTTAATAGAATTGCTTTGCTATAGTGCCTTATCCTGTCTTATACTATGTTATAGTTTTAGCTTCTGAACTCTAGCAAATAATTCTGAAAAAGATATTTTGTCTAATCATTGTCATAATTAATAATCATTTTTATATAAATTTATCTTGTTTGCCATCCTTAAACCTGCTGGAATAAGTTGTACAAAGGATCAATCATACCTCTAGAATTCCTTTAACCAGTGACAGTCTGGGGCTAAGATTGGATCCAGCTGCCCCCAGGCTCTCTGAGCAGGAGTTTAGAAAGCAAGGGACTCCATTCTGCACTGTGTGACTCAACAGGAGGGCTTCCCTAATAAACTTTGTCTGAAGCTCCCACTTCACCCATGACAATTGTGTAGATGTGAGGTTCTAGTAGTCTGTTAAATATTTGAGATAAAAAAAAATGTTTAAATGTAATTGCCCTGTTGATTTTTCTATACAAATTTTCAATGTATTTCAGATGTAATGTAAAAAAATATGGAGAAGGATATTAACATGAAGATTTGAGAGGTTTTAACACTATAAAAAAAAGAAAAGCTGTAGGCTACTACAGTGTAGTGAAGGTTCATCCTTCAGTTCATGAAGTTCTGTGGGAAAATGAGTCTGTGAGTACAAAGACCATATATCTCTAAGTCCATGTTCCAGAAAACACGTGTTGGTATTTTAGTAATTCTGGCAGAAACCATGACATCATTCTTGCAGGGCAAAGAAATATTTATAACCTCTTCACACAGGCTGTCCCTGGAGATTCAATTTTCTTCCTTATTTAATTTTAACAGAATACATTATACCAAATTATTATTTTTTTTTTCATCTTTCAGCTGGGCTGAATTTGGCTTTCACTTTCTACTGAACAAGCATCACTGAAGTTTTGTCTGTACTATAGCCCCATCTGCCCCTGGTTCTGCATGACTGGAAATTTGTACTCAGGTGAAGTAATGCTGGTAACAAGAGTTTTCCCAGTGGATACAACCCATTATGTATTTCATAGTGACTAATTTCATCCATATAAAAGTTTGTTGTCTAATTGGAGTTTCTGCTACAATCAGTGAAGACTCTGATGCTCCTTTAGAGAACAATTTATCCTATCATAATGTTGAAGTGTCTGAGATAGGGTGGGTACTGACTGTACTTCTCTGCATTCACTCAGTGTGAAGGACATCCAGAGGGCTGGTTTTATCTGAGCATCCACATTTAAATGACTGAAATTAAGTCAGGAGTTGTGAGGGCTGGCAGGTCAGCCTGTATGACTGGCTCAGTCCATGACTAAACAGCAGCAGTGTATGTTTGTTAAGATGCATTCAGTACCTGTGAAAGCCACGTTCTGCTCTGCAGGTCCTGCTTGCAGCTGGTTGTCCCCAGCTGAGCTGGAGAGGAGGTGCTGGGAAGGCTCTGTGTGTGCCACAGGATCCCTGCTCGGTGCTGGCTCTGCCCTGTGCCTCACTGAGGCCAGGCAGGGGAAGCCAGTGTGGACTCTCTTTGATGGGGACACACCAAACCTGCAGGTGCAGCCCAGCCTGCACCACGTTCTTTTATTACATGGGCTCCAACATGTGCAGCACCACAGCCCTTCAGTGTCAAATGTACTCAGCTTCCAGGCAGCCCTTGGATGGTGCACCATGGCTGATTAGTGTAAGCCTTGCCTTTGCATCTCCTTGAAACATGTTCTTACTTACTAGGCTGGAATGAAAGGCAGGCCCAGCCTTCACATATGGGGTACATATGCTGCAAAAAGGGCAATTTTGCTGAATGGGCTTAGCTGAGTAAATTGCAAAGGCATGACGCGGATTATCTGAACGGGAACGCCAGCCTGAAAATTAATAATGTAACTTTACAGGCTCATTTGCTGCCCAGGTGAATTTCACTAGAGGGGCTTCAAGCAGTGAAAGTGCACGTGCATGTGATATATAAAATACACCTGTTCAAATAATGTTTCTTTTCCTAGATGTTGTACGACTGGGGCATGGAATAATTTCACATTTAAAAATCCTACCCTAATTTTAATGCCTCCCCCCTGCACCCTGCTCTCCTGTTGATCTTAATAAAAATGTCTTCATTGAGGGAACTGGTTATTAGGGGAACAAATAAACTGCCCATAGTCAGAAGTGCATATAAAGCACTTTTCATCCATACATCTCAAAGCAATTTGCAGTAAGAGGGCATATATCATATTTTGCACATGGTGAAACCAGGAATTTGGAGATTCAAGAAGAAAGTCATCACAAAAGATGAAAAGTGCTGCATTTTTTTCCTAGCATTTATTTTATATAGTAGGTGTAATGTCTATGGACAAATGCAGTTGTGTAAAGAGTCTCTTTAATGTGTACAGCCAGTACTGGGAGGGGTAAGTAACACAGGAAAGAGGGAATGGTTTCTGCTCAAGTTTTGATTACTGTGAGTTCATTGATACAATCTGTTCCCTCCTCCTTCAATTCCTCTTTATGATCCTCACACAAAACTAGTAAGAACAAATATATTGCTGTAAGCAGCCCATAGGAATGAAAGGGTGGGAGAACAAATTATTATTCCTCCTGATCTTCAAAAATAACTAATGCTAAAGTTTTATTGCTGTATGTTCTTGCATTCTTTGTTGGAATTTGGAATGCATCATGTACAGTTTGAATGACAGATGCTCATCCATTGCATTAACATTTTTATTGTTTTCCTCCTCAGGGCTGATACCTCACATTTCTGAAAGTTCAAGGATCATGTCTGCATGCTGAAAAGGCCCAATCTTATTGCCTATCCCAGGCTGGTAAAATAGCAGGGACAAGTTAGTGAATCCATCTGTGGGAGGATAGAAAAGGGGAGTCTCTGCTGTTCTTGTACAATGATTTGTTTCAGTTGCAAAGTGCTGTTAAATAAACTGCCAGTGCACCAAGCAGGAATTTCACTTGTACAAGGAGGCTTTTCTTTGAACCCTTCCAGGTGGGAATGTTTTCTAGTACAAGGCTCTTACTTAATGTTCACATTGCCCAAAGGCCTCAGCACCTCTGTGCAAAGTTCATGAGACATAATCCCTGCCTTAAACACCTCATGGTGTGAGCACACAGCAGGGCTGGGCATGGGGTGAGCCAGGGGATGTCACCAGGGGGACAGCTGCCTGTCCAGTCCCTTCTTTCATTAATTCAGTGATTTACCTATTTAGTTTGGTCTCTGGTGTCTGTCAGGGAAAGGGCAGGAGGCTCAGCCCAGCTCAGCTCAGCCCAACTCAGCCCAGCCCAGCTCAGCCCTGCCCAGCTCAGCCCAGCCCAGCTCAGCTCAGCCCAGCCCAGCCCAGCTCAGCTCAGCTCAGCTCAGCTCAGCTCAGCTCAGCCCAGCTCAGCCCAGCCCAGCCCAGCCCAGCCCAGCCCAGCTCAGCTCAGCTCAGCTCAGCCCAGCCCAGCCCAGCTCAGCCCAGCCCAGCTCAGCTCAGCCCAGCCCAGCCCAGCCCAGCCCAGCCCAGCCCAGCCCAGCTCAGCCCAGCCCAGCTCAGCTCAGCCCAGCCCAGCCCAGCTCAGCTCAGCTCAGCTCAGCTCAGCTCAGCCCAGCTCAGCCCAGCCCAGCTCAGCTCAGCCCAGCTCAGCTCAGCCCAGCCCAGCCAAGCCCAGCTCAGCCCAGCCCAGCTCAGCTCAGCTCAGCTCAGCTCAGCCCAGCCCAGCTCAGCCCAGCTCAGCCCAGCTCAGCTCAGCCCAGCTCAGCTCAGCTCAGCTCAGCTCAGCTCAGCCCAGCCCAGCCCAGCCCAGCCAAGCCCAGCTCAGCCAAGCCCAGCTCAGCCCAGCCCAGCCAAGCCCAGCTCAGCCCAGCCCAGCTCAGCTCAGCCCAGCCCAGCCCAGCTCAGCTCAGCTCAGCCCAGCTCAGCTCAGCTCAGCCCAGCTCAGCCCAGCTCAGCCCAGCCCAGCCCAGCCCAGCCAAGCCCAGCTCAGCCCAGCCCAGCCAAGCCCAGCTCAGCCCAGCCCAGCTCAGCTCAGCCCAGCCCAGCCCAGCTCAGCTCAGCTCAGCCCAGCTCAGCTCAGCCCAGCCCAGCTCAGCCCAGCTCAGCCCAGCATTATCTCTCAGATTTACACTGAGACCTGTGAGACCCGGTTGCGGTCCCCAGGCTCAGCCTGTGCTCCCAGATGATGTTGGTGCCTTGAGGGTGATCTCTGCTGCCTCTGCACTCCCACTGCACAGCAGAGCACAGCTTGGAATCATCTGCTTCAGGCCCTGATGGGAAGCCAGAGTAACTGGGATTTGGCCTGGGAAAACAGTTCCTCTATTGGGTTTCTCTTTTTTCACTTTTTCTCTCTCCCTGGGCAGGGATTTTATTGGAGGCAAGTAAGGGGGGAGGGAAAATAGTGAGGGCAGTGCAGTGGCTGACATAAGGAGCTCCTTCATTATGGCATTGCTGAAAAATGTTACTGAAGTGGTGCACTCCAGGGGGTACACAAGGATAAGGATCTTAGCTGGAAGTCTGCTTCCTTACTGCTTCCCAGAAACTAACAGAATTCATGCAATAATCAAGTACATTCAGTACCATATGTCAGAGAAGGGAGCCTTGTTATGCTTCATGCTGCAGCGTCTGAGGCATTTCAGTCCAACACCTTTCTTTGCTTATTCACATCACATCAGAGAAGGAGCAAAATTCTATGTCAGCCCGGGGCCAAAAGTTACTGGCATTGGTTTCTGTACAGTTCTTTCATGTGGGAAGGGTGTGGTGACCTCTTGGTGGAAACACCCTGACAAACCTTGAAGAAATGAGTTCAGCCTTGGGCACAGATTCCATTTTCCCCTCCCCTTTCCCCTGTGCATGAGTCGAGTGTGAAAGAGTACCTGGGCACTGTGGGGTAAGCTGGTGGCTGAGCACTGCTGGCTTCTGAAACTGCCTTGGGTGTCCTGACAGTCTGCCTGGGCTCTGTCAAACCTTTGACTCTCCTGTTGTGCAGCACAGTTTTTAGAAAGTGCTGTGCAGTCTCCAGTGGCCAGGAGGCCTTTAGCTTCTCTGATATTTTCATGGCTATTAAAGAAGCTGTTTTGTCAGGAAACTCCAAACACCCAATACAAAGGGAGTTATAATTAGGCTGCTCTTTGCTGGTAGCAGTTCTGGTGGTGGGATCACATCTGGGTTATGCCATGGTGAGACAGTGTAAGTTGGTTTTATGGGGTTTATGTACTGTTAATCTGTAAAAGCATATCTCTGTGCTACACAACCAGCAAACCACCAGGGAATCTGTCTAGAACTGGCTTTTACATCACAGAGACTGAGTTCATTGTGGCCAGGAAGAAGAGGCTGAAGGTAGTGACTGTCACAGACAGCTTCTGGATGATCCTCTACTTCATTTGGCATACAAAGTTTTTTATGTGGAAACATATTTTACTTCAAAAATTACTTGTGTCCTTGTTGGAAACACCACCTACTTAAATTCTGTTAATTAGTTCCCCTCCATGATATGATCTGTGCTCCTCAGGCCAAGACGTTTCTGCTGAGACTGCTCTGGCCATTTGTTTCTTCCAGAGCACCATCCCCTCTGTTTGCACTTGACAATGTGTCTCCTGTAGGCTGCATGTTGTGTCCTGTAGGACAAAATAATGATTTTTTTTTCTCCTTTTTTTTTTTTCCTTTTCCTGCTCCTAGTGTGAAGTTTCCATGACAGTGAGGCATGTGCTGCAACTTACAAGAAATATGTTAAGGGATGCTCTGAGATGTGACATGAAGGTGCCCAGCCAACAGAAGAGCTCTGCAGACCTTGTAAGGCTCAGGGAAATGAACCTGCTGCAGCCTCATCCCCTGTAGAGCCATGATTCAGAAGGATCCTCAGTTTCAACTATGTCTGTATCTACAAAGTTCCATGCTTTTTTCCCTGGCTGCTTAATTGTAAAAGAGTAATCCAGCATTTAGGCATTTTGTAGGCTTGGCAGTTTGAAATCCAACAAGGAGCTGGGGAGCTCTTAGTTACCTGAAGAGCAATGTGGGGTGACATGGGTACATCTGTCCTGTTCAGGGTCTCAGATGTTCTGCAGAATGAGCTGGCCTGAGCTGCCACATTCTTGTGCCTGGAAATCCCCTTGAAAGTCAAATGTGAGTGGCAGGTTCCCTTAGCTCAGCCCCACTGCCCTGGCAGCCTGGTGCCTGCACTCAGGGCAGCTCTGGTGCTCCCAGCATAACTGGGTGTTCAGCCACAGTATAAAGATATAAAACTGGTATACTGGGCCAGAGCAAATAGCATTCTAGCCTCGAATTCTGTCTTGAATTTTGCCATATGGGTGCACCTAGAAAACTGCAAAATATGACAAAAATTGAGAGATAATGTCTCAAATATCACTCCAGTCTTCTCCAATTTGTTCATCATCTGTATAATTAATTGCCCTGAGATATTTCTTTTCTATGAATCTCTGCAGCCTCCTTTTAAAAAGCTGAGGTCTTCTGGCACCTGTGAGGAGAATGGTGAGAAGCTTCACAGATTAAACAGATTTTGGTGTGAGTAAAAATGTTCTTTGCTCTGAGCCTGCTTCCAGCTAATTGCATTTTAGATCTTCTATGTCCTGTCTGTGTTCAGCAGTGGATGTATATTCAACCTGTCTTCATCCTCTCCTGATTTTGTAGAGCCCCATCAAATCCCGTTTTGACTATTTCCAGGGCAGACTATTGCCTCTTAGGCACAGAAGCTGTCCTGTGCAGCTTGAATGCCTTTCATTATCCTTTTTATCCTTTTCTGAGCATCCCCCAGTCTCTTATACCTTTCTGTGGCTGGAGACCACGACACAGCTTTTAGAAAACATAAACACACACAGTGCCAGACTGATGAATTCTGTGCTTTCCTTTTCCATCATAATTCTGAAAACTTGGTTTTATTTACAACAGACCATGGCACTGAGATAATACTTCCATGGAACTATCCAATTATGAAGTAAGTTGCTGTTTGCTTCTAAGAATTTTGAGATTTCTGCCACCAGTTCTAATTATTTTAAAATCTTAATTACAAAAAGACATTTCGACACAGGAAATATGAGATAGTTCTCTAATAAATTCACATTTCTTGTACAGTAGAACAAGGTAACTCAGGTAGAAAAGAAAATGACCAAGTGTAATCAGCCATAAATAAAAAACTACAAATTGCTGGAGTGCAGATACCTCAAGCAAGGTTAATCAGGCAGTAGTTAATCAAAATGGATTTCCCTAATCATATTTCTGTCTTCTTTTTCTATGAATATATATTTTTGAAATGATTTGACTTGAAAAGAGGTGGTCTTTGTGGTGTTAAGATGTCAACTTATGACACATGGTTTTCCAACAAAGGCTCTTTATTTTAAACAGATGTACAGAAAGTAGAGAAAAATAAACTCACAGGCACTGGTCATAGAAATGGGTAAAATATCTCTTTGGGACTGTGTGTCAGAAATCCTGAACTCAGAAGCCTTTTTTCTGCTATTACTGCCTTTCACCCTCCTGCCATGTCAGGCTATATGAGGATACTTGATGGTGGGCCTTGTTTCCCTGTATTTTAAAGAAACTTTCATTTCTTGGTGATGGGAATACCTTCCCTGCACATTTTATGACAAGAAACCTGGCTTCAAGGGTGGCCATGCTGCTCTATTTGTCACAGATGCTGAAGACAGAAATAGTTTTGGAGGTAACCATGATCCAGCAGCAATTATTTGTGCTCAGGACAAAAGTACCAGAGCTAGATTTCACTCATGAGCTGAAGACTTAAAAACCTCTAGTGGTTCAAGCTTCCCTGGGAGCTGCACAAGATAACTGAGGGTGTTTGCCAGGGGGGAGTTTGCTGGAGTTGCTTGGTTGATGCTGGTGCCAGGGGCAGCGTGCTGCCCTCAGTCCTGGGCTCTGCCCTGGGGACACCCCTGTGCTGCATTTTGGCTATAGGAGAGTGGTGAAAAGGATAATGCAACATAGTTCCTCGTGCAATGGAGGAACAAAAGAGAGAGAGCTTTATTTAAAGAGACACTAGACTTACATTTAGGGTAATACGTGCAAAACAGAATAGACTCATTGGTCCAAGAAGGCAACACCTCTTTGAAAACATGCTTTCTGCAAAGCATCACAAGACACTCCCACGGCTCTCACACACCCTGCAGGTGCATTATCATGGTTATAACTTCTTGTCCTTGAGCAGGCTGAGAAAGGCAAAGCTTCAAGGCTGCTTTTCCCTGGTTCCCAGCAGTATCCAACAACACCCCTGTACCCCAGAGCCCCGTGGGTACATCCATCCACCTGTGCAGGCTCAGCTTGCTCTGCCCCTGCTCTCTGCCAGCTGGGGACAGAGCAGGAAGCTGAGGCCACATTAGCAGGATGCTGAATCTGGAGCAGCAGTGCCCTGCTAGAGATGAGGTGTAATAACTGTGAGGATTAGGATAATGCAGCCGTGGGGCTGTGGTGCAGCTGGCTGGCAGCACGCACGGGGCAGACACAGCTGCTGCCTTTCTTTGCATGTCACTCGTATGAAAGGATCTCCAAAGGGCTCAAAATTAGCTAAAGCTCTTTGTAAGTGCTCTAATCACTGCTAATTATGGTCTGGCTTTCAAAGAGCTCTGCTAGTTTTACCTCAGAATCTCTGGACACTGGGACTCCACCTGTTCAGAAAATTTCAACCTTTACTAGGGATACAGGGTCCTGTTATCTTTTACCCATGGGACAAAGTTGTGCTGAGGATTTATGGGTCATGTCTGTATGTGGGCTAAGTCCATAGCTATCTGCTTCAAGCATCAGTTTGTGCCATAAGAACTCTGCTCTCTTCCCTGTTAGGTACTATTTCCAGTGCAAGAACAATAAACTGAGGCAGGAGGGAGTAGCTGGAATGGGGAATTATTCTGACAAAAGATGAATTTATCTTGGATAACCCTGACTTTTATCTTTCATGCTTTTTACTGAACGTAAGAATAATAAAACTGTTAAATGGAACACTTGAAAGCCTTGATCATTAATATTGCTATTAATGTACATTAGTACCTCAGGGGTCATCTCAGGATCTGTTTAGTTATGAAAAGCAAAGTCCCTGTTAAAAAACATCTCACAGTCTCAGTCCCAGTTCTGCCTGAGAACCTGCACAGGGGCAGGCAGTGCCTGCCTGGGAGCTGCACTGACCTGGGAATGGGCACACATGGACTCAGAGAAGAACTGGTTGGTGGGTACAGCCCCATCAGGAAGATCTTGGAAGACAAGTGCTGAGAAGAGGCAAACACTGCCTGTGAAGAGAAATTAGTAGGAAATGTGTTGGCAAGTGGAGAGCATCTGCACATCTGACACAGCTACAGCAGCCTGCTCTGTGGCTCCTCAGTGCTCTTTGTGCAGAGTTTCTGAGCAGTCTGGAATATCCCTAGGTGCTAAATTTGTTCTACAGATAAGTATGCAATCTATAAAATACTGTGTGGTTTCCTGGGTATTTGGAAAAAAGAATTGGTAGGTTTAAACATTTATAAAAAGTTCTTTAATTTGAGGCATCTTCAGTTCTGGTGGCTTTCTACAGAAAACTCATGTTGAAAGCCCAGAAAGTATGGTAGTATCCAAAATTATCACTCATATTTGAAATAATGGCTTAGGAAGTTCTGGTTATGGTTACATGGCAAGTCAGTGGTCAAGGATAGAACCTGTCTTTGGTGTAAGCAGCAAACTGACTTTCTATATGGGACATGTCCTGCAAAGAGCAATTGCCATTTTGCTTCCCTCCTTGGAACCTGGATTCTTAGGGGAAAAGAGACTTGGAGGCTTGTAGACCCTGTTTCACTTCTCCCCATTCCTGGGGGGAGGGTCCCATCACACCACTGCTCCTTTGCACACCTGAGGGACCTTCATCCCAGCTGCTGAGACCTGAGGCCAGGCTTCTTGTGGGTCCAGCCTTGTTCCTCTCACCTGTGCAAACCTTGGATGAGGCAGAGCTGAGAAATGTGGCACACAGGGGACAGGAGGAGCGAGGATGACATGCCCAGGACATGACCTTCCTGCCAGCAAGTGCCAGCCAGGTGTGTCACACCTTCCTGGAGATAAGGAAATGCCCAGCTGGAGTCTAGGCTGGTAAGATTGTCCCCAAGCAAATGTGTAGGAATGAGAGGGATCATGTAGAGCACGTTTGTAATTGATCCAGTACTGTTGTGTGACAAAACACAATAGCTTTGTATGAGGCTTTAATATAAATCTCTTGCACTAGCAGAGCCTAGTAATTGAATCAATATACAAGCAAGGCTGGGGAAGCATGATGAAAAGGTTTGGTTCCAGGTTAAATGTGAAACAGATGTTCCTCAGCCTTCTCCCCTTCCCACCCTGCTGCCTCCCCCTTTGTCCCTGCCAACTGCAGGCATGGAGTGCTCCTAGTCTAAAATGAATGAGAAGTAGAAAAAAAGGAAAACCAGAAAGAGATTGCATGATCCTTTGGCAGTGATAGCAACAAGCTGTTGGTTTTGAGAGCAAGGCGTTGCATTTGTCAGGGGAAATGGCAGTGACTTTAAAAATATTGGGAGGGGTTGGGTGTCCCTGGATGTGAGGTGATGAAGGAGGCAGGCACAGCCCCAGGAGTTGTTCCAATCACCCAAAATTTCAGAAGGGGCTTGAGGAGCCAGTGAAGGCTGTGTCCAGCATCTCAGCAGCAGCATGAAGAGACTCTACAGAGCAAACTCCCCAGAGTCCAGGATAGCACCAGCCCATGGAAGAGGAGCCAAAGTGGAGTCTGGCATGAAGATCTCCTGCTGTGGATCTTCCAGGAGCACCAGGGAGCTGGGCTCTCCCCACAGGGGATGGATTCTGGCACGAGTCTGGTAATGTCCCCGCCCAAAACAGAGGCAGAGGCATTGAAGGTGGTAGACATCAGTGATTTTGGGGATTTTTGGGTGGGTGTAAGCAGGTGAAACTGACCTCCTTGTCTGCATCCAGGGTGTGAGTAGGAAACCTGAGTGTCATCTTTCGAGAACCTAAACATCACTTTCCAGAACAACCTGTGTTTTATCAGTTATCTACATCTTGAAAATGTTTAATTAATCTCATTATTTGGATTAAAATACCCTACATGACAATGTACACATTAGTCTTCTGGTATTAATGATATTTGTATTTTCTTCAGCTAGAAAATCAGCCATTTTACTGAATAAAAATATCAGATTTGGGTTTTAAGTTCAATCTTTCATTGAAGCATACTGATTTCATCTTTCAGTCACTTAGATAGCTTTTCTTCATGTTTTTCCCCCATAAGCACAACATACCACTGAAGTCAGAGTAACAAATCTATAATTTTTTAGACCATATGTCTTCTATTTTTGAGCACTTGCAAGAGGTTTCCTTCTCTCACTTTCAGTGTCCTTAATCTGTTAACTCTCCTTGATGGTGGACCAGTACTTTGTTTGCTAAATTTCTGTGTTTGAGACTACCTGCCTTCTAACCTAACTGGAGTTTATCAAGATGTTTGAACTAAGGGTCTGTTTTTGATATAGATCTTCCCTTTCCCATCCAAGTGCTTCATCAGGTATTCTGACTTTGTCATCCTGCTTTGTATTAACAATCATACTGAAAATTGAGGCAAAGTTTCATTTAATTTTCCAGAGTTGCTAAAATTATCTGGTCTCAATCTCTAGCCGTGCTACTACCCTGTTTCTCATTTTTATTACCTTATTTTAATTTTTAAAAAAATCTGTATGGAAAATAAAGCTTTTATTTTTGTTTTTAGCATGTCTGGAAGATCTGGGTTACCTTGTGTTTTAGCAAAAGTTGTTGCACTTTTAGAGCTATGATCCTACCATCCTGCACACACACAAAAAAAAGTGTGAACCAGTTAACAGGAGACTTGAAGTCATGAAACCACAGTTTCTAAAATCCAAGGACACAGAAAAATCCAATTCAGTGTATTTTAGATACAAGCTTGAAAACCAAAGCACGTCTCAAATTGGAGTTTACAATAATCCCGTGAAAATCACACAAGTACTTCAAGCATGCACTGCAATAGCTTCACAGAGTGCTTCCCCATATGACCAGTGAAGGTTGATTTTTTACCCAAATAAATCCATAAATAATCCTTTTTATCCTTGGGGTATATTTAGATGAACATCAAGCCTCTCATTCAAAATATCCATTTCCATTTTCTGCCTCATTTTCTAGGGGAGAGCAGAATTTGCCTGCCACCAGAGGTGGTCTTGAGTTAGAGAAATAGTTCATTTGAAGTGACCTGTCTTGAATTATTTCTAATGGCCTTCTCTATATCATAATGCAATTACAGATGGGCCATGTACTGTGTGAGAATCAGTGATTACATAGTGCTCAGTGCAGGGTTTTTGTGAACAAACACTCTCCAGAAAGCTTCATTACTGTAATGTTAGGGCACTGTAATTTTTGGAAAGCCATGAAAATTAGAAGTCCATCAAGACAGGATCAGCAGCTCTAGGCCTTCACTGTATACAGTCTGATAACAAGATCCAACTCTGCCTTAATTGCTGCTGCAAGATCTGTTTGAATAACTTTTCAAGTTCATTCCCTTTGCTTGTGCTGAGAGAAGGGACTCACTGTTTGTATAATGATCATGTAATCAAAAAGCTATGGCCTTTTCTGCCTCCTGGAGAAAAGTTCAGTATCAGCTTTCCATCAATCAAATGGACAGTGCTAAACCAAATTAGCTTTCAAAAGGCATTCTCCAACTGTTGGTTGCCAACACAGAGAAGGTCTCAGAAGATGTGCCATTTTAGAAAACTGGAAATAAGGAATTAAAATGCCATATTCCTTCCAAACCTCCATTAGATTCAACATGTTCCAATGCAATGAAACTAGAAATTGTTTTACTTTTCCATTATTTACTTTCCAGCTGGCTTTAAAACATCTGCACAGTCTATCCAGGGCTTGTTTTTCTATAAACAGGAAAGCACTGTCCCTTTATATTATAAGTTTTGTTGATGTATACATGTATTCACACACACATGCAGAACCATTGAATCAGAATTGTTAGGTTGGAAAAGACCCTTAAGATCATTGTGTACAATCATTAATCCAGCATTAATCCAGCATCCACCACTGAGCTGTGTCCCCAAGTGCCTCATCTTCACATCTTTTGAACAGCTCTAGGGAGGGTGGCCCAATCATTTCCCTGGAAAGCCTATTCCAATGCTTGACAACTATTTCCAAGGAGAAATTTTTCCTAATATTCAATCTAAACCTCTCCTGGCACAATTTGAGGCCATTTTCACTTGTCCTGTCACTTGTCACTTGGAAGAAAAGCCCAACCCCACCTGTCTGCAGCCTCCTTTTAGGGAGCTGGAGAGAGGGATAAGGTCTCGCCTGAGCCTCCTTTTCTCCAGGGTAAACAGCCCCAGCTCCCTCAGCTGCTCCTCATCAGACTTGTGCTCCAGACCCTTCCCCAGCTCCACTGCCCTCCTCTGGATGTGCTCCAGCCCCTCCAAGTCCTCCTTGTAGTGACAGACCCAGAACTGGACACAGGATTTGAGGTGCAGCCTCCCCAGTGCTGAGCACAGGGGACAATCCCTGCCCTGGTCCTGCCCACACTATTTCTGATAAAAGCCAGGATGCCTTCTTGGCCAAGTTCCTCCCCCTGTTTTTAGCATCCAACAAAGCCTCTTTCATTCAGATGTCTAAAATTTAAACCTTAAAATCCTGATCAGTACCTGCTACCAGTTTTTAGACGTCTTCAGAGAATATAACATAATTTCTTAGTGAACAGATATTTAACACGTACAAAATCTGCTGCAAACACCATTGATATATGTGATGTTTGAAATACTCTGAGTAACTTTCAGGCAAAAGCTGTTAATTAGAAACCCAGCTGCTGTTCCTAAGATGGATATCTCATGAGGTTTCTTATAGCAGCTACATGGCTCTGCTTCAGCACAGAGTACTACATGTACTACAGAGTAGTGCATGTCTTTTTACACAGAGTACTGCACGTTATTTTTTTCCTTAGAGATGAATTTTTAGACTGAACCATGCTGCCCTAATATTTTCTGCCAGTCTGGGCTCTACAGAGCTAAGGAAAATGACATCTCTCCAAAACATTTGCATTCCCATCAGAGATGAAGGGATTCCCTTCATCCAGTCCCTTCCCAGCCTTTGTCTGGTGTCAGGTAGGTTGTCAGGGTTGTGGAAGCAGAAATCTCTACCCCATATCAGGACTAACAAGTTCTTCCCAACAAGCACATGTCTTCCTCTTGTGTGTGGTGTGTTTAACCTCCACATTCTTTTAAGATCCTCTGTCCCATCCTCTGACCCTTACTCTAGTTTGTGTGCTTGTGGGAGGGCAGCAAACACTTCAGTACCTCGTGTGTGTGTTGCAAGCATCACTTAAGAGTTTCATATTTCCAGGCTGTTACAGCAAAACACTCTAGGAATTGACCCAGATTGTAAATCAAATGGAAGAAATTTCCCATGGTGCCACTTCTGGAGGACTCATTTCTCACTTACCTCCTGAGAAAAGCACATTACTGGGTATGTTCTCCATCTCAACACAACCTGCTTGCTTGACTTAACTTTCAACCTGGCTAACAAAGCACAGCAAGTGAGCCTTATAGGATTCACACAGTGCTTTTCCAAGCATCTGTAAATCACTTATTGAGAGTCTGAGACATGGCTCAAAGTGGCAAGGTGGCAGCCAGAATTACATCTCACTAATTAATTGGCTCAAAGCTCAGGGGTGGATGTGAAGTCATTCACGTGCAGCATTTTTCAGAGCTTTTATGTCTGTGTGTTTTCCAGACTTGACCTAAAAGGATCAACAGGAAAAGCAAATGCAGCAGACACCACTCTCAGCACAGCCCCACACAGCTCTGCACAGTGGTACCAACCCAGAGAGAGAATCTGTGCTGGGACACTGACTTTTCCTGAGCTATTGGAAAAGCTGATCATTGCCAAGAGATATGGAAAACAGCATTTTTTGTCAGCTCCAAGCAGGCATGGAGTAAGAACAATTGGGAATCTTTGTATCTGGCATTTCCCATGTAAAGTTGGTGCTCCTGCTTCAGACTGTTAACATTGCCACCAAGCTGGGACAAGGAAACCCCCTTGGTATCAGCCTCAGAACTGACCTATGAACCACAGGACCCAGGACCTCTGGTCTCCTTTCACTTGATCTGCAGCCGCTGCAGCACTGGGATTCCTCATGACTATCAGGGAAACTTTCAGAGCTTTTTCCTGTGAAATTTTTCATTGTTGAAATCTCTAGAACTCAAGTTAGATAGCAACTAAAGTGCCTTCCTATACATGTAGTCTGACAACTTCCATCAGATGACCCATAAGGATTTTCAAAATCTTATGTTACATGTGTGGATCCAAGTAAAAATTATAAATATAATTGATTTATATATATATATATATATCATATATATATATATATCATATATATATATATATGATTTTCAATGGCACGATACAGCAACTGGGAAAAATATTTAAATTAATAGTGTTTGTATAATTTTAAAGCCTCTGCTCCTCTTTCAGGAAATGAGCGCACCTGTATAAACATTTGATCTAGAGAAGTTAAAGGTCACATTACCACTACCTAGTCCATGGCCTCTGAAGGTTAAAATATCTTTTTACAAAAAAAATATCCCTGCCTTGAAGAGGTTGGGCAGGTATTCCCTTGGCTGCTGTTTCAACCTTTGGCCTCAGTCCTACAAGCACTTACACACATGCTCAACTGAGAGCATGCAAGTGTCTCTACTGTACACTCAGAGGGGTGTTATGAGGTTCCACTTATTGTGGGGTAGTCTGATGTTGTGATGTTGGACACTTGATGCTTCCCTGTTTTACTGGAATAACCATTTATTGGGATTGCTGTAGACCCAGCACAAAGATCATAAAAAGACTCCTGCTTTGACAAACAACAATATAACAAAATAAACTTTTCGTGTAAAATTCCTGAGTATTGTTTCTCACATTTATTCACACAGGTGAAATGAACTTTTTAAAGATCCTGTTGGCAGGCTATAAAGTTGCTGGCTTGGCTGGAGTGTCTCCATACAGAGGCTGCTGAAGCAGCAGGGCTATCAGGTGTTGGATGCTGCAGGTTTTGGGCTCTCAGTGCTGAATGCTGCAGTTGCACTGCTGGAGTGTGAAGTGACATGACAGTCTTAAATGGTAATGAAATGCTTCTGGGTGGGAAGGAGAGGAAAGGCAGCTGCTCTTAGCTCAGCTGGCAATCTGCCTCTGGCTAATGCTCTCCCTGCTCCCTCTGCCATTAACATCTGCATAATTTCTAAAGGACTGATATATCTGCAGTATAAAATGTACTGGTGGTGTGAATTCAGCTTGCACCTGTTACTCACTTCAGGAATGATCTTACTGTCTCTTTTGTGGTGTCTCTGCCGCCTCATACTCATTGCCAAAAAAAGTAATTGCTGACTGCAAACATCTGCCTATTCAGTGTTTCACTGAGCAGTTGACCTTTACAGCTTCACATTCAGTGTGTTGCTGCAGTGAGGATCATGCTGGTTTCTTCTTTGATATCTGGAAGGGGTAAAATCAATTTTTTTACCCTTTGGTCATAGTTACATTATTTGCATGGTGATTCCCTTCAGCAAGTGGAACAGTATGTCCCCAAAGAAGTCATCAGTTACAGCATGAGCTGAGTTTTCTGCTTGGTAAGAGTCTGGCCATGAAGATTTCCTGTAATGTGACAATTTGTATCTCAAATGATGCCAGGTTTTACTGCCACATGCATATCTCAGTTTGGAAGGCATAGGCATTCCAAATCACAATGTAACATAGAGAACTATTTTTAGTCATCAGTACACATATTTCTCACATTTTTCTGAGTTTCAGGCATGAGCTAATAAGGTTCAAATTCTTAGAAGACAACAGTCCTCTCCTGAATATGATGGTTTAGAAAGGATCTCCAAATATCTAGTTCACATCTCTAAAATCTTAACTTGTTTGGTTTGTTAGTGTTTTATCTGCTTACAGGTCTTTTTACTTTCTTTTAGAGAGGCAGAATTAAAGAATGGAATTAAGCTGTTCATTTCATGAGAGTATGAGTCCCTTTTTAATATATATATATAAAAGAAAACATTAAGGGAAAAAAGGCACATTTTTAACCTTCAGGTTTAGTACAACCAACAAAAAAACACATGAACTTCTGAATCTTGAAAAACCTTGGCCAGACTTCAGAAGTTCAGTATGAGCAGGTCTATTGGAGTTTCTTATCTGCAGAATTTAACTAGTGTATCTATCATTGTGAAACCACTGAACCATCTAGCATCAGTTTTCAACAGTACTGAGACTAAAAAGGAGAAAATAAGTACAAGATTGTACTTGCAACTTTATGTCTGTTAACATTTATCTCAGTGGTGACAGATCTTCTCTTTCTTTTGTGAGGGATTGATAACAACCATGGGGTTGATAATAATCAGACAGATCAGGCTGTTAAGCATTATGGAAACCTGCTGGGATTCTTTATTCACAGCAGTCTCTCAATTGGTGACTGTCATCTGGTGGACAGGGCCACAGGGAGTAATTTCTGACACAGTAATTGAGGGGAAGAACCTGCCCTTCATTAAAGTGATGTGGAATGAATTTCGTAGGCAATAATATATTTTTGTTGGTAGCTTCAGGAGCTTTTTTTGCCATGTAATAATAGTGGTGCCTTGAATAGTTCCCTGAGCCACAAAGCCCTTGATTTAACCCACAGCAGCACCTGCTGCTCCAGAGCATCTTTCCAGGTGCACTGAATACCTCTCACTAATATCTGGGCACTGCTGCACTTCATTTTCCTGGTTATGTTGTCTGTGTACAATTTCCTCACAGAGGTCAGGGCAAAATTTATTCCATTAGTGGAAGCACAGTCACTGAGCTGGAAATGCTGGTTAAGAAGGAGCAGTGCACTTTGTTTTCATGGGCTTTGCAAAAGGGGGCAAGTTTTCACAAATGCTAAGCATAAATTATCTTGTAAACTGAGCCTTTCAGAAAGTCCTTGCTCTTGAAGCTCTCAACTCATTCCTGTTTTTGAAAGTAAAAACCGGCCCTTGGTTCTGTGCTTCTGAATCTTGGACATAATATAAAAAATTAGTTAGCACCTGATGCTATCATGTGAGACCACCCTGACCTGCAAACCCATGTAATTTCAGGCACACCAGGACATCCAGTTGGCCAAATTTCACATCTGTGCAGAGGCCAAGCTGTCCCAGAAAACCAGATACACATTTTCATGGCTCATAAAGCTTCACTTTGAGTGTCTGTGTGGTAGCAGATCTGGGCTTGTTCATGAAACAGCTCCAAAGGGTACAGATAAAGTGAAACTGGATTTAAAAGAAACATTTCCAAATTATGCATTTGTCATATCCCAGATGGCTGGAACCATGCATTTGTCTCAGTAGCATGTTGGACCCTATCTAGCAAAGGACAATGACAGACTAACAGCAATAATAAAACTGATGAAAAGCACATGCCCCAAGGGGTGACAATTGATTAAAGAAGATAATTTTGCAGATGTCTGAGAAAGCTGAAACTTTAACACAGTTTTAGTGTAAGAAAGTGGTAATTCTTCCAGTTACATGATTCCACATGGATGCATCTGGAGAAATATTTCCTGATGTCCAGAAGAGCAGATTCTTTGGAGCATCTCCAGCAGGGCTCCATTCAGGGGAGAGAAGCCAATTCACAGCACACTGGCAGTGCTGAACAGGCAGCCAGAAGTTAACAGCAGATAAATCACTGTTGGTAATTATCAGTTTGTACTCCCAATTGCTGGCTGCAGGTGGTTTGCCTAACCCTGCTTCCATTCACATCGGGGAGAACAGATTTGATCCTTTTACTTCCAGTGGAACTGCAATTTACTGGGGCTGGAGGGCTCAGCCCTTCTCAGCAGGGCCTCCCTCCTTCATCACAGCAGTACCTTTGTCTCATAAAAGGCTCAGCTAACCTTGCTGATCCTTAAAGGATGAACTGTGTGACTCTAGGGTTTGTCAGACAACTACTGAAATGTTGCAAAATGTGGAGCTTTGGAAAATGTTCTCCTAACTATGCAATTGTAGTGATGACAGCTTCCTAGAGATATACTTTACAACATTGTGATGTCTCAGTGCTTTGTAACAATTTTTTATGTGTAGCTAAGCAAATTGTGGTGGAAGAGGTTTGTTCACTGGAGAATAGGTCATTATAAGCACATCCATATTTATGATCAAGATGTATAGGACTACAATGTTTCTGACTGCATAGCAATTATTTGTCTATAATTGCCAAAATACAGCCTGACAGTTTTTCATTTCACTTACAAACTTTAATGGAGCAACTAATCTGATTTACCTTTGAACAGCTGGGAACTCAAGAGTTGCATTAAATGATTTCTGCTAAATGCTTTTCTGTTGGAAATGCTTTTTCAAGACAGTGACTTTTCTGTAGATCTCTGACAGAATATGAATTTTGAACTATTTTTTTCAATTACCAAATTATGCTCACTTCAGGAGTTCTTTTTTAAAATTTGATTGAATGCATAAATAAATGAATTATATATTAATAGAAAACATCTCTTTTTATCTGTCATCTGAAAACCTGTATATTATTCAAAATGCTTCAGTAGTTAAGCTCAAAAGTGCGAATGCGAATATTATTTGAATTCCTAAATTCATAACCTATTTCTGTTTGGTTCAGGTGCACAGTACATGTAGCCATAGTTTCTGAGTCCTGGAGAGATCTGTCAAGCCAAGTGTGAAGATGTTTAGCAGCTGATTTTGACATTAGGAGGATGTACTCTCAACTAGTTTGAAACAGGCAAGTTAGTGTTTTATGAGGATTCAAACTGATTGAACACTTTAAATGTCAGACATAAATCTGAAGGGAACTGATAGATATAATATAAAAGCCTTAAATTTAAGATCAATCCTTTCCTTCACATTAAATTATTAGATATAACAAAGCTGTATGCCTCTTAGAGCCACCCACTGCCATTCATCCAGAGAGCTACAGAACCTGGGTCACACATGACATATCTGCTGCTTATTTCATGTACCACAGGAGTGGTGAAATAAATTACATGCATCCCTATACCTATATATATATACACACATATAAAAATATATTTAAAAAAATACATATTTATATATATATTTATTTTATGTATATATATATGCATATATAGGCTGTGTGTGGCTGTGTGTGTCTGTGTGTGTGTGTATGTGTGTGTATTGATGTTAATAGTCATTACACTTCAATAGTATTTCAACTAGTGGTAATTGTTAATGCTAACTAAAGGCCAACTTTATGATAATGAGCTGTAGATCATGTGGTGCCTTTTAAAATGCAGGAGTGCAATAACCACTGTATGTGCATGTGGTGTTAGATCTGTGGAGGTGACAGAAGCAAAACTCGCAAGGAAATTGTTGAAAATTTCAACATTGAATGGGTGGAGTAACCAGTTTCTAGTTAAGAGATTGTGACACTTCCCGACACACTAGAAACGTCCAAATATTTCATTTCATTCATGCTGAAAAATGGAGCAGAGGGTTATTCCATGCTGGCTGCTTTGTGGCTGCTAATCTTTTAGGGGAGACATGGACTCTAAAATCATCTAATGCAGACAGTGGGATTGAGAGGAAATTACAAAGTCTATGATCTTAAGTTAAATTTCATCTGCCATCCACTTCAAGAAGAATTTCTTTGGACCACTGAGCTTGTGAAATAAGCACTGATACTTGGAATCAGCCAGGAAATGTCAGCAGTGTCCTAGAAGGCACGGGAGCTGACTGGTTTGAAGTGGTATCAAAGAACTGGTTACTCTCTGAATTCCTTTTGAAATCTTGCAAGATACACTTGCAAAACTGTTCTGTTTAAGAGTAACTGTGCTGTACCATTTACAAAATCCAGAAAAAAAAGGAAATCACAAGTCATATCACAGCAGTCTCATATTTCCTCTGAGACACAGATTCCCAGGAGAGGGACTTCTCTAACTCATACAACTCATACAAAAGAAATTTCCATAAAAAGAGGGAAAATCTACAAATTGTCCTCTGCCAAGTTTGAGCAATCACTGGAAGCTCCCACAGGGTGTGCAATAATGAACCCTGAGAAAAAAACCCTTAAGGCTAGAGCCAGAGGAATTCCTCATTTTGGAAAAAAATTGCATGGAAAGTCCCTTCAGTGATGGGACAGGAAAAATGAATCTTCAGTGAGGAACTGTGACTGAATTTCACTGTGACAGTAAAATCCTTCCCATTTATGCTAATTCAAACAAGTTTCCAGCTGGAGTCCATCAGATTGGAAAATTGATATAATTCTGAAGAAGTTGAGGAATTATGGGATTTACAATTTTCTTTCCTGAAAATTCTAAAAACTTTTTTTCACCTCAAGAACTCGGTTTTTTTCCCTTTTGTTAGATGATAAAATTTGAAACAAAAATACATAAGAAAAAAACAAGGGGAGAAGGATAAGTTGGAAAAAAGTAATCTCAAGATAAATTATGTCTGCTGTTTTCCAGACTGGTATTGGGAAATTTTGAATTTGCTCATTCTGCCAAAGTGATCACTTGCATATCTTTGAAAAGAGATTTGCACATGTACTTAGAAGAGGCATTTCTCAAAAGAGTCATGAACAACTCTTTCCTCCATGGAATTGCTGTTGCATGAGCGTGCACACACAGCAGGCAGTTCCCAAGTAGTTGCAGTGTCCATCTGTTTGGGAGATGGTTATCTGCCACTCTGGTACTCTCTCCTTGTGTGCTTTGCTCTGTGCTTTTGCTTATGGAAAATTCACAGTACTGACAAACATTGTTCTGTTTATCTGCATGACATAACACAAGATAAGCAAGAGGATGGGATTCCTCATTGTGTAATACAGAGGAAAAACTGGGAAAAACTGACCTCATGTACCAACTAATTCTTGAGTAGCTGAGCAGTCTGGAAGCTCCTGCAATGGCTCAGGGCAGTGCCAGCTGCAGTGGAGTGTGTACACTGTAATAAAAGGGTTGTGTGTGTCTGTGTGTGCAAACAGGTGTGGGTGTGTGTAACCATCCATCTGCTACTAGGGAATATCTATTGGATGCCAGGATTGAGCTTTGGTTGCCTTAGCACGGGCATTTAATCTGATCTGAAATACTCCTCAATGTCCTGACATCTGGATGTGATTGGCAGAAGGACAAGCATCCTCTGGACACTCAGCATCCTTCTGGCCAGCAGGTGGAAGTCAGATTGGAAACCTGTGACCATATAAACCATATAAAACAACATGTTTGGTTGACTGAATTATTCAGAATTTGATTGTAGAAAAGACACAGATCTAATTTTGTCATTACTGTAATAAACCTCCTAAAATCAGTGATGCTTCTCTAGCAAGTACAGATTTTTGTTTCCACCTTCCACTTCATGGTGTTACATTCTCTGTCACTGAACTCTACATTTGATAGAACAAATTCAGGAACTTGCATTTAAATACTATTTCTGCCAAAATCCTTATAGAGGACTGAGGAAAAATGTAGGTTTATCCCAGTTCCAAACAAGAGAAAAGGAAAGTGAATAATATTAGGAAAAATTTCTCAGGACAAAAGTTTTTAACCATTTACCAACAATAAAATAGATAGATAAACAAATACAAGAGTTTAGATCAAATTGTTTTCAAATAAGTATACAGTACCACACCTGCACATTACTGTTAAGTTACTGTAGACGGATTAACTACACCAGCTAATTAGTGACTTGTCATTTTCTTCTGTCTTCACTCAGAGTCAGGATTAAAAAACAAAGGAGATGAATTTCTCATGTTTGGACTTGGTTGTTTATTAAATCTTATCTAAAGTACAGAGAGCTCTGCAACACTTCTAGCTACCAGCTAAAAATGAGCAAAATGGAGCTGAACCTAGCTAGTTACAAGGTCTTTAAAAGCTGAACAGTCCAATAAAGAACTAACATCTATATTATCTATACTTTTTGACCCAGTAAGCAAACTGTGATCCACAGTGCAGCACTAACTATCCAAACAGAAACTATTACCTGAAATCATGAAGAAGAAGAAGACAGAAAGAGACAACACCCAAAAAACTCCATCTCATCCCATACCTATTACTATATTCTAAAATCCTCAAATTCAAAACCCCTCACCATGTGAAATCACACACTTCTATTCTAGCTGCACACCCATGACTCTAACTCCATCACTCAAATTTGGAAGCCTTCCCCAAGGCCTCAAGTCTAGTGAAGTGCTCCCCTGGGGGTCAGTGCCAGAAAGCACAGAAAGCTGAAACTCCAGGCTTGTGGATTCCAGCAAGTTACCATACCCATGAACACTGGGGTAGCTTGGAGAATTTTTAATTTCAGAATTGTGCCTTGGAAGCCAATCAGGCTGAGGGAAATGTTCTTGTTGCTGCTGAGTGTGAAGGGCCAATGTGTCATCTCAGCCCTGGTAGCTGCCAGCTCTGCTCCAGCAAGACAACTATTGAGAATCCTTCCTGACAGTGCTATGTGAAGGTGAGGAACTACCTCTGTGACTTATCTACTTACCAATTATTACTTTAGGAACTCTAATCAAGGCTTTGTGACCTGAGATTGACTCAGAAGTGCTTAGCTAAGGAAATAAGACCTCAGAGAGGGTGAGAGTTGAGCTATGGCTGTGGTGACAGCTGTGTAACTCAGGATGTTCTTTATTCTGTCAGAGATGTGCAGACACTTCTATTCACACAGCTACTGCCACTGTCAAGCAATGGAAGGTGAAAAAGAAAATAAAGCTTTAAAGGTGCTTGAATGGTCCAGGAGAACTGAATTGTAATTCTGTATTTCTGAGAAGAGTTTCCCACCCTCTATTTTTTTCAGAGTGGTTTCAGGAACCATAGCATCTGTCACTCCCAAATCTGCAGTGTTCATGGGGTCCAAAACTGCTCAAAACTTTCATGGGCTTGTGTTGGTGCTACCAATGAAATGGGCAGCACTGGTCATTCACTCCAGATGAACACCCACTGGTTCTGTTATCTCTCATGCAAATTGTGGCACTGGGGAGTAAGGAAGGGTTACCAAGTGCAGTCTTATGATACTGTTCATATCATTAAAAGTCATTGCAGCTGTGATGGGAAACCCTAGAAGAAGTACAACATATCAGAGGAGGAGTCACTGTAAGTGCTGCATGCCAGACAATTTGATATTTCCTCCCCAGCTGTTCAAGCCACCTGGATGTTTCCATGCAGAATAGCAAGATTTACTGGCAGTCTGTTGTCACATCACCCAAGAATTTAATCTCTGAAAAAATCCCCTGTGTAAGTTCTAGGCAACCTCAATTCTCAGATTTTTTTTTTTCCTGGAGCATTATAAGAGGATATCTGAAGATTTATGACTTTGCAGACAGAAGATAAAAGGAGATTCCAGCAAGCACTTAAATATAATCTGTTTAAACTCAGGAGTAGTGGACTCAAATAGATTAGCCATGATAGTTAAATCCAGAGCCTCCCAAGAGGGTGACATATTTACAGAATTCCTAAACATTGACTCTGATGGACTTCAAGGAAAGCTTGTTTTTTCTTTATTAAAATATCTCTAAATTTGCCCTTCTTTTAAAGCCAACTGTAACAGGGCCTGGTGCTGAGTGATGCCAGGAACTGACCACCTGCTCCCCAGCTCTCTGTGTGGCAACTGGAAAAAAATTACTTTGTCTACCAGACCTGTAGAGTTTAGGATATGGTAAACTGGACACATCTGAATAACAAAAAGATGCTTAAAATTAAGATTCAAAGCCTGTACTTTAAGCCTACAGAGACTGTGAGATTGCAGAACTAGATGCTACTGCATCTTGACAGTGTATGAAGATCAAAGGCAATTACTTAAACAACCAAAAAGGGATTTAGAAATCCACCTTTTAGCATGTATTTCTGAAAAATCTTGGCCTGTGTTAAGTATAACTGAAAGGAATGCAGCTTTGCATCCTCTCACATGGGAATATTGCTTTCCACATGCAAACAATGTGTGTGCACAGACTGGTGTATAGTTACTTGATCAATGCAGGGCTTTTTTTTGTGGGTTGCTTGGTTGGTTGGGGTTTTTTGGTCAGAGCATCAGTAAATTTCTTCATGGATTATCCTATGAATTGTGTGTTAGACACCAGGGGTAATTATTTTTTATTCTTTTTGCCTCCAGTCATCTCCCAGTTGAACTTCTACATCCAGTTTCCAAGTGCATGTTTCTATGAAGTGGACAAATTGTAGATACTCCAGAGAAGAGGGGCAAGAATGACAATAGTCCTTGAAAACATGATCTTTGAAGGAAGGTTTAGGGACAGAGTTTGTTTAGTCTAGAGGAGCAGAGCCTACTGGTGACACGATAACAGCTCTCTGGTTTATTTAAAGCTATTAGGAAGAGGCCAGGGATAAATTGTTCACTGAACATTTGGAAACTGGACAAGAAACAATTGACCTTTCAGCAAAGAAGATTCAGGTGGTATTTTTAAGAGAGAAAAAAATTTATAAGCACAATTAAGCATTGCAACATGCTACTGAAAGAAGCAGTGAAATCTCCTGCAGATTTCATGACAAACATCTGTCAGACACAGTCTTGGCCAATGGGAGATTTGGCATCCAAGTGAGGGGATTGTCTAAACCCCTTTGAAGTCTTGCTCTAGTTTACTTTCCTGTGCCTATAAATTTTGTGTGTGTGTGTCATTTGCTTGCACACTGTAAGAAATCTGGTGGTGTAAAAGTTGGTGATGTGAAGGTGTGTCTTTGGGTAGCTTCAATATTGATGTGTTCAACCCCTGATGTGTTTCCTTGTCTGGTATTGAAGCCATCAGGGGACAAGGTGACCTGGCAGGAGCCTCCTGGTGTCTCAAACCCTGGAGCTCTGTGTGTCAGCTCCTGAACCACCAGAGCCCTTAGGGCTGGGTGCCAACAGGTCCCTTAAGGCAGTTTAAAGCAGTATTTAAAAGCCATCCTCTGCTTTCTGGTGTGCTCCTTACAGCCTGGTGTAACAGAATGAGTCTGTGGAGAATGAGAAACAGAGCTACTGCAGGTTTTACTGCACTGAAAGAAAGCCAAAACATTTCATTTCTTCTTGTAGGAGACTGTGATTTGAGAAGATGGGGGCTCAGATGCATAATGCTGAGGATGTGTGGGGCTTTTTTACCTCCATTAGGCTTCAGTGGCTCTGGGACTTGCTAACAGCAGAATGCTAATGCAAACTGCTTTTTAGCTTGCTGTGGGATGGGAATAATAGGGGAAGATCAGTACTTATGTTGCTTTGACACTCCAGATGATCCTTTGAGGCTCTGAAAAGGTCAATGACAAACAAATGCTGCTGGTTTGGTTTCACTTGAAGCTTCTGCAGAATTTGAGCAGGGTAAGTCAACAAAACAACACATGTTTTACATAAAAAATATGTTGCTCATAATAGTTTATTTTTAATAAGAAAAATTACCCATTCAGGAAAAATTTCTGACATTGTCATGCCTTCTGAAATTTTACTTAAAAATTGTAATTTTCTCAATTTATTGTTTGTGAATTCCTTCCCCCAGCTTCCCTATTCCTTCATATTGTATATCTGAAAAGCAGGGGCTTTTTAGACCCTGCAGTACCCCAGCAATGGCTGGTGTGAAAGCACATGTGCACAGAGCTGGTGTTTATAAGGATGCCACCTAATCCACTTGGTCCTTTAACTTTTTGGGCATGTTCTTAACCTCTCAACTCCTCTCTTATATCTTGTTTCTGTTGTTACTCCTGGTGTAGAGCTGGATCACATAATTTTTTTCTGTTTTTGTTCTTTTGGAGTATTACTGGCTGAGGACAATGTATCTTTTGCTCCAGTGGATTTTATTTCCTTTGATGACAGCAGCTCTGTGCCATTTGGTCTGATCAGCCCAGAGAAGAGGAGGCTGAGGGGAGACCACAATGCAGTCTGCAGTTTCTTCTGAGGGGAGGGGAAGGACAGACACTGATCTCTTCTCTGTGCTGACCAGTGACAGGGACATAGGGAATGGCCTGAAGCTGTGCCAGGGGATGTTTAGGTTGAATATCAGGAAGAGGTTCCTCACCCAGAGCGTGTTTGAACACTGGGCAGGCTCCCCAGGGGAGAGGCAAGGAGCACCAAACCTACCAGAGCTCAAGAGGGGTTTGAAAAATGTTCTCAGGCACATTGTGTCACTCTTAGGGGTGTCACTGGGCAGGGCTGGAGTTGGTATTGATGACCCTTGTGGTGCCTTCCAGCCCAGCTTATTCTGTGAATTTGTAATCCTGAGATTCTGTCTCAGTCCTGGGTCTGATCCTGGCTTTGTCTGATTCCTCAAGTGCTGTGCTTAGACTTACCCCTATCAAAGGAGCATTTTCCCTGAATGGCACATGGCAGTGTGACACCTTTTCTCTGTAGCTGTGTGAGCCAGGATTCAGAAACACAGGCTGTGTGTTTGCCTCAGACCTGAGTCACCTGCACCATCCCATCATCCCAAATTGTGATATGTACTGTCAGGGCACTGTAAAACCTGACTGTCAGGTACTGGGGAGGGTACCCAGCAATACAAAACAGCTTTGTGAGGTTTTGTCTTTTGTTTTTTGTTTTTCTCCTGTGTTTTATCTTTGCACTCAGATTTTTTACTATGCTTTCTTCTTTCCAATAGCTTTGTTAGCCTTGCTTTGTGCTGAAATTCCCACTTGGCACTAGTGGGTTTAGTTTTTCAGTGTTCTGTGGCCTCTTGCTGTTACAAAATAAGTTTACAAAACTTGCTCTCAGTTTCCTGGCCACAGCTGATTCCTGCAGGCTGCCAGCAGACCACTTTTCCCAACCAGAGCTGTAATCCACTGTGGCAGTAGTGCTTCCTGACACACAGACAGAGTATTCCAATTCTGATATTTTCTCACAATATCTGTTTGAGATTTCAGAAATCTGTCAAATCTTTGCTTTTACTGCAAACCCTCTTAGTAAATGCCTGACGTGTATGTGGTTTGCTTTAAGCTGAGTATTCAGAACTACTGAGTGCACACATTCCTCTATTTAATGATGCCAAATCTTAAATTTGGTGAGATTACTGCTAAGCCACCATGGAATGAAATCCTGTCTTGCACATACATCCTGGCATGGGGTAAAATATAATATCTCAGAGTAGGTTTTCTTGTAATAGGCTTAGGCCAGGCTTAGACATTGAATTTTTTCAGTTTGTAGAGCCTTGTTCTGGACAGAGCCTTTCTGGTTGCCCTAAATCTCTCAGCAGCAGCAGCTCTCAAAGGCACAAACCTCAATTCCAATCCTGGCTCCACAGTCTGCATAAAATGTGTTTGCCTGAGCATTCTTGTGGTTGGCTTTTATACAGTATTTAATAAAAGTTATGCCATCCACCCAAAGGTGAGTAGAAGGAATCTGTCCATTCTAAATAGGGCCATGGATATCCTTATCCCAGTGTCTCTCTGAGTGTATGTCCTTTGTCTCTTGGTGGATGCCATAGCCTGACTTTATTTAGCCCCTGACCCTACACTCCATGTTCATTCAGGCTGTTCTCTAAGGCTGTGGTGTTCCATGATAAATGCTTTCCTTTTGGTCAGTTTTACTCTTCCAAGTATCACTTCTGTGGTCTATGACTTTCAGCCCATTTCTTCACTTTGCTTTAACTGTGTGAAAGCACCTGCACTTTTGATAAATGGGCACAAAGTCCATACAGCTGGCTGCTCCTGCTGGTTGCTTGATGTGTTTCACAGTTTCTTATCCATCACAGTTTCCTATCTTATTGCTTGTGTCTTTCAGAATTCCCTCAGTTTTAGTCCTTGATGACCTTAGTCCTGGTGGACCCCAGGCCATTGCTCTTTATCCTGTTATTTGCTCTCTGGCAGCTGCTGTGGGTTTGTCAGCCTGGTCTCCCCTTGCCATGTCATACACACAGGCCAGCTGTGAAATCCAACTGGCCCCCACAGGTTGTGCAATGTTTTCTCATTCTTTCACTCTTCTGGAAAAGCCCTTGATGGAATCTGGATTTTCAGTATCACTCTCTTTTAATGGGGATTGCTCACCTGGGGTCTGTGCAGACCCTTTACTGTCCCAACATTGTCCCTTGGTTGATTTTGGTTTACAGGACCTTGGAGACTAATTCTGCTTGCTTTCCCAATTTCTCCAGTAAAATAGATTGTGTCTTGTCTCTTAAAAGGGAGGGGTTTATAACTAATTTTTATAACATTTCACTAGGTACGACCATAACAATTATTTCCTCTTTTAAGCACAAGTAAGTCTCTAATTCTGTTCTGCTCTGTCTCAGGACTAAAGTTTAACTTACTGGAATGCTGCAGCCTTGATGGGCTTTGTTCTCATATGCACACTTCCTTCTTCCTCCAACAGCTACTCCTTTTCCCAGTTTCCATGCAGGGGCTTAGCCTGTCCTGTTCACTTACAGCCAATGACTTCTGTAGTGGATGTAAATAAACCCTTTCCTAAAGAATGTTCTGTGTTTGTTTTATGGAAAATAAAATCCATAATAACCTATTGCATCAGGAATACAGGAGCCTCTGGAAAGCAAAGAATCAAAGTTACACTGAGTTCTGAATTGTCCCTTCATTTGAACATGATAATGCCCAGCTTCTCAGTCTTCCCTCCTGAATTCAGTGTATCCTTCCACCCACTCTCTTGTCCCTCAAAAGATGACCCTGTGCCATTTATTTCCTCTTTCTTTTTATTTCCCTTTCAAATCTTCATGATGAGAATGAAAACAAAGACTTTTTAAAAACAAGAATGTTTTCCAGCAATTACACTTGGGCTTGAGTTTGTCTCATTTCATTTGTATTTCAATCCCAGAAAACTCCTGTGACTTCAGATGTCACTTGTGATTTTGCTTAAATCTGAGCACAGATTTAAGTGCCTTCTCAGAAAATCCAGTTTTAAATGAGACATGTATGTATTGACTGCAGAGAGGAGACACAGGTTCAAGGAAAATACTCAGAGATGCAGACATGCCTCTGAAGGAGCTTCTGGCAGCAGGTCCCAGGGCCAAGTGAGGAACCCCTGTAGTCAGAGGTGTTTAAGTGGGGGGATTCCCCATAAAACATTTTATGCAGGATTAGGACCTACATAAACAGCAGGATGTTTTTTCTGCATTTATGTCTCATGACAATGTGTTCCCAGCAATGGTTTCAGAGAGTGAACAGAGGCAAACAATGAGACAAAGTCTGCACTTGATGGCTCTTTGCTGGCTGGAGACAAAGGCATGGATGTTGATATCTGGGAGACTGTCAAGCTTCCTAACCTGAATTGCTCCCTGATTCCTGTGTCATCAGAAATAACCAACCAGATCTTCTCTGCTGGTGCTTCACTGGTATTTAAATTACTGAAAATGTGCAGGATGGTTTGAATTATCTCTGAACAATGGAGCCTATTCAGGCTTTTGGTGAATCCACTAAATCCTTTATGTCTGGTTATATGGAGGCTATATTTGTAAATGAGTTGATTTTTCTGCTATTTCTGAAATGTTAATAACTGAAAATATTTTATAAGACTTTATTTTACTACCAGATTGTGGGGGTTTTGTTCCAATTGCAAACTCTCCATTAAATATTTTTCCTAGAATTGTTTGCCTTATTCTACCTTCATGCTAATGAAATAAAATCTCAGAAGTGCCAGCTGCTAAAGAGGCAGATATACATTGGTGGAACAAAGTCTGACATTATGCTGGCCAGAATATGAATTCCTGACTGGAGTTTGTGTACTTCTGTTGCTCTGCAGGCTGCAGTGAGTGACTGCCTGTTCTGACTCAGTGGTATGAAAGGTAAGAAATGGGAAGATTTCCTTTACTATGGGTTCATTTCCTTAGCCTCTCTCCTAGCTGAAGTGTAAGAAATGTGTACCACATGTTAGAGAAAAGTGGGATCCTGTCCAGCACAAGTATTGTCACACTGATAATGCCAACACCTTATTGAAGAAAACTGACCAGTGTGAAAGGCAGTGGCTATGTGACAATTTAACACAGGAAATCTCAGAAGTCAAGGATACTTACACACAATGGATAATTCTTCATGCCAATTGCCAGCTTGTCATTTGAATAATTGTTTTTATGTGCAATTATTTGAGCAATTTTAACTGAATTGAAAATAAAATGTTTTAATTCTTTTTTTCCCCTGGTCTTTTTGTCCTGTTCAGTGGACAGCTGTGCCTTGTTGTCCTTTGCCCCAAAGCTGACTATATTTCTGCTCTTGTTGGTTATATCTGGATAATCCAGAGCTGAAGATATCAGATTGGTACTTAGGACAGCTATTTGTATAGCAGTGAAAAAGACTAGCAACAATTTTTTGTTTTACATCTTTTGTTAGAGAAACCTATTGTGTCTGGTGTGAGTGCAGGAACATGGAGTGAGAGCCCACATGGAGGTTGCATGGATATGAAATAGAGCCCCAGAAAATTTGGGAGGACCAACCAAATGTCAAAGGTTCTTTATACACCTGTAATTTCACTGAGTTAGAAATATATTTTATACCACTAGAACACCCACTGCTTTCTGTCATGCTTTGAGCATGACCTGAAAATCATTACCTACAGTTTGAGGGACTCCCAGATGCTTCTGAGGAGGTCCCACTTTCTCTTTTACTCTTCCTTCATTTGCTGCTGCTGCTCTGAGAAGGCAATCTTTCAAAGTGCAGGTTTCATCACTCCTATTGTAACCACAGTGGGAGGTTTTTAGTGGCTGGTGCTGCTGAAACCATCAGTCTCTTTGAGAAGACCTTGGAGCTCTTTGCAGCTGTGGGCAGAAAGCAGCTGCTGCTGCAGAGGGTAGGGATGGATGGATGGATGGATGGATGGATGGATGGATGGATGGATGGATGGATGCTCCTGCCCAGCAGCTGGCTGCAGCAGCCAATACTGCTGTAAATCCTTACTCTGCCAGCAAAGCCTCCTGCTGGAGATGTGGCTTATGTCAGCAAAATTTGTTCTAGGATGCACTTGTCACCTCCATAAATACATTTGCTATGCTACCATAATGGCATAGATTTGGGAAGAGGGAGAGATTAAATTTACAGGTGAGGATTTGCTGGTATAAATGTATTGGGTTGAAGTGGTGAATGCCTTTGCACTCCTAAGTGAGGGAATTAAGCTGGCAAAAGCACAATTTCACTGTCAGAAGCAGAAGGCATTAGTAGTGCAGGAGCTTTGATTTCAGGACTGGAAATAAATATCCATACATATGTGCATACATGTAGATATGTTTTGTAATATTGATATGTGTATAAACACTTTATGTAATATATATATATATGTATGTGTTCTAAACAATATCTATACCAAAGTTCATCTTTTGCTGTGACTTCCTTGAAACCCTCCAGAAAAACCAACCTATCATGAAAGCAGAGAAATGGCATAAAACATTGATATAAGTAATATCTACATTACAGCTTCATATCATGTCTAAATCCTGGAGGTGCAGTTAAGCACTGTGCTCATGCTCCACAGGTCAAGCACAAAGACAAAACTATTGCCTGCAAGAGCAAATGCTGAGCCTAGCCCCATTCTTGATAGAAAGGATAAGTTGCAAGGACAGTTATTTTTTTCTTAGTTGAAGTTAGCCAACTGGGTCAATTCATATTCAGATACCAAAGAAAGAGAAAACAAATCAGAATTGTTTGGGAAATCTATTTATATGTGCTATAGTTGGAATCTGCCTTGGAGTTTTTTGGACTTTATTTAGGTTGACTTTCTAGTGTGGTCTTCTGGGATTCTGAATGACCATGAGAAATATGTATTTTTTAGTGACCCCTTCTGATCCAAAAGACCATGTCATGTCAGATTTTGACATGGGTGCCTTGTTACAGAGGCCAGGAATGAAGGGGATTTTTGCTTAGAGAGGACAGGGTGAGATTTTAAATACTGCTGCAATTAGTTTCTGTTTGTTGCGTGCTCTGGCTGGGAACATTTACAGTTGTCTGAGCTGCAGTGTCACTCAGTGGGACCAGGAGATGTTTCATCTTCCCACCATCACCACTTCTTTGACACTGACTGACACCCTGAAACAAGGAGCAGGATGGCCAGACAAGAAAGTTGCTTATTGAAACAATGAGTTTCCTGAAATAAACAGAGCAGTTTTGCCTCAGCAGGCCTGTTCCCTCCCTGGAACAATGCTGGCCATTTGCATCAGCTAAATGAGGTTTGTGTTTTGCAGTCTTACAGAAGCCTGTGTGTCACTATGGGCACTGGCAGATAAAGCCAGCACGATAATCACTGAGGTCATGGGGAGGAAAAGGGAAGGAAAGGGAGATCTGAACCAGATATTTCAACTGCTGCAATAGGGAATTAAAATGATGTAATTGCTCCAATATTAATTTCCCTTTCCTTTGCCCTGATATTTACTTCCTAACAACTTTTTGCTATCTAGTGCCTTTAGTCATTTTCTCATACCAACAGAGTAGCTGCACTCACACTCTGAGGCTACTCCAGCTGTCCTCAGAGTGGAGAGACACTCTTTAAAAAGAAAGCCAGAGGCATGGCAGGGGAAAGAAAAACATGAACTGGGAGAACCTTGTTGGATTCTTTCCACAGACGATCCCCAAACTGAAATTGTTTTATGAAAAAAGTGTGGCAGAGACATGATAAAGCTTTTTTGTTTTGTTTCATGGCTGGGTTGTTCCTTGATGGCTTCCAGAAGACAACCTTGAGTTACTTTCAAGAAAGAATAAATTTAATTTCGTTTTCTTCATTTGTCAAATAATAATGAAATTTGGTCTCCTTTTTCTTCCATTGTTTTTATTGCTGATGGCTGCTGAAGGGTGGTACATGTGCATGTGAAAAAGTATATTAGTACTCTTTGCAGATTGGTCACAGTTATCCCAGGCTAATGGTGCTTCAGCAGTGCTTTGGTGGTACAGGTTTCCCCTTTGTGCCCTGCTCCCCCTGTCCTGTGTGCACAAGCACAGACAAGCACATCCTGATGTAAGCTGCTGCCCTTCTGGACAGTCTCACCAGCCAAGGCATTCCCCCTCATCCATCAAGCAGGAGAAGTCAGGAAAAGCCCTGAGACACATCTCCCCAGAGCTGGAAGGGAAGGTCTGCAGGTTTGAATTCTGAACACTTCTATCTCTCTCATTTCCATGACATGAGCAAAGATTTGATTTGGTGTTTGGGCTCTGGGCTGTCCTTCCCAAAGGCCAAGCACATTTGGCATTGCATCCACAGCTGGAATGTCCCTCCCCTGTGCCAAAGCTGGGAGCTGGTGATATTGGGTAATGTGTAAACTGCATTAGCCTAGAGAAGTCAGCACATACAGTGTGTAAACACAGTTTAAATAGTTTGATAAATCTCTGGGGATTTTTTTTTTCGCTTGTTTGTTTGTTTTGTTTCTTTAATGTAAAAGGTGGATGTGAGAGTTGAGAAAGTGCAACAGTGTCAGGAATTAATTCGCTGTCTTCAAGAGACAATTGGCCTTAATTACCATATCCAAAGAAATGAAGTTAATGTGATGCAACAAGGAAATGCCATGCCCCATTAGCAAAAGATGTTTTCAGTTAAATCAATGTTGTGGTGGCACAGTTGTGTGGGCTTACATGAATAAGCCCTGCTCTGGAGAAAAATATGGTTATAAAATAAAAATCTCAAATCTGAAATCCTTGCTGGAACAAATGCTGTTACACTGGTCTACAGTGTTCCTAAGAGTAAGATTTTTGCAAGTATCTGTGACTGAGAGGTGGTATTTGGGTAGTCTGCTGGAGTTCAGGTAGTAACAGCAACTTTAAACCCTGATTCTGTATTTCATCATTATTAACCAGAGAATTTTGGCAAATGGTTCTCTTCAGATTCACATGTAGAATATCTTGAAGTGATTGCATGATAAAACACAAAGCTATGCACAAACTCTCTTGCAGGCTGGGTAAGTATTGTTCTAAATGTACTTAAATGCCTTTTCACAAATAAATGAATAAATAAATAAATAAATAAATAAATAAACAAATTAATTAATTAATTAATTAATACTGGTAGTTAATACCATATAGTGTGGACATGATCATTGTAGACTTTTATATAAGTAAACATAAATATTATTGATACTTATGTATGTATTTTAAAATATGGGAAGTTCGTATTTCTTTTATGATGAAAAAACAATGAGTGATATAAATGAATCATGTTTTGCCAAGCCATTGAATTCCATAAATGATTCCAATTTAATTATCCTTAATCTTTTGCTCCGAGCTACAGGAATTTAATAAAAATTAAATACTATAAATATGTAAATAATGGTCATCATCAGGCTATAGAGTTAGAGCAGAAAATATATTCCATTAATTGGGCATCTTTTCTTCCTATTTAGCTGTACAGCATATGAGATTGCAAAATTGGTGTCTTCCAAACATATTTGAATAGTCTATAAAAAGCATGTGGAGAACTTTAGGCCAGTCAGCCTCACCTCTTTCCCTTGGAAGGTGATGGAGTAAATTATTCTGGACACCATTTCTGAAGCTATAAAGGCCAGGATGATTGAGAGGAGTCCCTGGGGGTTACTGACTGGGAGGAGGAATCCTGCTGGATCCATCTGATAACCTGTGGTGAGATCACTCACTCAGGGGGTGAGGGGAGAGCAGGGGATGCTTAAATTGACATTAGCCAGACTTTTCATGTCTCTCATAACATCCTCATAGGCCAGCTGATGAGGCACAGGGTAGAGAGCTGCACAGTGAGGTAGTTCAAAAACTAGCTGAGTTTCCAGGATCAAAGGGCTGTGATCAGCAGCAAGTCCAGATGGAGGCCAGACACAGGTGATGGACCCCAGCACTGCCAGTGTTCTCTGACTTTGGGGGATAGGACAGCACACACCCTCAGCAAATTCACAGATAACACAAGGGAGAGAGAGGCTCCCTCACCAGAGCTGTGCTGCCACTCAGGGTCCTGAGTATTCCAGAGAAATGGGCTGTCAGGAAACACAGCAGGTTCAGCAAAGGAAAAAACCATGTCCTGTCCCTGGAGACATGTCCCATGTCCCTCCTCAGGCCAGCTGGAAGCAGCTTTGCAGAGCAGGTCTGAGGGTCTTGGGCAGCAGGTTGAGCAGCAATGGGTCCTTGTGCCTAAAGCTGCCAACAGCCAGAGGTGGCCATTCCCCACCCTTGGAGACATTTAAAATGTGCTTTGAGCAGAGGGTTGGACTGGTTGATGTCCAGAGCTGCCTTCCAATCTCAAAGGTTCTGTAAATCTTAATGTGGGAAGAAAAGCTGTGAAGCTGAACACAGAGAATACACAAAGTGCTCCATAACTGTGGTGGAACAGTGATGATAGAAAATCTCACTTTCCATCTGAGCACTAAGAAAATTCCACTCCAAGGAGTCTATTGAATAGAATCCTTGAGCTGATATGACAGCATTGTGCAGGATAGATTTTTATTTCTCTTAAAGCATTTGTTGCAGTTCAAACCACCTGAACCTGTACATGTGGAGGACAGTGGTTAATGTGCAGCTTCTGTATTTGTCCTGCATGTTACTTTTCTTGCACAAACTGTATAGGAAATAGGTGTATGTCCTAGCTATGGCTGGGAGAGAGCTGATTTTGCTTTTAGGAGCTGGTACAGTGCTGTGGTTTAGATGTAGTATAAGAATAAGGTTGATAACCCTCTGATATTCAGTTGTTGCTGAACAGTTCTTACACTGTAAAGGACTTTTCAGGTTCTTACACCAGTGAGGAGACTAAGGGTGCATGAGAATTTGGGAGGGGTTACAGCCAGGACAGCTGACCCCAAAGGGATATTCCATACCATGCTGTAGAATAAAATGGGGAAATTGTTTGGGGAATGGTGATCTGCTGCTCGGGGATTGGCTGGGCATTGGTCAGTGGGTGGCAAACAATTGCACTGTGCTTCACTTATTTTGTATATTCTAATTTATGATTATGATTAATATTATGATTATGATTATGATTATTATTATTATTCTTCCTCCTTCATTTTCTGTCCTATTAAATTGTCTCAACCCAAGAGTTTTACCCTTTTTTCTATTCCCTCCCCCATCTCACTTGGGTAGTGAGCCAATGGCCGTGGGGTTGCCTGCCAGGTTAAACCTCAAGAGCATCATCCCTCATGTTCCAGTCTGGTCTTTAAGAAAGAAGGGTTTATCATGCTAAGGTATAAATACACTTCCCTGAGTCTACAGTCTATCCACAGAAACTGGTGCTGTAAAATAAAAACCACAGAGTTTACCTTTTCTGTAAGGACCTGCTCTGTTCCACTGGCTGGTCACACCAGAGTAATGTTTACTGTTTACTTCATTGCTTGCCTAATGCACCAGGTCAAGCATAAGCCTGAGAAGGTAATAGGTTAAAATTTCTTTTCCAATAAAAGCAATGAGACCTTTCCTATTTACTTCAGTAAAGCCAAAATTTTACTGTCTATGGCATAACAATCTACAGGACCTTTAAAGGGATTCTCTCTAAAACAGCAGTGATATCAACAGGACTCTAAATATTAGAGGAGATTCAGAGTTAATTTATGCAAACAGTATTTTAGTGTAATTCTATAGCCAGTGACAGAGCTCTTTCATAAGCACAATAACTTGGTCATCTCATTTTTCCCTTTGCTTATTTTATGTTTATGGATGTGGGCAGTTAGGAAAAAAAATTTAGACTATAACAAAGCTGTTTTCAGTTAGTGAAACAGCAAAAACTTACACCTCTAAAAAGGGCACTGTAGTGTCTTATTTATTTATTCCCTGGCTAAAGTGTGGCTCCATCACTTTTTTTTTTTTTTATTTTTTTTTTTTGTTCTGGCGGGATTTTTTTTTGGTACTCATTTTGTGAAATAAAGTTGGCTGTATGCTGAGAATACACACATTAATTTCAAACCAAAGTGAATTTATTCAGCTTATTTATAAATCTGTCAGGATCAAAAACTATGGAGAAAAAGTTATTTATCTGATGCTACATACTGTATAGCTTTAGGCAAAACAGAATCCATAGGACTGCAATCAGATTTGGGGGGGATGTGTGCTGTGTCCTTGGATTTTCTTCTTCCCATTGACCTTTCCTGCAAGTAGATATTTATCCTTTTTAAATAGAGTCCCTGCCACAATCTCCAGCTTAGCTGTAACTCTATCTCTTTTAGAGTCTTCAAGGGTGTCAGAGGAGCCTTGGGTTTTTGGCTGCAGTTCTTCCCTGCAGTTTTCTTCCTTCAGACCTGTTCCCTAGGCTGTTTCCTTGCTGCAGAGGGTTTAAATTTGTCCTAACAGCTGCAGCTCTTTTCTCCAAGGTCAAATGAGGGCTAACCAATTCGTTTTAGGTTGGGAATCATGAACTCAGAATAAAAGCATTTGAGAGAAAATGTGGATCAAAGAATAAGTGCTAAGCACAGTTGGCTCCCCAGGTAGTCACCCAGCTCTGCCCAAACAAGCTACCATGTGCAACCAAGTGCTTGCCAGCAATCCCCTGGAATTTCTGAGATAGCAGCATTTGGGGTAATTTATATTTGACTGACTGTAGGAAAAAATTCAGTTCCCTATCCTTTGGGAAAGTATTCAGTGGCAGGCAAAGAACCCTCTAGCAAAAATCACGAGTTAATTTTAGCTCTTTAATCTTAACTCTCTAGGAGTTAAGAGTTTCCATGTGCTTGTTCCATGCTCTCAGCCTTGGTGCAGGCTCTGCCTTTCCAGGACAGTGTTATCTTGTGTCACCACTCGGTTCCTGGTGACTCAGGGGAGCCCCAAGTGTCACCAGTGACCCCAGCTCCTATCACTGAGCTCTGTCTCCAGCTCTGTCAGGCTGGCCTGGAGATACCCCTGAGTGTTCCCATTCATTCCTGCTCCTGCTCACGTCTGTAGCGTTGTGCATCCTCTTGGATGGGTTTTTCCCTGATGTGTTTTGCTACATTTTGACAAAGGGCATACAAAATGTGATACCACAAACAGGAAATACTGAGCATGTAAAAGCAATGCATCTTGGCAATACCAACATAAATGTTTTCACTGTAAATATGAGTTCTGTTGCTTAGTTTTTGCTTATTTCACACTGACACAGGGTTTCTTTGCCTATTGGAATCTTTTGCAGTGCAGCATTGCAGAAACAGAGGTTGAAACACCTCAATGGCCATTGGCACTTCTGCCCTGGCTTTGCTGTAGATTTACCAGCAGGTTGATGGATGATGCTGAACACACTCACATGAGTAGCATCCTTGGGTTTTTGTCAGGGCCTTTGTAGACCCTATTAATCAAATGGGGGCTCTGCTGGACTTAGCTTTAGAGTTAGGTTTCCTTTCGGATTGGAAAATTTAAATATCCCTAAACTTGTTTAATCTGGAAAATCAACATATTCTCCATCTTCATTAAGATACAGACAGCATTTTTTGCCATTTCATTAGGACTCTACTGGAATATATAATTGTATATTTATATATAATATATATAAATATATATTATAAATTTAGTGTGAAGTCTTTGAGAGGTGCCAGACAGCACATGTTACCAAAGAGTTACTTTGTGCCAAAATCCACTATTGTTGTGTTGCAATCAGGAAATTGGTGTTTCCTCTATTTTCTGGTGGCCTCAGTGGGGATATTCTGTAGAACTGGAAGCATGAGGAAGCTGGCACATCCCTTACCATCCCTTACTGCCCGTGCAGTGCTCAGTGGTTTTAGAGCAATGGGTGTGTGAGCTGCCAGAAACCCCTTTCCAAAGGGACTCTTACAGCTGAATGTGCTCAGTTTATACCTCTGTCACCCCTTGGCCCTCATTTTTGGGATTTTAAGAAAGGTGTGGTCAAGGACAGTGGAGCATCTGCAAGACTTATAGAGATGTTCTTGAAACTAAACCTGCCAGTGGTCCATCAGCTCCTTTGTTCCTGCTTGGTGCATGTGAAGGGCACCTCACCAGCAGCAGGAGCAGCCCTCTGCTGCTGGAAGTATTTGCAGTATGCCAGGCTGGTAGCTCAACACTGAGGTCCAGGCAGGATGCACAGGAATTTTCCCCAAATGACAACTGCTGAATGGAGATCTCTGAGGTATCATGTGATCCTGAAACTTTACATTTCTTCATCTTTGTGTCATCATTAGGCTTCCCACAAAATGTTTGATTCTGTAATATTGGAGGCATCATTCATTAATTATTTGGTCCTGCTCATATTTCATTTTAGTGATCACCTGTGGGATCTTCTTACCTGAAACATGGATAATTGAATATTCCAGGTACAGCAAAACTGGAAAACTAAGATTTTGTGGAGTGTGTATCTGAGTGTCTTTAGCTTGTTGTGATGTTTTGATTTCATGAATCACAGCTGTGAAGCTTCTTTCTGCATTAATGTATGAATCTGTATATATTGGTAGCTGCCTGGCATGTTGAACAGTGTTTTTAAAGATGTGTATAAACAGAATTTTTAAACATGTTTGTTTTTCCTTCTACAGTTGCCTTATGACAGTGTTTGCATTGGCTGAACTGGCTCTGATCATACAGTCTGTGTAAGGTAATAGCAGCAAAATATTCCTGTGAGCAGGCAGCTGGGGAATGGCCCCACATAGGCAGAGGAGCAGTAAGTTAGTAAAATACATCCTTTGAAAGTGCCAGAGTTTGCACATTGTTTGTGAACAATGACATGAACTGCTTGAAAGTGGTGAGCTCAGATGTCAGGCTGGAGTTAGATCTGAGAATTTCCAGTCTGCTGATCCAGTCTTTGACTCTGTTTTGTTTCACTGTTGCTGGGAAGCAGATGTAAGGCCATGTTTACACTATCAGATAACAGTCTCTGCCTAGTTTACACCTGGTCTCCTGCCTAAATGTTAGTGCATTCCTGAACTTCCTGTTCCGGTCCACCAGCCTTCCTCAAAACAAAATGTGGATTTGCTTCTGGGGGCTTTCTACTGGTTCCTCCCATTTTCAACAGATTCTGCAGGTCACTTCTGAGCTCCCTTTGCATGGTGCAAACCCCCAGCACTCCCCACAGGTTTTGTACCCAAATCTGCTCCTCTGAGCCTCCATGAGAGTACTCTCACTTTACTGTCCCATGCTATTTTAGACACTTTGAAATGATTTCTTCTCCCTCTCCCTTGTGACTTGGTGTCCAAAGGAGATGCTCACTCAGATGCAGTGCAATGTGGACACAGTCAATATTAATATTGACTGGATAGGCAAGGACTGCTCTCAGAGATGGAATGTGCAAAGAAGTGTAGACACAGCCAGTTAACTGTGTCCACAAGTGTTACTGGGGGTTATTTCAATCTTATTCAGACTCAATCTGACAATGCTGTCCTAAACATCATCCATCTTGAAAAATATGGCAGAAAAGATCCAAAACATCTCCTGGAGGGTGAGCTGTGTGGACTGAGAATTGGCAGAGAATTTCAAAGTTCTGCGGCAGCGCTCTGCTGCCTACATAAGCAACTGGATAGAAACTGGAGAGGAGGCTGCTGCTCAGACTCTGGATTAAAATCAGACAGATTCTGTGTCTCAAGCTTTTTTCTCTTCACACTGTCTCTGTTTGCAAGCTTTTCTTCTGTATTTCCTGAGAACACCCTCCATTCTCACTCTGACCTGCTGCCAGTGCTGCTCTGCTCATTCCCGTGCTGCCCTGGCTGCTGGCAGCAAGTGAGGCTTGGTGGGATGCTAGGCTTGGTGCTGCCTGTGTGGTCAGCACTTGGGATCATCCTTCTGGTGCTCTCTGCTTTCCCTAGAAGCACAAACACTCCTCTCCACCGTGTGCTGAGCTGGAGGGGTGCAGGAAGGGAATATGGAAACAGCAAATCACCCTGGCAGAGAGCAGACACCACTCAGCTGGCAGAGGGATTGGGAACTATTGAGGATTACAACTTTCTCCATTGTTAATTGCCATATTTGTGTTGCTCCTCTTTTAGTTTGGTCAAAAATGCAGAGTTTGTGATTTAACTGTCACTGGTTAGACATTCAGATATTGCTGTTGTTCATTTGTTCACTGATTGCTTTATCATAAACACAACACAAAGTACAGACATGCAGAGATGGAAAAATGTGTGTATGCATGTACATATGTAGATAGACACAGCTGTGGATATATCTGTATCTATGTGCATGTATACATAAACATAAAAAGGGAGAAAAACAAGAAAGAGAAATAAAATTACCATAAATATTTCTTGCCTTGATTCTGCACTATTAATGTTTTCATTCATTATTTCATGATTTGAGACTGTGATACAACTTGGGCTGTATCTTTTGGCAATATTTTTCCCAATGAAGGCCAGGCTGAAAAAATACAGTAAAAGATAATTCTGCCTAACAGGAAGCAATAATTCACACCAATGTGAAGTTTAAGAAACTTCAGCCAAACTTGCTTCTACAAAACCTTACTGTCTACTTTATTCCTGGCAATCAAGGAGATTTGGCTAGCAAGCAACAATATCTTGTTAAATGTTTTTTGCTTGACTTCTGAAAGCAAAAAAATGTGAATTTCCTGTAGGTATAAAGACAGATGGAGAGCTGTCCCATGAACACAAGGATGTGTTGTAAGATTCTGTGCAATGATTTTTAGGGGATTTCCCTAATCTTTTTCTACAGTTAATCACACAAGAACTCTCAAATCTATTTAGAATAAGGGGAAACCTGCACAATTAAGATTGTGAAGGCAAAAACTGAGATAAATAATTTATGTTGCTGTCACTAATTTCCCTTTTGGCAAATCTTTAATCCATGAAAGACTCAGCCTTTAGGAGGCTAGAAGGCTTGAGAATTCACTCAAGCTGAGTAATTCTATGTCTAAAGCAACATCTGAAGAAAAAAATCAACACAGTTAATGAAATCATTTGGAAATGGAAAGGCTTTTTGGGCCAGGTTCAAAGTGGGCACCACTTCCAAAATCAGGCACAGAAATGGTTTCCTCTTCTGTTTCTTCATTCTGGTGTTCTGGTGTGCAGGAAAGCCACAGTCCAAAATGCTGTTAGGGCTCAGGAATGAGGAACTGGCCACACCAGGAGCCTGAGGAGACCAAAGAGTGAGGTGGCTTTCTGGTGGTTTTATAGTTCCCATCAGGAAGAGAAAAGCTCCATTCCCACTTGGAGAATTGTGTAGGAGTCTCCTTGTGAAGGTAGACCTGAATTTTGTGATTCACCTTTCATCAAGGAAACAAATAATATAACCTCTGATTTAGAAAAATAATTCAAATAATCTAAACTTTTAAAAACTCTTCTTATTAAACATCCTGTTCTTTCCTAATTAACTTTTAAGTATTAAGCTTCCAGGACCTGTGCCATTGGTGGTTTTTTTGTTTTGTTTTGTTTTGTTTTGGGTTTGTTTGTTTGTAGAATCTTTCCCTCATTGCTAGGGAAATGTGGTGCATAGCCAAACAAGAGAATGAGAATCCTCATGGGATAAGGAGCAAACATCTCCCCAGCCTAAGCAGACAGAAGACAAGAACTGAGGAGAATCTGCAAGGCTCTGTCCTTAAATGTCTCTTTTGAATAGAGCCAAGCTCCCTGGAAACACCCTGAGAGAATGTAAAAAATTAAAAATATGGTAGAGACAGGATATGAAGGTATGGGCTAAATCCTCAGCCTGACTGGATGATGTAAGGATGTGCAGGAGGTAGAGCTGCACAGTGACCCCTCAACACCTTGTTTGTGTTCCCATGCAAACTGTAAGCAAAAACCGCTCTCTTGTTCACCTGAGCATTGTTTGTTACCCCTTCCTGTGAGAATGGATGTCTCCAGCTTGGGAAAAATCTTCCTCTCCTATGTACAAGCCTTGATATTTTTACATTTTAAAGGGCCCTGGCCAGTCTGCTCTCTCCTGAGCCCACTCAGGAAGAGAGCTGTGCTTGAGATGGGATAACCAGCTCTGGAAGCACAGCCCTGCCCCACTGCTCTGCTGTGGGAGGGCAGATGGGCCCCTTGCACACCCTGGATTTTCCCTTAAATTCCTCCAGTCTGTGCAGGGCAAGGGAGATAGCCTTCCAGGGAGATATTCCCTATTTCCAGAAATGATCTGACACTGTGTGGATGTTATCTTGTAACCATGGAAATGGACAAAAATTAGTCCTTGGGCTACAACCAGACTGTTTTCAGTTTCTAGAGAGGCAAAAGGCTCCCTTTAATCCTTGGTCTGGAATTGGCAGTCCTGCCACCAGCATGGGTCAAGGTTTTTACCATGATACTAGATCCTAAAATTCATCTAGCTTCAGGAAAGTTTGCCACTCTTGCCTTGGGAATTTCCTTCCTTCCTTTTTTTTTTTTTTTTTTTGTTTTTTTGTTTGTTTGTTTGTTTTTTGGGTTTTTTTTTGTTGCAACACCACACAATTAGCCCTTTTGAGTAATGTATCGGCCTTATTAAAATCACAACCTGGCTATGAAATCATTGTGGCATGGATATGAGAGTATTAGGAATACATTCCAGGAAGCCTAGAGTGCAATATATCAGAATCAGTTTGTAGTTTTTTGTATTTTATATTAATTTTATATAATTGTAAATAAACAGCATGTAACTTAAATGATAAACCTTGTGCAAATTGTGCTAGTGAATTATAAATGTATTTATTTGGTTGTGAGTGTATTCACTTGTAAGAGTTCAGATCATGAATCAGTCTGTACTTTAGAGCTGACAGTGTGGATTCTGACAGCTGAAAATTTCCATCTAGAGAACTAAGTATGCTTTGAGGTATATGTACAAGGTTTTTTTGGAGTTCTGATCTTGGGATCATGTTTCTTTAAAAAGTACAGAGAAATCAATGTCCATCACAGCAAGGTTCTGGTCTGTTGTGTGAAGTCAAAAATTCCATAAAATCATTTTGAAACCCCCACTGGGTGATTATCCAAGCAGATGCAAGATTCAAGGGAATTTACCCTTTTCCTGCAAGAGTTTCAGAGCTGCAGATGAGACTCAGCTGTATCATGGTCAAACTGAAACAAACTTTGGTTTCTGTAATTCATGGATTTAAGACCAAGACTTTCTGTGGGCTCTGCTTCAGGCAAGGATCTCCAGAGAGCTGAAGTCTGTTATGTCCTGCCTGCAGTGATAGTTCCCTTTCTGCTGTCAGCTCCTTCTCCTCTGCTTTGGAAAGGTGTGGAGAATGCAGAGTGAGGCTAAGTGTGTATAAGGCTCTGTGCTGCTGTCATCATCAATCATTTTTGGCTCTGCAGCCCATGGCTGTGGTGAATAATGTCTGGAACTAGGTCTGCACTGATGCAGGTGCCTGGAGGGAGGGACAACACACCTTGCTCTGTCAATCTGCATATGGCAACCATGAAACATCACTACCATGCAATGAAAAGCACTTATGTTCTGGAAGAAGCATTAATTATGATGTACATATATTTACACACTCATGGAGTAGAATTGTGTATATATAAGTGAGTGAATGTATCCACATATATGTATCTGTACCTATATGGATATATAGATATGGATGCATATGTTTGTAAGTCTAAATACATTTATATATTTTGTGTATATATAAGTGCATTTGTATGCAATGTATAAATGTGTAAATGTATAAATGTATACATTTACCACATATCAGGGAAATTACTGCAGACTTCTTGGTTGCATGTGTCCCCTTTACTCCTCTCAGCCTGTGTGTTTTATCTGGGTGTTCCAACTTTATGGCACATCAGAAATCTTCCTTGCTGTTTACTCAGACAAAACTCACCATTTAATTGCTGTCAGAGACTGGCTGCTTGCAAGGATTCACTTGGAAACTCTCTAACCATGAGTGTGAGTTCAGAAAGTGAACTCTAATGAGCCCCTTCCTCCTCAATTAACTCACCATGGAAAGAATTCTGGTTCTGGCTGCTTTGTCTGCAATTCTGCAGTCACAGACAGGGATGAAGACTGAAAGATGTGCATGGTATTAGCACAACTGCAGTGCTTGGGAAAGCTCTTTTCTGGGCTAGGCAAATGCTCAGGGTATCTGTGAAGGTTATCTTCCCTCTGCAGAAAGACATATTCCTTATTTCAAATAATCTGTCTCCTTTGATAGGGGTAGTGAATGCCTCTAAACTTCTACTGCTCATTTTGGGTGTCCTGCTTCCAACAAAAAGGAAAAAAAGTCTCAGGGAATGTTTTTTTGGCAAGAAGTACAGCTGTTAGTTATTAAATTAGTGTGAATTTATCACTAATGGGATTTGGAGTCTAGGCACACATCAGAAGTAAATAAATATTGGGACCTCCTGAAGTGAAATATATTTATTTATTTTGTTTAATTCTGCCCATTCTCAGCACTTCAAAAAGGTTAAGAAACAGAGAGGCTGGAATCATAGACTGGTTTGGGTTGGAAGGAACCTCAAAAATCACCTAGTTCCACCCCCTGGCCCACCATGGGCAGGGACACCTTTCACTATCCCAGGTTGCTCAGAGCCTGATCTAGCCTGGTCTTGAACACTTCCAGGGATCAGGCATCCAGAGCCCCTGTGAGACACCTGTTCCAGTGCCTCACCACCCTCACAGTAAAGAATACCTTTCTAATATTATAGAATCACAGTTTCTCCTCAGGGCTGTTCTCCATTCACTCACCACCACCCCACCAATATCTGACACAGGTGAAGATCCTCCTCCATAGAAGGGAAGGAGACTATCTGAAAGGTTTAGTAGTTGGTTGGTAATTTTTTTTAACTGTCTAAAGATGTGGACAGAGATGTAAGGTACCTTGAGATCTTTCCTAGTCTTACTCCTTTCCTTAGTATCAGGATCAGCCAAAACTATATAATTTCTGACAGATGTTATCCTGTCTGTGATGAACAACTTCATTTGTGGAGAGTCTACATTTTCCCCAGGCACCTTATTCCTGTATTAACTTTGACAAGAGAAAACTTCCTTTAATATTTAGTCTTAGTTTCCCACAATTTTTTTTAATCTCTGGCCAACCAGATGAAGAACAGTTGGCTTCCTGCTTGTTTTATATGGCCTTTTATGTATTTATATCAGCAAGTCTTCTGTTGCCTGGAGAAAATGTTATCTTCTTTTAAAATATGAAGATTCAGTGGTGCAGGACAGCTCTTATAACACTGTGGGTCTGTGAGAAGCTGTGCAGACTGTCAGGAGCTCATCTGCTCCCCAGCATGGCTTCACAGGCCAGGTGTGATCATTTAAAACCCATGAACCACCCTTGGCTCATGGGTCACATTTTGGAAAGCATCAATATAGATTTTCAGTGAGAACTGCCATATGTTACTTGTGGTATTTGATGTACATACTTCTGACCATGTGCCATGTAGTTTGCAAGGTAGATGGGAGGCTGATCACTATGGGACAGGATGGGGCACTTTGAGATTTGTGTGGATAACTAATCCTCAAAAACAAGCTGTGCAGTTAAAAGAATGTATATGAAATTGGTTTGGATTAAGCCTTACAGTAGAAAACATTTGAATATTGTTTTCAAATAGCAGAGAATAAACACTACCTGTGTCAAGAGATCACCCTAATGCCTTACACTTGGTAAATTACCTATCATAGGTTTGAAATATGAAATTATTTACAGGTAATAGCCTAATTGAGAAGGCATTTAAATGAGTTTGAGCATACACTTTTGCCTTGCTCTGAACATGGATGTGCTCTTTGAGTGGTCTCAATCCATTTCTGAAGAACATCTTTGTTCTGATCATATTATCCTCAGAGCCTCATTTGCATGTTTTATTTTCAGTGAGTAAACTGTTAGGTTAAATTATGTTGTGTCTTGTTGTTCCAAATGTCAACATACTTGGGGTTAGCACATGGATAAAAAGCTGAACTCTCTGCATCCCTGTGCTCTTGATGACACACAGTGACAGGACAGACACTGAGCCCTCTCTGCTTTGCTTCTGGACAAGGATCTTTGTCCAAACACAGGTCTGCAGGGCACCTTGCATTCATCATTCATTTATTAATTTATTTGTCCATCAGCTAACTTTGTGACAATTATTCCTGATCAGAGACTGTCTTGGATATTGAAAGGTTTTTGAAATTCCCCAGAATTCTTAAGGCTGCAATACTCTGTGTCTTCTGCCCTTTTAACAACCATTCAACATTTTTGTAAGAGAAATGTGATTCTAATATGTTTTAACTGAAGCTAGATGAATACTGGCTGAGGTACACTGAAAAATAGCATTACATAACATCAGATGAAGTGGGAATAAAAATTTGTCTGCCTTTTCATGCTTGAATAACTTCTGAAATAATTGAAAACTGTGACTTGTTGAAAGGCAAGGGCCATGTGCCACAGTGATTCTTCATCTGTTGAATTCACCAGTCAGATTGCAAATCTTTTCTCATTCCATATTAAATTTTATTAGGAGTATTAGAGTTAATAATGCTTAATGCAGAATTTGCCCCTCCTGACAAGGATCACTTCCAAATCCAATTTGACTGTGGGGAGTGCAGTATCATAGAAATGGATGAGGCTACAGGTAAATCTGGCTAAATGTTGTTAAATCATAAATATTTAACCAGGTAAAAGCCTGGTGACTCTGAGCAGGGTACCTGGAATCACCACAGGATCAGCTAGGAAGAATCTACTTTAGAACACAGAAATAGGAAGTTTGAATCTATTCAGAACAAGTCTATATAGTGTCTAACTCTCAGAGCTAGGCAAATTCATCTATTAGGTTAGCATGGACAATTTTTTACCTTATTTGACAGAAATATTTTCTGTCTACAGTTAAATCATTTTAAGAGTTATCCAGGGGATTTCCAAGGCAGTACAAGCACTGTGAGAATGGAAATGTGCTTACTTTGAGACCTTTTAGTGGTGTGGAAATTTGATGATATCTTTCTGCAAATAGAAGTCTACAGTCAAATATAAGTTTACAGTCACCTGCTCTAGGTGAGCTTGTTTTGATCTTCAGATGCCCCTTCCAACCCCAAGCACTCTGTGATTCTGGTACCACTTTCAGCTCATCAAGGGCATTGGGTTGTTTGCTCTGGGTTCATCCTGTCCAATGTGTCCAATAAGGATCTGAAAAGTGACAAGCTGCTGATGAAAGCAGCTACAAAGAGTTACAGAAGGACCTCATGGTGCTAAATTACTGCCTGATGAATGACAGATGAAATTCTGTGTAATGTAAAGTGGTGCATGAGAGAAAAAGAATTTTATATTTATGCATCCAGTGATGAACTTTGAGCTGCTATTGCCATGCAAAAATGAGATTCTGGAGTTATTGCAGCCAATTTTACATGCTCTTAGCAGCAGTCAAACTAAAGACTATTTTGCCTGGATAAAGAAACAAAGCACACATTGTTATGCCTCTGTACAAATCCATGATGCACTCTCATCTTGAATATACTATATAATTTCTTATTCCTTCACATTATTTCACTAGATATATAGGGATAATAAAAGAAATAAAAAACAAAAGGGTACAAAAAGAGTGTCAGAAATCATCAAAGATAGTAAAAAATGGAATATTTTTCACTAGAAGAAACAAATAGCAGACTAAGATTCATCAGCCTGGAAACTTCCCAGGGGAGTCTATAAAATCATGAAATGTGAAGAATGGCAATGTGAAATGACCTCCCATAAGATGATCAATAGAAGGTATCAAATGAAACTTGTAGAAGTCTGGTCCAAAATCAAGTGTTCAAACACTCTGGAAGTGTCCCCAAAGATGCAGATAATGGCACCTGAAGACAAGTTTTAATGGTGAGCACAGGATGGTTCTGTGTTGATGGATGGAATTGATGATATTAAAGGTCTTTTCTGACCATAGTGATTTTATGATTGATTAAAACAAAAAGAAAAGTGTGAGTTTCTCTAAATATTGTGATGTTAAGGCTGTGCTGCAGAACACTGCAAGTAAAAAAAAATACATGTGATCAAAAGGTAGATGAACAAATTCATGGCAGAAAAATCCAAGGCATAGTCAGTACAGAGATGCTGCCTTTGACTCAGAAAGTTCATGAACCATAAATAACTGAAGTCTGGTGAATATTTTGGGGTAATATCATTATATCATTACACTGTCTTTTCAGTGTGTGCTAGACATCCAATACTGGCTACTGATGGAGGCACATGCTGGGGCTTCATGTCTTAGCTTGGCTGTTCAGAAGCCTTCATGAATTATCAAGGCTGTAAGGTGACAGTGAGGATGAGAAGCCAGGAATATTTGATAACAGCTGTTCCAGCATCTGGGCTCCATCCCTGTGCCATTAAGTACCTGCCTCACCTGTGGCACTGATGTGAAGGTGTGTGAACACTCATATGAGTCAGGTGAGAGAGTGAGCCCTGGGTATCCAGCACTGCTTCTTTGCAGTTTGTGTAAACAAACTCTCCTAAATTCCCCAGACAGCAGGGTGTTTTCAGCACACTCCCTCACCCTTGCATGCAGTCTTGTTTCAGGCTTCCATAGCTCATCACCAATTTTTTCAACTAGCTTAGTATATTTTGTCACCTCCTACTCTTTCCTCAGTGGTAATAGTGACAATCAAGGCCTGCATAGCCCCATGGGAAAAATGTTTTTTGGTGGAATTCCCATTTCCATTCAGAAGGATCCCTCAGGACCTCCATGGCTGAGTGAGGACTTTAACATCTGTCTCTTGAGACCTAGGATTTGAAATCAGGGCTGCATATCTCAGGCAAATATAGAAAAATAGGCTGAAATCAACCTTCTATTGTGAGCTGCTCTTTTGTGCAACCCTACAGCCAGTGATCACCCTACTCATGTAAATGAATCTTTCTGTCATCATCTGGCCAGTGACTCATCCACATGAAAGGTTGTGTGATATCTTTATGTTCATTCTTTTGTTTAATTCATATTTATATTGTTCCATGTCCCAGTCCTGCAGAAGACAAACATCTGTGCTTTTCCAGTCCTTCTCTTCACACAGCTTGCTCATTCAGGGCTATATTTTACTATCAGGTCTTCAAGAGGGGATTTTAACAAGGCTTTATCATAGGGCCCTTATTTTTGTTCCAATGCTTGTTGTCTGTGATAACCAGCCAAAAGAATGATTGAATCACACTGTGAAGGCATTTATCCTTTGGTATAGATGACTTTATTCTTTCCTTTTCCACTTACACCTCATTGTTAAATGTGATCTCTCACTGTGCTATATATAAGCTTGAATTTTAAACTCTTTGAAGTAGGGACTGCTTACAAAATTTCCCTCTTCCCAGACACAAAGGAACAGTCCTGGGAACAAACAAACAGAACTTTTAAAGTGTAAGTCACACTAAGTTGCTCCCTTGAAATGGAAAAGAGAGGAATGTTGCCCTTTATTGGCAATGCTCCTACAGGTAAAGTAATGATGAATAAAAAGAAGACTTCAATATCCAGAGCAGTCATTTTATCTACTCAACAGAAGCAATTCACTTTACATGTAAATTGCCTTTTTAAAGCAGGAATTCCTTGTCCCTGTTTTTTAGCATGTCTCCTCTTCCTGCTGCCTCAGAGCAGTTAATGGAGCTGCAAACTGTTATCAGCTTGATATTACCACAGAGCCAGCTTACACAAATACCTGATAAGCACTGTAACACATTTCAGTGGATGAAAATTCATTGTACAGCGTTGTTTCCTTTTACTTTAATGTGTTCCAGACCACTTGGACAGCTCACTTAATGAATCCCATTTTGCAGAGGACAGCCACGTTTGAGGCACTGCCAGCCTGAGCTGCTGGTGCCTGCATGCTGAACTCAGGTGAGATCCTTTGACATCTGACATGTCTGTGCTCACTGTCTTGTAATGAGGTGAAAACAGACGCTGGAGGGATGATGGTTTTGACAGGGAGGAGGCATTTAAGAGTTCTCTGTTTTGTCAGGCTCCTATGCACATTGTGGTGAGCAACAGCATTACAGAAAATGTTCCTGCAGCAGCTGCAGGGGCTGCTGATCTTCTGTTTGGTCCTTTGTTTGTAGTCTGACCCTGCACCAGCACAGTCACATAGCAACATAACATCCACCATATTATTTTATGTGCATTATGTGAGTGAAGTTTTCTTCACATCTCCCAGGTTGGATAGGAGGTTAACTCTGTTTTAGGGGTGGGGATCTGAGATGGAGGCACCTGAATTGGATCCAGACACCTGAAAATCACTCTTCAAAGCTCAGCACTTTTTCCAGCCTATCTATGGAAATTCACAGGCTTTTCTTCATGATAATGTAGACATTTAGTTGGACGGGGTCTGTTGTTTTCTGGCTGTGCTTCTCTCCCTGTTGATTAGAGCTGAAGTCAATTGGGGTGAACACAGGGACACTTACAGATGTAGTTACTATCTGGAGGCATTTAGCTATCCAAAGATGCAGACCAGGTGCTTAGGAAAGGTTTGAAAGTATCTTGGAAGTCCAACTTCCAGCAACATGATTGCTCCAGGAAAGTCAGAGAAGCTGTGGACTCCCCTGCTCTGGGATGAGTCCAGGATGCCCATCCTCTGTCACCCATGGAAATGGCCTGGGTGATCATGGAAGACATCCCTGCTCTGCTGGATCCTGTGCCCATTTGTCCTAACTTCATCAAAGGGTCTGAGGAAAAAGGGAGAGGGATCTCTCTTATACAAAAGGAGGCAGGTCCACAAGATTTTTCTCCAGAAGTGGGAAGACATTCTTGATATTGAGGCAGAAATTGTTAAATGATGTAGAAAGCAATTCTAAAATTTGTGGTAACCTTGAGCAGGTTTTAGGGTTTCTGAAAAGAGCCAAAAATTCTGATAATTTGGAGCTTTTGAAAGTAGCCTGGACAAATTGCTGTATAAATAAAATTTGGGAAAACAGCCAGCATTGGCAGAGAAAAGAAGTACTGTTTCCAACATGTGACTCTAGGATTAATTCTTTTCTGCCAATTCAAATCTTTTTGTAGTTTTAATTGCCTTCTATTGCTAACATTCTGCTCATGCATAATGTGTATGATGGCTCAAGTGCTAAATGGTATCAACATTTCACTTCAGATGTGGCAGTTCTCCTGGGGAAGCAATGCTACTCCTGTAGAGCTGTGGGGAAAAATATTTGAAGATAAGAAAGAAATTTGGCACATGACTTACATAGGCTTTTCTCCATGGCAGGGTTTCTACCTGACCTTTTTGCCTTTGAAACTGTTCCTTCACTGTTGCTGAAATTAGTCTGTAAATAGCTAAAATAGAAATGCATGGTTCTACTGTTAGAATAATACTATGAGTTTATTTTCTCTTTTTAGGAACTGTACAGAACATCAGATTCTGATGCCATTCCTGGGCTGTAGCCTCCTCCTTGGACCACCCTTCATTTCTATTTGTACAGCACCTAGCACTAAAAGGACTCACTTTCCCTTTAGCCCCCAAACCATATAAATATATGTAAACAGTAATAACTGGCCACCAATGCACTTCAAAGTGGACCACAGGGATCAACAGAGGTCAATCCTCTTTAACTCCCTGAAAACAGCAGCAATACCCTTGAAAATTAGTAATGGTGGAAAGTGATAGATATTTATTCCTGAGAACCAACTGTCTTTTCCCAGAGTAGAACTCAACTCATACTTTGTGGGAGAAATACACTGCCTCTCTAAACTTAGATTTAAAAGTGTCAGCCTCTCTACTCATGAAAGTGTGCATTCATTGCTAAGGTACACAGTGGGCATATGAAAATTTTCCTACCATTAAGCTGGTATTTAATTTACCCCTCTCTTGCAAGTTACTTGAAATTAACACTCACTAAATTGTTTTTAGGGGAGATGTGGTAGGGACAAACTGAGTATCTAAGTAAACCCTTCTTGTCCCTTGCCTGAGTAAATTAGGACTATTAAAAATGTAGTGTCCTGTGATGGTGGATGGGTAATAAAAATAATAAATAGTATCTAGCATTTTAAACATTTCACCCATTTGTTCTTTATGGAATATCAATATGCTATTCATTTGCTGAGATTTGACTCAAGTGGTTTTTTAATAACCCTTGACATACGTGCTCTAGAGGTGGAAACACCCAGGACCAAAAGGGAGACAGGCAGGAGAGACTTCACCACAGTTTATCAGTGCTGACACTAGGGAAGAGCTGTGGGTTGATTATGTGCTGCTCAGCCCATTAGATAAAATTACAATGCCATAGGGAGTTAGTGCTAGAGAGTTCATAGCTGCTCAGGACCTGTTTAACAGTGTTGGTGTTTAGTCAGTGGAGCTAGTGCAGTTATTTTTCTAAAAGAATGAGCTGTATCACCAGGTGAAGGAGCTCCAGGAGGAGTGAAAAAAAAAAAAAAATCAGGAAAATGAGCAAGAGATTGTTAGGTTGTTCTCAGACACTCTACAGTCTCAAGACTCTCAAACTTTCACTGTTGTGGAGAGCCAGGGGGACCTGGGATCCTGTCAAGGCTCTGCTGAGCAGAACAATCTCTACCAGGAGAAAACCAGTGACAGGCACTGGGAGCTCTCTACTGCAGATCACCAGCCACAACAACACTGATGAATTACTGCAGGAGCTAAGGGACACCTCAAATCAGCTCCACATGTTCTTATGGGAGACTCAACTTGCCAGATGTTAACTGGGAGCCACAACCACACTGCTGGCACAAACAGGGCCAGGAGAGTCCTAAAACACCTGAGGAATTCTTCATGATACAGGTAATGAGTGCCATCTAGGAAAGTTGGGTTCCTTGGTTTGTTGCTAGTTAACAGAATAAAAGAAGGATTAGTGGCCTTCATGGTGACCACAAAGCAGTTGAGTTTAAAATTTTGGTTGACAGGAGGAAAAGTGTCAACAAAACTTCCATCCTTCAGGCTGCTCAGGAAATCAGTGAGTCAGGTCCTCTGGGAAAATACTTTTGAAGGTGCTGAGGTCCATCAGTGCTGGTCACTTTTTAAGCAAAACCTCCTAAAGGCCCAGGAACAGGCAATTCCTAAATGTTGGAGGTCAAGTGGATGAGACAGAAGACCAGCTGGCTGAACAGAAATCTTCTTTTAGAAATAAGACAAAAAAGGAACCTGTATGCCCAGAGGGAGCAAGGTCAGGAGACATGGGAGGAACACAGAAATGCTGCTGGTATTGGTACAAAAATGAACTTAGTACTGTTTCATTTCCTCTTCTCACTGACTTCTCACTGAATTGTTCTTCCCACATATTGTCTCTCCCCATGGTCACTGACTTTGGGAATGCTCTATAGGAAGAAATGCCCTTCTTTCACATACTGGGAAATCTATTCTCTCTGTCCCACTTATACATATAGGTTGTGTGAAAGAAAAACAGGTATTAGGTTTTGCAGCAGTCTAAAGCAGAGTCACTGGAAGTGCAGCTGTGCTTGAATTAATTCATGGTGCATTTCACAGTTGTTGCAATTAGATTTGAATGAAGCAGTTAATAAATCACAGGTTTTTACTTTTTTAAATCATAAGTGTTGGACAAGTTAAACTGTTGTAAATTCTTCCAGAATTAGACATGGGGCATGGCCAAATATGCACCACCTGTGACAAACTGGATCAGTGTCATGGCTTTTGTAAGATGATTAGTAATTTAAGGTGACTAACATGCTCAACTCAGCTGCAGTATCCAGCAAGCACAACTTGAACTGGAAATCTTGCAGTTCAGAGGTGAAGATGGCAGCATTTTGTTTGAAGAGACTTTTGTGTGCTAATGATCTTCCACTTCTATCTCTTTCAGACTGGAACAGGAGCAGGGAGGAGCTCATTCTTTATTAGAGATTCTGCTACCCAGATGTGAGCCATGACCTTAATGTGTGCAGCTCTCCACCACACCCTGCTGCTGACACCTGAGCCTGTGTCAAAGCTGCACCCCAATCTTTGCAGCTGGCAGCTAATTCATCTCATCTAGTGTGTGCCATGCCTACACATACCAGGACTTGACTTTTTGTTGTATTTTCAGAAACACCGGGGCTGCCAATCCATATCTGAACCCTGTATGTTGACATTTCACATAATTGACACTATGACATGCTCAGTGATCTATTCAAAATTTGCTCAGGCTCAAAAGATTGTTATTTTCCAGGGCTCTGAGCATGTGCACTTGTTAAACATGCTGTATTTGTGTATGCATTGAAATAAATTTAAAGTGCATATATAGGATTAATCCATCTGATCCTGGAGTAGCTGTTGAGCTAGTTAGATAAGAGAAGTTACTCTCTAGACCCTCTTGAAGGAGAGAAGTGATCTCTGTTAACTCTAAATCAGAAGCCATTTATGTGATTTCTGTATTTCTAAAATTGGTGCCTCAATATCTCTTATAACACTAGATTAACTAAGAACTATTTAGGAAGTGTATTTATGTATGCAGAAATCAATATGGGAAGTTAATACAGTTACTATGAGAATCAAATAAATGCTATCACAAACCTTGATCTTATCAGCAATTTTTTAGCATTTTCTTGTCCTTGACTTGCCAAGTAAGATGACTAGCAGATGTGAAAGGTATCACTCTGAGCCAGCAGAGAATATATTTCCTTGAACTGATAACTCATTTATGTATTTGTGTACAACTAATTTGTGTGGGACCACTGTAACCCACACAACATGGGAATTATACTTCATTGGTAAAATACCACTTAATTTGCACCACCATCACCTTGAATGTCTCACATGCCACCCTCAGGGTTAGAAGGATCCTGTCTCACAAAGTGCTTCACTGAAATATTCTCATCATCACTGTACCCACATCAGTCTAACTTGGTAAGGTACTGTCCTACCCCTTCTGTCTCAGTAAGGAACTGTTACACAGATTTTCTGACCTCCATATCTGTCCTCTGTTTCAGGGTCATCCCTCTCTCTCTTTGCATTACTCCAGTTTGCTGCAGAGGTTAATGTGGTAAATTAGTTTTCAAAATTTTTGTAGAAACAAATAAATCAGATATGAAAAAGCCCTCCTAGGTTATTTGTCTAACTCTCTGTCTTATTTTATGACATATAATTTATTCCCTACCACATTGTCTGTTCTTGCTGTAAATGGCTTGAAATGAAGCTTTCACCAATTTACCCAGGAGATTGCTCCTCATTGATAGCTGGCAAATATTTTTCCTAATTTTGCAAAAGGAGTCTTAAGGAATTTTTTGTTTCATGCTTTTCTTTTTAAAATGGAATGGGTCAAATCCTTACTCTCTTTTCATGGGGATTTAGTATCTCTTGGAGGTGTGAGTTAAACCTGGCCTCATCTTGTGGGTTTGATTATTCTTTGCAAAGAGCTGCAGGCATTTTCCACTTAGTGTCCCATCATGCCTGTAGGGTTTCTGCAAACTCCCCCTGGTGTGGATGGTCTCATCCATGGACTCAGACATCCTTTCCAAAAGGGAGATTATGCACTTCTCCCACTAGACTGTTCTGATACCCCCTGCTACACCCTCTGGGCTCACCTAGGGCACGTAACTGCTTTGCTAGAATTTTGTTCTTCCCTTCAGTCACACAAACTTGTAATTCATCTGCAGAGTCCCACATGAAGAATTTCTTATCTGGAAGATGGGACTCTCCCAGCTACCCAAGTTAATTGAGGGTTTTGTCCTTTGGCTGTTCTCTGTCAAACATGTTAACAGTTTTGGCAGCAGTGTCACATCTAGGAGGACCATGCTCCTCTTTTTTCAAGTGAACATTCTCACCACAGACCCACAAACTGTGAAACATTTCCACTTCCTTTCCCTGAATCTTCTGAGTGTTTCACTTCTCTCAAAAGTGATATTGCTTTGGTGGGAACACTACCTCTGTAAACATGGGTGTCAGATATCTAAATACACTGAGCACAGCCTGGCTCCACAAGCTGAATACATGAGCTACATATGTATTTATATTTATTTATATTTATATTTATATTTATATTTATATTTATATTTATATTTATATTTATATTTATATTTATATATACACACACACGTGTATAGAGATCTAGGACTTTAAATCCAATGTTTTGTTGGAATCAAAATCAGACTGAAAAGGGATCAGTCTGGAACAGCAAATAAGTTTCTGAGGCTCTCCTTTGTATCCCACTGATCTAAGCTCTGTTAAAATGTAAGCTCAGTTAAAAAGGAAGCTCTGGTGAGTGCAGTGCACCCTGTGGAAATCTAAATTGTGATTATACAGCTAAGGAGACACAATCTAGAAACATGTGTGTTCCATTAACTGTGTGCCATGCCTTTGCCAGCTGGTCCTGTGAGGCTCTTACAGAACTACCCCAATCAAGTTTATATTGAAGCATAAAGATAATCAGACACACAGGACCATGCTTATGTTGTATAACATCTCATATGTCATATAAGTATAGAATTGCCAGAATTGCTTTAAAATCATTAAATCCAACCATCCACCCAGCATCACCACCATGTTCACTGTTAGAACATCAGATGACAAAATCTTTTAAGTAGCAGCAGATTTGTCTGAAGCTGGCCTTAGTGAAATGTCAGGAGTTACATGGTTGGTACAGTGGCCACAGCCACACCTGGCTCTGCACAATGCACATTATACACTGCATTATGAAGGGTTTTTTCTGGCATGCTTTTGAAAGAGCTTATCTAAAGTTTCTGCCTATTTGTGGAGTTGCATCCAACCAGGCTGGGACCTGATCCATTCACAAAGGAAACCTCTATTCCCTGAAGTCTAAGTCAGCATTGTGGATTTCTTGCAGGTGGGCACTTGAAAGGCTCAGTGGTGTTAAGGGCCATTACACCCAAGTGTCCTTTGAGTCTGGCCCTCAGTGTTATGTGATGTGGCCAAGGAAATGTGAGGCAGAGCAAGCACCACCAGCTTCTGCTGCACAGCATTTAACATTCAAATTGTAACTGTGGAATATCTTTCTTCTCTACACCAGAACTTTGTGAAATGCAGTCTGTTGGATAAAGTGCCTGACTTAACTCATGTCCTTAGTACCAATTCCACATTCAGTCTGAAGCAAAGGCAACCTCTTTTGTATTTTGGTATTCAGAGAATGGGAATGGGGAAACTGAGCATTGGCTTGTAATGCCTGCTTGACATCTTGTTTCCCTAAGACTTGGAACTAGAATGGTTAAGCTGAGAACAAGTCATGTTTACAGTGAACTGAGTGGAATTCACATTCCAGCTCACAGCAATCCCTTCTGGTATCATGAATTTATTACATGAAATGAAAATAATTTTCATCCAACAGAGGCTAAAGTAATTACAACAAACTTCATATTTGATTTACTTTAGGAGTTTCCCAGAGCTCTATCTCTGAATTTGTTTTTTCTAGGAAGAGTTTGGATTACCTGCCATTATCATAATTTTAGATTGGAGTAAAGGAGAAAACGCTGGACAGCTCATCCAATTACTTGTTTCAAAAATGATGCCTGTGGTGATTGTAATAAAGTCTGTGTGTGTAGTTACAGGGTGTATAATATGTTTCATCCACCTTTTGCTATGTGTTATAAACGTTGTCAGGCTATTCACAGCAAACAAATTCTACCACTGTAATACTGAAATTGAAGTAGTTTATCCTTCCTTCACAGGAGTGGATTAAATGGAAATGTCAGTGTCTTGCCATCCTGCACAGATATAGCAAATCTTTCTTTAGATAAAAAAGATGGATATTGAGAGGTAGAGCACAGAAGGAATAAATTCCTTCCTTTTTTCTCCAATTTACTCATTTTTATGCTAAGTAGAAAACAGGAAACATTACATTGACTGAGAGTAATGACTGCAAAATGAATTTAAGCAGAATTTTTATTATATATAGAGGCAAAGGGTTACACTGGATCAGATTAAAACAAACACTACAGCTTTTGAAACATTCTTAGGGTGAAAAAGTAATGCTGATTTCTGTGTATCCAACCTGATATGCCTTCAGAATGACCTGATTTTGGGTTGGTATCAAACTGTGCAGTTCTCATGGAAATTATTACAAGCTCCAGCTTTATATGATGGGTGTGTTAAGACTTACATCTGATCCAGCAGAAGTCTTGCCTCTTTAAAAGTTTATGCTCTCAGCTCAAGGGATTTCATATCAAGGAAAACTTTAATGATGGAAAGAATGAGGTATTTTATCTTTATATAGCTTTAATTTTCATGATTTGCCATCTTCTGGGCCTTTCTGATATTTTCTGCAGCAAGTGTTCAGAAGCAGCACAGAAGCTGGAATATGCAAACACATCTCCCAGCTTTGTGTCCTTCCCTGGTTCTCTTTCCTGGAGTTGGAAATCAGCCTGAAAGGAAAGACAAAACAGATTTCTTATAAGGCCCTATGTAAAGAGCAAGGACTCCAGCATAAGTGAGCTGGTTGTAAAGTCCATTTCTAAGATCAGACACCTTCCATGGCTTCTGCAGGATGATTCTCAAAGTCCAGATTAAGGTACACTGTTTTCTGAGCTGCTCTCTGACTGGGATGCAGACATCACTGCAGAGTTCAGCTTCAATGAGAAGATAAAGGGAAAGGGTGGTGTTATAAGACAGTAAAAATAACATCCATTGACAGGATTTTGTAATAGAATTTTCAGAATTTGAAATTTAGATTAGTGATGAATAAAGTTTGAGTTTCTATGAAGAATTACTTTCTATGAAGAATTAGTGTTTTATCAGACTACAGTCAAACCTCCTCCCTTCTTTTGTAATCAACATTTATGTCACCAAGAGAAAGCTGACATGATGCACCTGTAATGAAGTCATATTCCATAATTTATATGTGGTGAAAATTCCATCTTTTGAATTCCAAGTGCTGAACTGTCTTTAAGTTGGTGAATTTGGATACAGAATGGAAAGAGATGCTGATTCACATTTCACAGCACTTGCATTTTGAATGGCTCAGTATTTCCAAAAACTCCTTGTTTTTATTTCAATTTTGACTGCCAGCATGAAGCCTATGCTGCATATTTAATGAGAGCTAAATATTCCTTACTGCCTTGAAAGCTTTTAGAGGAAAATAGGAACTCTTTGTTTAGTCTACAGAAACCTTTAAAATCAATCCTGACCACATTTGGTTTGAGGAGTCCCTGTGATGCATTTTGACTAACATCTTGGTTTGTTTTTTTTTTATTTTTGGAATCTTCTTGTTAGTCTTCTGGAGATTATTGCAGTGCCTATAACACAAAGGGTGTTTTATGGGGAAATTTTGCAGTGTGACATGCCTTGTGCCTCTGCATATTGTAGATGTTTTTTTTCCAGGGGACAAGTTCAGTCTTTCCTCAAGCATGAGGAACTATTTGTGAAAGTTGCCAAAAATCCTCTCTAGCCAACACTTTTTTACATTTTATGAGCCTCATTAGTCTTTGTTTGACCATCCCTTTATGCATTAACATATGGTATCAATAAATAATACAAGTGTTCACAGTTCATGCCATCCTGTGAAGCACACACAAAAGGATGTCAATTACATTGAGATAAAACTGCACAAATTATCTATACAGACAACCAGAATCATCATCATTTAGGCAGCTGCTGACAGTTTTCAACTCTAAATGAGTTTTGACTGTGTTTGGTGCTATTCACTTGGGATAAGCCCATGTATTCAAGCACAAAGGTTTTTGGGCTGCCTTGTGGCAGCTAAAGGCACTTGAGTCTTAGCCTGCTGCTGTTTCATGGCTGTATAAGACTCTGGCTAAAAGTAAGCCATTAATTTTTATTTTCATATAAAACATTCAAATCACAGTGCTGAGGCACTGTTTAATCTCGGGATGCTGTTGATACCACGTGTGGATGTTGCCTCACCAGTCGAGTTTTGAGTTAGGTTGGTGCTGGATCCCAGAAACCTGGAGATTTTGAGATTTCTGTGCTTTCAGGCACTGACCCCCTGGAGAACACTGCTGTTGACCTGAGGCCTTGGACACAGCTTCTAAATAAGAGTGATGAAGTAAAAATCAAGAGTGTGTAGTGGATTAGAAGTGTGTGCTTTCACAAGGTGATGGGTTTTAAATTTGAGGTTTTTATAGTGTAGTAATAGGTATGGGACAACATGGTGGGTTTTGGGCATTGTCTCTTTGTTCATATTTCTTCTTCCTTCCTCTTCATGGATTTCAGGCAGTAGTTTCTGGTTGGTCAGTCAGTGTCACTCTAAGGATCATGGGAATCTAGTTATTGAGTCAAAAGTATAAATAATATAGTGTTACTTCTCTATTGGACTGTTTAGCTTTAAAAGACCTTGCAGCAGCTGTGTCTTTTGCCATTTTTCCTCACTTCTGGCTAGTAGCTGGAAGTGCTGTTGTACTCTCTGTACTTTCTGATAAGATATAACAAATATCCAAGCCTCAACACAAGAAAAACTGTTTCTACCATGGTTTTGTTAATCCTGGCTCTGAAGGAAAAGATGAGACTGATGACAAACCACTAATTAAGAGGTGCAAAACCCCCTCACTGCTGTTACAGGTTAGCACTGCCAAAAAGACCACCCTGCACTGGCAGGGCCTTTGGATCTGGAGATCTGCTGGAGATGGGCAGACCATCTCACCCAGCAGGGAGGGCAGAAAGCAAGGGGCTCTTGCTGTGCCTCATGGGCTGCTGGCTCTCAAAGAAGCTGGAGGCTGAATGAAACTCAAAGAGAAAATCGACCATTGTATCATGTCTTTCCCCTTGTACAAATGTGTAATATAATAGCAGGACAGCTTGGGGAAGTGAAGATAAATGGCCAGGCTATGTCCATTCTGTACAGCTTCAGGTGATTACATCCTGAACTACTCATATTGCCCATGCTCATTCTGCTGAATTCAGCACAGAAACAGCAACTACCTCAAAACATGGCTGATGCTGGTAATGCCTTCCTTAAAATAGTTTGGAGTAATCAGATCAGTGATGGCAGGACCTTGGATATCTCTGTTAGGTGAATGCCCAAGTCAGTATGTTATTGCACAGGATATTGCAACAGAAATGAAGTAGGCAACCAATTTTTGGAGAAGGTTTTAGCTCATTACTCCACATTTCACCCAGACACTTTATTTCAAAGATATAAGAAATGAGACTTGGAGAAATGTTACCTTTCCTCAAGTGAAAGTATCAGAAATGTTATTTAGAAGTAGTTATCAATTTTCAAAAAAAAATAGTCTCTTCAGATGAAAATTCACTACTTATTTTAAAAGTAGTACTATTAAGCATTCCTGATGGCTCTATGCTTTCTATGCTTTCCTTTTTTATCTTTGCTTTTTTTTGGGAGAGGGAGGATATTAAATGAGAATTCATGGAGACTCAAGCAGTAACCCAAATTTTTTTTTGTGCAAGTACCTGATTTCACCCTCTACTTTGTCTACTAGGCTGCTCTACTAGAACTCAAACTTCATTACAAATTAATATGTCTTTAGATAAGAGTTGTTATCCTTTTCATTCAGATGGGACTAATGATAAAGGTAGCCACTGCTACACTAAGCTTTATGGGTAGGTTTTTCCTGTAAATACAAGGCTCAGCAAATGTGTAAGTGCTTTGGAGAGGTTCCCAGAATATATTCCAGGTTTCTGACAAAAACTCTTAAGAAAACAATTTAATTTTTGTTTTACTCATCCTCATTACAATTTGAACAGTCTTAAGACAACAAGAGGTTGGAAATTTTTCCTATTTATGAACAGATTGCAAGATTTTACAAACTGCTGGGTCCTCACCAGGGCAGCATAAATGAGCTGCAATAACATGACCAAAGGCTTTACCACTCTTGCATGCAGCTTTTCTTTGCCTAGTTGCATTTCTTGGACATATTTTCTAGAGATGTTCATGTTACTTTGGCCAAAATAATCAAACCTGTTAAGGTATTCCAGTAAGATTCAAAGGGTGCTTAAAGCACTGCAATGTTTAAGCATTGGGGTCTGATGTCACAAGTATATTCTTGTGTCATGTGCAGTGAACCAAGAGGCTTCCAAGAATGTGATTTACAGCAGGCAGGGAGCTACAGGGCATAGCTTTGCCAGTTGGTAGGAAATGATGCAGAAATTGCTCTGCAATTGCTCTGCCTGCCTGAAACAGGGATGAAGGAGACAGAAATGCTCTTCTGGCCTTTGTATATAGTTCATGGAATTAAGAAGGTGCATAAAGCTGCAGCTTAGTGCAAATGAGAAAAAGAAGAAAATTAATTTCTGAGCATTCTGCATTCCTCCTGGACTGTTTATTTTTTGTTTATTTGGGGATTTTTGTTTGATTTTGTTTTTAATTTATTTTTTACATAAAGATTCATACAAAAAAAAAAAAAAAGTGGTAGAAGCACTTCAAATAATAAAAGTTTATATCATTCATTGACTTTTCTGGCCAAGATGATAGAAATCAGATTCATTGCTATCTTCAAGTTGTGTTTTGTGTCCTTGTTTTAGCCTAGATTGGAGCATGCTGTCAACACTTTGGTTCACAATGCAAAACAATCTTACAGGCCATAGCCTAGACACTTTTAATTGAAGTGAAATCAAAGACAATTTAATTGCATGCCAGATGCTTTTTGAACCATAGCACAGCAAACTCTGGACTTCAGGAAAACAGATTTTTTCTTGTTCAGGGCATTGATTGGAAGAATCTCATGGGACTGTTGTGGAGAAGGAAAGTCCAGGAGAGCTCTTTGGCTATCAAGGATCAGCTCCTCCAAGCTCAACAAAGGTTCACCTGGCTCTGCAGGGAAAGGCAGCTGGAGCCCAGCATGGATGAACTGGTGCTCATGAAAACTCTTGGACACAGAAAGAGCCTGCAGGACATGGAGGCAGAGCTGTGAGACCTGGGAGGGATCATAGACACCCTGAACATTCAGGGATAGGATGAGAAATACCAAAGCCCACCTGGAGCTCAGTCTGGTGAGGGACACAAAGGACAGTAAAAAAGGAAGGTGCATGAACAGCAAAAGAAATGCTGGGAATAATGTCTGTCTGCATAGCTGGAGCTGGAAGGGAAGAGCCTTTTTCTTTCTTTCTATGAAACTACACACCTGTGAGAGCATGGGCTGGCACTGAGCAGGTTTAGAGCAGCCAGGACAGGAGATACTCGAGTAGGGAGGGAGCTGCTGCTGGTGCCAGACTGATGGTTTTATTGAGTGCCCTGGTGTTGGCAAATGATTGATTTGCAAATTAATTGCTGCTTTCTGTAAGAGTTTTTAAGAGTTTTTATTTCCTGCCTAACAGCCATCAGAGGAGAAAATGCCGTCTTGACCCTATCCACTAGGACACAGTAAGACCATAAGAGAGAATTTGAAAAAGCCACCAACACTGAGGGTCAAAGGCAGGAACAAAAATATTTTTCACACAGCCCTAATATCTTCAAGAAAAAAAGATTAAGGATCATATTAGAAGAATATTTCAATCCACTCAGATCTATTGTGTTAGTATTAGAGTCCAGGAGAGAAGATAAGAAGGGCAGAGAAATTCAAGTATCTAATGCATCCAGAGTATGCAACAAGTCGCTGTTGAGAAGTGAGAAGGGATGGATCACCCTGCAGAGGTGCCTCTCTCTCCTGACTCTGGAGGGAACAAAGTATGAATGGATTCCTGCCTTTGCAATATCAGATCAGTAAATAAAATTTGGAAAAAGCTGGTTCAGACATACACTCATTTCCAGGCAATGAAGGAGGTGAAAAACAGAATTCACAAACGGTGAAGATAAGACTATTGCACTTACTTTACAAAGATGTGTTGGTATATTGTTTATCCTGTCTTAAGGTAGAGGGGCAGCTTAAAAACAGGTGTTTTCCTGGCTCACAAACTGAATTCTACATGGTGCAAGTTTTCTTGGAGGCTCCAGTGCTCTTGCAGGTCTAGGCTGCAGAGGAAAGGTACTGCTGCCATACCTGCAGTGCTGGGTCAGATATTGATTTAAAGCATTTTTTTGTGGGGAGCAGTACCTATATAACTTATACCATGTGCCCAGGTGCTCACCTCTGACTATGCCAAAACCAGGTTTCTAAGAACTGGAGATACTTATGCTGTTATCTTCCCATGGTGCTTTCCCAGCCTTTGACAATTTCAGGCTCAGGGACTTTCTAAGCCTGACATCATATTTAATATTGTTCAATATACCTTTGTTCTATGAATCAGTTGAATTATTTTTGGATCCATGCAAACTCTTAGCACCCACAGTGTCTTGTTTCAAATCTTTAACTGGCTGGTTTCATTTGAGGTTGTCTAGTCCATGTATTAGGATGAAAAGGAAATAGCTGTTCTCTACTGATTCAACCCTCAAAAGATAAAAGTCATGGATATTTTTTGAGGATTTCCATACTGGAAAAGGTAATATTGGCATGACAGTGTTATTAGATTTTTGACCTTTGCAATTATCCAGTATATCCTCAAACCTGAGAAATTAAAGCAGAGTGGTTATGGTACCTAATATACCTTCAGTATATTATGAAAATTTAATTTTAGATTTTCCAAGGAGTTAAAAGACAACTTACATTTAATTTTGCACACTGTGCTTCTGAAAAATTTCTGCTTAGCTTTTTTAACCAGACCACACAAAGAATGGAAAATGGTTGTTTACTCCAGAGGCAAACCAGTACATTTTTTGTGATCAAAAAAAGGAAGATATTTGTAAAATTTATTACATCTGGGAATATTAAAAAAAAATAACAATCTTTTTATTGTAATTTTTCAGTAAAGTCGTGGACTTTGTGTTTAAGTGATAGAAAGCTTTGATGTGTTTGGGGACTTACTGTCCTACAGTGTGAGTTTAAGAAGGAGTGGTTCCATTCCAGTGATAATGAAAGGAGTTCATATATGAAAGGAGTTGCTACTCCAATTGTATTTTGACTGACATATTCTCTCAAATCACTTCCAGATACAAAGATCTTTCTGAAATGAAATAGCTTAGCATCTCATGGTCAGATTTACAAAACTTCACAGGTTCTGGGCTGGATCCTAAGCCAGGATAACACTGGATGTGTTCAGGCACTTGGAGGGCCAAGCTTACTTTTGTTTCACTTAGAAAACAGACACAGTGGATAAGGTGAAGGAAACTCCTCTGAGGTAAAATATAAGGACACTACGTCACAGAAATTGTATATGCAAAAAAAATTTATTGTTATAGACTCCTTAAAAAAATTATGTCAGACACAGACACTAAAATAAGATTTAATGTAACTTTGTGGCCTTGGTTTCTAAATTTTCTTTCATTTTATTGTCAAGCAGAATATGCTGTTGTATACTGTGAGCATGGAAAACACTTCAGATTTAGTTTTGCAAGGACAGCTTTATTTGAGAGACTTTCATTCTCATGAAAACCTCAATATTTGATCCTGGCTTCATAAAAGAGAGAATTTTCTTCCAAATGTCCATATTTGGGTTTTGAATAAAAAACCATTACACTCCATAGTGAACTTTTAGTGTGGCACAGAGTAGAAATTATCTGAAGTTTGTGATGATATTTTGTGATTGCTGTGCATTGTTTGCTCTTGTCCATGTTGTTGACATTTCAAGCTGCCAATGGCAGAGGAAGAATTTAAATTCTTACCCAATGCAAACTGTAATTGCTTGGTCTGGGTGGCACTGTGTCAATGCTAGGGCAGGTTACTCTGATGAAGATGGGACATCTTATGCAGCAGTTTTGGTTTTGTGGATCTGCACATGCACACATGGCCAGTGAAGGGAGATAAATACTGAATACCCACCTGGATGAAATTACTGCACGAAAAATGTCTTTTTTCAGGTTATCTGGAAGCATTAAAATAAGAAAAATAAAGATTTAACATTTCTCATGCTACAGAATACAAGGAAATCTGATGTTAGGCCATTAGACACAGATTAATTTGAGATGCATGACTATAGTAGTGCATGAAAACTTCATTTCTTTTCTATCTTTATATAAAAACTGATTCAATGTTATGGCAGGGATGAATAAACAATATATGAAAAAGAGACATCTCTCTAGGCCCTATAAAGTTTAAATCCCATTTGAAAACAATGTCTTTTTTTGCAACAGCTTAAACTTCTTTTAGCCACCAGAATGACTGCTAAAATATTTCAATAAATCTGATTTCAAAGGCCTTTCTTCACTTGTGACAGGAATCAATTATAAATTTGTAGCCTCAAAACAAGAAAGCTACTTTAAATCAGTATTTTTATCAAGTCTAACACCCAAAATAATTGTAACTCAGCATAATTTTGCTAAAACATATTGATTAGTGATTATTTTTGATTTGTCTCATGTCATAATAATTTCTTATTTCATCAAAGAGAAGATGTTTGATCAAATGTTTGAACCAGAGAGATGAAGTGAATTGTGTCCAAGGTATCTGGCTACAGCTGAGGTTGATGGTTATTTCCACCCCAGAAACAATATTTCAGGGAGACCTTTAAATCTGCAAATTTCTGTGGTGTCAAAGTTTATGGAGAATTTTTCTATTCAATGAGAATGTAAATGAGGGGGGATAAGAGGGATTAAAAGAAATGCAGCTCAAACATTGATGTGGCCAGGACAGATATTGCACAGAGTTAAAAATGTCCTTGGAGATGAATGAGATTTTATGGAAATCATATGTGAAATTACAATGAGATTTTCCTGAAAAATGGCAGGTGTTTTTAATTTTACCTTTTTTTTTTAATCTCAAACCCTTGTGAAGAAAAAGAAAAATGGTGAAATAATTTGGTAAGCATTACCCAACACAAAAAAATTTGAAAGAATTTATGCTTGCAAAGCATAGGTTTCTGAGCTCAAATAAAATAAGTCAAAAGTGATAATTCATAATGAAATTATGCAAAGAAAATACTCTTTCAGGAGCTGATGATTTTTTCCCTATTATTTTAGCATATTTATTCAAACAAAATCAATTCTACCTTCTGAGCTCTTGATTTGGGGATTTATCCAACTGCCATTATGCAAAACTTTAACTACTAATATTACTTTAACTCAGTGGAATCTGTAAGAGTTAGACATGATCTGAATGCACTCATTAAATCATGCTCTTGCAGAAATTTGCATAGAAAAATATCCAATTCTAAATAGCTTTAGTCAGGAGAATGGAGGAGTCATTTCAGAAAAGACAAGGAAATCATGACAGATTATTAATATATCTCTATTAAACCTTTGACTACCCGAGGATTTTTTTGTCTGAAATGTTATACATATAATTTCAGGAATAGAAACCTGTACTTTCCTATATTTCAGTTCCTGATTTTGGCTTGCATAACAATGATAATCAGGCTATCCAAGTACTTGAAAAGCCTGTTCATTCAGTCAGCATGAATAAGATCTACTCACTGATTTTACATGGAATTGGGCATTTTTAGAGCATTGTTTTCAATCACCTCTCTCAGGACAGAAGTTTTTGAGATTCTCAGCTTGCTCATGGAAGGCACTGTGCTGCCCAGAGGCAGGATGATGCTTTCAGCACAGCTTATTTTACTGCTTGGTAGCACATTTTGGGAAATAGAATTTCTAGTTTTCATCTAAAAAAAAAAAAGAATGTATAAAGCAATTAAAGAAATTATACTTCTCTTTAATGTGAAAAGTTTTCACTATTTTATCTCTTCCAATAATAGGCTTTTTGCTTTAATTTTTCTTTTGATATTTGTGAGAGATTGATGATGAATATGCAAGAAAATAATTGGTAGGATTTTGTTATTTTCTCTCTCCTTTTTTAAAATTTTTAATAATTTCTGTGTCTCAATGTTCTAATGACAAGGTAATAGTGATTTCTAGGTTTATTTATCTCAGAAGTGGGTTTTATGTTTCTGTGATTCAATATTTTTTCTGAACTGGGAATGAAGAAGATCAGGATTTTTTTATGAGTAGAGTTTTATTGAAGTCTTTAGAAACAAACCTAGAAATTGAGCCTTTCTCAGAGCTCTTTCAAGTGTACTCAGACATGCTGAAGATATCAAATGAATTCCAACCAGGTATTTTTATAGACAGAAATTGACTATAAGATAAAACCTGCTTATCCTAGATATAGGTAATGTAGCAAAACATCAGGGCCAACTAGACAGACTGAAATTGCATTTCTAAGTAAATCAAAGTTTCTAACTTTATAAAATTGTTCAGATAAAATTTCCAAATCCAATGTTCCCACAAAAATTAGCTTTTCTTGGCAAGAAGAGCATGATTTTTTTCACACAATATTTCTTATTATGAACATGTTGTAAGCTGTCATGTCTTATATACATATCTTAACCATTTTTTAATGTTCTAATGGTTATCCAGAAGAAAACATTTATTGTTAGAAAATGACATGGAGATCTGTAATATAAAAACTATCACTATGAAAAATGTGTTTCCTGTGTACAGGCCTGGCATATAAGGCATTGCTGAGAAATCATCAGAATCCACTATTCAGATAGGTAGAGTGAAATGTTCTAAAAAAAAAAAAAAAAAAAGAAAAGAAAAAAAAGAAAATAACTTCAAATTGCAAATTTACTTATAAGTATGAGCAAAATAATCATGTTTTAACATACATACTATTGCCTGTATGGCTGCCAAAATAATTTGTAATTCTTATTCATTTCACCTAACAAAATTTATAGTGTTCAGTTTAAACTATACTGGGCTTTCCTTGGAGTGAGACAGACTTTACTTGTGTTTCCATGTTGCTTATAGGTGGCTATCATATTTATAATTATCAAGATTCATTAGCTGACTACACTTCCCCAAAACACAGTCAGAGTTTGCTTGCATCAATTAAAATAGAGGCTCCTTGCCAAAGTATAACTCTCAAAAGGTACATGAAAGCACAAAGGTGTTGTGTAACTTCCAGAATTCTGGTTCCTGCCCAAGAGAGCTTTACAGGGACACACTTTGTGTTTTTTTATTGTGTAGTCCAAGAACTGAGTTCAGAAAGGCTTTGAACTGACTGATGAAGTCTCCTGTGGTAAACTCTGCACCAGATGAAGAGCAGCTAAAAGGGTCTTAAGAGACTGAGAATTTTGGAGGGACAGAGAGAACTCACAGTTGAAATAATCTGGAAAGAAAACAGTTTTTGCAATGGGTGAGCTTCTGAAAAGCTCCAGTTGCAATTGTGTTAAAGTGCAAGATTTACATTCCCACTGTGTAATCCATGCTGGCTGTCAAATGAAAGTTGTGCTGATTTTCACTGGAAGTGCCCCAAAAGGTCTGAAGGTGCTTTTAGAAGGGTGGGCATTCACAAAAAGACTAGGATAATAGAGACCCTTCCTTACTTTAATCTTGTCCCTTTGTTTTCTTGTAAATCCTCTTCACTTAAAATAATTCCCTGTCATTCTGAATAAAATAAGTTGCAAATACCAGCACTCATGGATTCATTAGTGTGGGTTTCATTGCATTTTATATTTGTACCCATTTTATTTGCTTAAATCTAATTAGACTTGCTGCCTTGATGAGTTGATGAGTTACTTGCTGTAAATCCATAAATTCTTCCTGTAATTGATATGGTTTGCAGTTGTTTCACAGCCCTATGTGCTTTAAGATGATTTTCCACTTTCATCACTTGTAATAGATTTTTTACTTACAGGTAAGGTATAAGTAAGGTAATTCCAGCAGTGCCATCACTTAATTTGCCTACACATGGCTCTTCCTGTCATTTCAGCTCATTCAATCCACATTTTTGGCCTTTTTACCATATTCTTATCTCAACCATGCTTTAACCTCTTTCTCAGCATCCTTCAGAAACATCTCCAGCCTGACACACAGGTGCCCAGAAGGTGAGGGCTGTAACTTCTTTCTCCTTCCCAGTAAATCTGTGTCTGGAAATGTCCCTTTCTAGCCCATCCTCCTCTGTTTCTGTTTTCTACTGCTCCAAGGGAACTGCCAGGTAAAATGCCTGTAGAATAATCTGCTTTTAGCTGCAAGCAGTGCTGCTTGTGATGCCCCTGGTTTGAATGGAGGGAGGGTAGGGACCCTTCATCTGGGCAGAGCAGGAAAGCTCCTGGCAAGTGGAGCCTCTCCCAAGGATCAGACCTTTGTAAAGGACAAGGGCTCACAAATAAATGGCAGCTGCTAAAAGGAGCCTGATGAGGGCTAGGTTGAAAACATGTAAAAAGTGTTCATTATTCAGTTCTGCTTCTCTTTCAGCTTTCCCAAAATTACCATCTCATTTCCAACGTGTTGCTGAGTTCTGTCAGATAATTTTAAATTTTTTCAAGCATCAAACCCCTATCCATCCAGCACTAGCCTCAAAATAAATCCTAAGTAAAACTATTAGCCAAGCTGAAAACATCCAGCCCAACCCCTCTCCTAGTCTTCTGTAGCCTGCAGGCTCTGAGGGCTATCCAAGATTTTGCACATAAAATAAATTAGTTCTTTTCATTAGATTTGATCAAAATATTACTAGGAACTGGCTTCATTTTAATTGAATACATTATTTTATGAATGAAAAAAAAAAAAAAAGAAAAGAAAAAAGAAAGATGCTTGTGGATTTTTTAAAATTTTTCCAACCTGACTTGAAAACAAACCAATCCAACAACAAATGGCAAAATGAGAATAATGGATTTTGCCTTCCCTCTTTTTTGGTTGACTTTTTCCTGCTTTGTCTTCACAACTCTTATTTGCTTGCACTAAAAAAGGAGTGGGTTATTCAAGCAGGTAGCTTTTAAAAGTCCTGTGCAGAGCCAGGAGTTGGACCCCATGATCTTTTTGGGTCCCTTCCAACTCAGCTTGCTCTCTAATTCTGTGACACTTGCCCCTGGAGGATAAAAATTATTCTAATTGATAACCAGCAGAGCTTGATACAGGGTACATTAGATGATCCACACTGGAAATAGAGATATTTAGATTTTATTGAAGCTTGCTGCATGCTTGTGAGCTTAGTACCATGAAAACCTGTATTTTAGCTCTGATTTTTGCAGAAGAGTCTAGTGCTCACAGTCACTCTTAGCTGCAATAGTAACAGCAAGTGTTTAAGAATTTACTAAGGATATCCTTAAGCTGAAAAGAAAAGGAAGCACTTCAGGGTCTTCTTTCTGTATTCTTTGTAATTTCACACTCCTCCTTCCTGTTTGAACTTTCCCCAGGCAGCAACTGACAGAAGAAGAGGACACAGTCTCAAGCTGCACCAGGGGAGATACAGGTTGGACATTTAGGAAAAGGTTTTTCACAGAAAGGATGATAAAGTACTGGAATGGTCTGCCCAGGCTGGTGATGGAGTAACCACCCCTGGATGTGTTTAAAAAAAGACTGGATGTGGCACTCAGTGCCATGGTTTAGTTGAGGTGTTAGGGCATGGGCTGGACTTGATGATCTCGAAGGTCTCTTCCAACCCAGTCATTCTGTGAGTTCTGTGAACTACTTTCACATCATCAGTTAAAAGGTTGTTTAGCCAGTATTACAAGTAAATTACCAAAACAGGCAGTAAAAAGTTTTAGGTGAATGGGTAAATGACGCAACAATGTGCTAGACAGACTATTAGGTACTTGAACTAAAGAATTTACTAAAGGAATTTTAATAATACTGAAGTTTGACAGTAATGTACTAAAGCCTCATTTCAGCCTGAAGACTGTCTGTGTTAAGTAGCCATTTAATGCCCCTTCAGTCATAGTTCAGCATCACAAGGAGCTTGAAGTTATTCCCAAGTGGAAAGTGGTTATTGGCTGCCCAAACGTGCTGGTGGTCTTCTGTTCCCAGCAGAGAATTCACATCACACACACAGCCTGGGTCACACTCACACTTCACACCACCCCCCTGCTCCCTCTGACTACCAGAGCAGACACTGACAGCTTCTTCCTGATGGCCTCACAGGACAGAGAGGGATTGAGGCTTGTCAGGGAGTTCTTGCAAGAAAACTGTAACTCTGACAACAAGAGTGTTACGAGAGAAATATCCCTTGTGCAAAGGGAGGGAAAGAGTATATTCTTTGTTCCTGTGTCAGCTGCCCAACTTGGTCATTGCTAGCATTTCACTTTCACCCTGAAGAGCAGCTAATTGTTTATTAAATGGTCTTGTTATTCCTGCCCTAGTAACCTTGTCTGGAAGGCCACCACATGCCTTTATTATTCTCCAAAGGAAAATGTGCTTTCTGACATCTGTTCTGCATTTGTTTTCCTTTAATTTCCTCTAGTTTCCATCACCCCCTCCCCAGATTGCTCATCTGTGCTGCTTTGCTCAAGGTGGCACAAGCTCTGCTACTCCCACAGCCCTGCCTGTCCTCAGCTTGATCTTTCTTTGGTTCTTCAGTAGTCAGGTACAAAAGGACAGGGAAGGGCACTGTGAAATTGCCTTCCCCCCACCCCCCTCCTGAGACTTTACATCCAGGCTTTTACATCAGGCTTTACATCCCCTGAATTATGTATTCCAGTTTAAGTTTGTAAGGGTTTATAATGAATTTTGAGGACAAAGGCTCCTTCTCTCCAATTTACCCTGGAGATTCATTCTCCTCTTACACCTAGTGCCAGAGAGTGCAAAAGCACTGGCAAACCACAGTCTTTTCCATTTAATTTTTTCAGCCAGCAATAATGAGCATCTACAGCATCAGTTGCTGAGGTTCTAAAAGCATTAAATGGTTTTGCAAGAAGTGTAAGTGACCCAAATGTCCTTCTCAGTACATGATCCTTAATGCTGGCCATGATCTTTCAGATTTCATCTAATAAGCAATCTAAGAGAATGGGCTGGCTGCTCCCCAAGGAGGATTTGGGCATCTATTAAGTGACATTTCTTCAGCAGTACTAATTAAGTGACTGCCCTCTCCCAGCACTGTGAGCTCCAGCCCTGGCCATCTTCTGCCCTGAGCTACTATGTGTCTGAATGTTCATATCACAAATCTGATTTTGCAAGGTTTTTGGGACAGGAAGAAGGGGTTGGAGGAAGGTTTTACAAAAGATCTGGGTCAGTAACTGATGACACAAACTCCCATGCTGGCATTTGGAAGTGGGTGGTGGGTAAATGGGAGCACACAGCACAGCATGACAACAGTTCCTACAGCAGGAGCAGCACCTTTTAACACCACAGGCTTAATTCTGGGTTTATCCCAGTGGTCATAACAACAAAGGTACAGATTTAAGATGAAAGGAAAAGTACCTTTATCACTCAGTCTTGCTACAAGAGAGAAGTAATGGTGGGTAAAAGAGGAGAGGAAGACTTATACACATTGTGTCTGTTTCATGAGATTACCCACAGCCTCATAAATTCATGAGACTGTGGTCACACCTGCAGAAATCCTGACTCTTCACTCTAGCCTGTAAGCCCACCTAACCTTCCAAACATGTCTTTTGGGTTCAGCCTACCCAAGGTCACTCAAGGAGTCCATGAAACCGAGGGAGGGTGACCATTTCTCCTGCCCAGCTCACACCTTGTCTGGTGATGGAGCTGTTATGGGCTCTTGAATCAGCCTGCCTGGGCCTCTGTTCTCAGGCTTTAGCAACAAAGACCATGTTCTCAAGAAGCCTTTCTTCTTTTACACAATGTAAAAGACACAGTTTTAGTCAGTGAGGCAGGTTAAGTAGTCAAGCAGTTTTACTTCAGAACACGTGCACTCAGAATCTGTCTGCCCTTAGGGAATAACACAGGATCTCCCAAATGGTTCCAGAATTGTTTCATAATCTCTTATTTATAAAAGCACTATACATCTGGCCTTTCATGGGGATAGTTGCAAAAATGCTACTTCATCTTTGTGATGATTTAAGCTGGTAGCTTGATATGGTTGTATAAAATGACAATAAATTTTTCTTTTCTTGTTTGTTTTGGCTGAGATCTATTGTTGGAACAGCTACAGGACTTGGCAATGCAGGGTCAATTGATGTCCTGAATATATTAAAAGATAAGACACAGCACCTGGATGATTTTATGCTTTTTATGGTGCTCTGTTGACAAATAAAGGGAGTGACATGGAAGGAAATACATGATTCCAGCTTTCCAGACAGGTTTCTTGCTGGCAGCATAAAAAAAGTTTTGAAAGAAAAGTTCTCTGCATCCATCACAATGTGCTTTTGAGACAAATCCTGTATCTTCCTGAGGTCCCCTCCAAGCTCTTTGGTTTTTCTGTTTTGCTTTGTTTCATCTTCTGGGCTCTTTGCATGTCACATGTCCTCAATTAAGTTTGTCAATGCTGAATTTTATTTACTGCATAGCTGCCTGATTTCAGAGGAAACCCAGCTCCTTTTTCTGCTCACCCACTTGATATAATCAGTGAATGCAGCTTGCATACTGTTTTCCATCTGTCTCAGTCATTTACATAGATCAAAACCAGCAGAGGTCCAACTAATGGCTTTGTGGGGAGGATTCTCCACTGTGGGGTGGCTTGCTTTACAAGCTCTGTGATTTCACTTGGTTTGTTTACTCTTTCTGGTCTGTTCATTCACCACTTGCATGTTAATAGTTTTGAAGACTCCTCTCCAACACCCTCACAGCCTCATCTGAAACACCAGACAGTTTGCTTATTCTCTTTTAAAACTCAGCAATTTGTGTTTCATGGAAAAACCATTATCCTTGGTTACTTTCTTAGAGAGAAATTTTCTTATAAGATTATAATAAATTGATCTCAATGAATTCCTAATGCACACCTCTAAAGCTATTTTGCTGTTATATTTGGAGATAATGAGTATTACTGTTAAAATCTCATAAACACTTGACCTCTTTGAAAGCCTTGCAGATGCACAATTGTCATTTCAGGAACCATTCCATCACATCAGTGAATACACTTTGTCTTGCAATGTAATTTCTTCAAGTTCTTGTTGTCAGAGGCTTTGGGCTGTGTTTTCACACATTTGCCTGGCCTTTATGCTTCAATTGTCTACCTTACCATTTTATATTAAATACTGTACAAAACTTGATTTGAAAGAGCAGGTGAATTATCAATCCAAATCTTTTCACTATTGCAGGTACTACTCCTTTCTCCATTAGCAACTCAATAAGAAGAAATGCCTTAATGTAGAATGAAAGCTGAACATTTTGTCCCATTCCTAGCATGGCAAAACCGTGTATGATTTCAGAAAATCATGTCATGAAAATGCCAGATTTCAGAAAATTTGTAATAAAAGAACAGTACTGTGTCCTACCTCTGTTGCAAATGCTTACAACAACTAGATGTGTAGGTATTCAGGTTGAAGAGCTGTCTTTGATCTGATGATAATTCTTCTCTTTTTCACCATTTCATTTTGATTAAATTAAAAGTGTTAACACATTTTTCCTGTGAAATTTAAATATAGCTGTGGCCCCCAAGGCAGTGAAGTGACAGTATTAGATTGTTGACAAATACTGGCAAGCTGAATAGTGCCTAGAACAAGACAGTTGTGAGGAAAGAGAAAAATTAGATTTAAGCAAGTTGCATGGTGCTAGGGTTGTGTGTGTGTATGAAACTTTAGTTCTTGAAACAGCAGTGAAGATGAATATTCCCACTGCAGAGAAGAGTTCATAAAGTTCCATTCATAGCTCCTTTTTTGCTTTACCCAAACCTTTTAATGTACAGAACAGGCCCAAAAGATGTCTTAAGCATATTTGGAATATAGTGGGGTTAAATACCAAAATTATAACATTACCACATGAACTAGCTAGGTCTGTCCCTGTTCAAGACCTAGAATCACAGAATCTTTAAGGCTGGAAAACACCTTTAAACCCTGGCAATGCCACCACTAAACCACGTCCCTGAGGGCCACACCTACACATCTTCTAAATACCTCCAGGGAGGGTCACTCCACCACTTTTCTGGGAAGTTTCTGTCAATGTTTAATAATCCTTTCAGTAAAGGAATGATTCCTGGTGTCCAATTTAAACTTCCCCTGGTGCAATTTGGGGCCATTTCCTCTTGTCCAGTCCCTTGTTACCTGGCAGAAGAGCCCAGCCCCACCTGGCTCCAGCCTCCTTTCAGGAGCTGTAGAGAGTGACAAGGTCTCCCCTGAGCCTCCTTTTCTCCAGGCTAAACAGCCCCAGCTCCCTCAGCTGCTCCTCATCAGACTTGTGCTCCAGACCCTTCCCCAGCTTCATTGCCTTTCTCTGGACACTCCAGCCCCTCCATGTCCTTCTTGTTGTGAGAGACCCAGAACTGGACACAGGATTTGAGGTGCAGCCTCCCCAGTGCTGAGCACAGGGGACAATCCTTCCCTGGTCCTGCTGCCCACAGTGTTTCTGTCCCAGGCCAGGATGCCATTGGCCTTCTTGGCCACCTGGCACACACTGGCTCTTCCCAGGTTCTTTTCCCAGGGCAGCTTTCCAGCCTCCATTCCCCCAGCCTGCAGTATTGCATGGGGTTATCATGACCCAAGTTCAGGACCTGACACTTCACCTTGCTGATCCTCACACAATTGTCCCCAGCCCACTGATCCAGCCTGCCAGACCCCTCTGCAGAGCCTTCCCACCCCTGAGCAGGTCAGTGCTCCACACAGCCTGGTGCTCTCCGTGGATTTACTGGGGCTGGGTGTGCCTCAGGCACCTTAGTCCATGGGTACTAAAACAGGCATTAAAACAGGGCAGCTTCAGAGACTTGCTGGCTTTGGTAGATATTTTTAGAATTCAGAGGTGTGTAAATTTGAGTACAGCTTCAAGCTTTGTCACTAGAACTAAATACTGTTGTGGCAAAAGTAGATGGAATAGTACCTCTATAAAACACTTATGAATAAGAGATTTTATGTTAGCTGTTGCCTTAAGAGTCTCCCTAAGGCCCTTTACAACAGCAAACCACCACTTTTTGACCATTGCCAGGCTATCTGGCTTCCAACAGGAGTTACTACAAAGTAAAAATTGTTTTTAGCATGTGAAAAACCTGTCAGTGTCTGCTCTGAAAAGGATCATTCTAATTTATTGCTCTTAGCTAGATCAACTCTTAAAGCCTTTCAGTAGATCAAGGGAAGGTCTTTCAGTCAATTATCATTCTTTGAAGGCCTGTTACAGTGTCCATAAATCTGTTTTCTCAGTTGCTCAGTTCGAGCTGGAATCATTTACCATACCAGATGAACTCCAAAATCAGAAGATCAGTTGCACATTCCCAAGAGGATTTTTTCTGTTTTATCTTTTCAATTTCTCTGAAAGACATATAGGACTTCACATATTCAAAACTTATATTCACCTCAGCACCTACTGTATCAAATGAAAAAAGCTGGGGAAGATAATGAAGCACAGTTTGGTTTATACTTATCAATCTGGCTTTTCCATGCCTGAAATCAACTCCCTGTGGAACAAAAACCTTGTTTCTCATCATTAAAGAGATTTTTGATATTATGGACAATGTGTTATGTCCCAAAGATTATCAGGACCTGCTGCCATATCAATGTGTTTCGTTCACTTTCTATTGCAATGAACCTCATACAGGAGTAACCTGCAGAAGAGGCATAAAAACAGTGTGGAAGATCCTTGGGCACAAAAAAGATATCAGGGTAATATTTAATAACCTAAAAACCTATGTTTCATGTTCTTTAACCAAAACACTGCTGAAGTTGACAATGCAAGTATGGCACCATTCTACTAATCCTGTCTGGCCCTGTGTGTAACTGGAAGATAACCTTATAAAGACATGAGTAGCTAAGAATATCCAGAATCTCTTCAAAGCATTGAAATGAATGCCTGGACTGTGCAATATTAGCTTCACAAGATCCAACGAGTCAAATAACAAATAAATAATAATCACAATACTTTCAACAGAACAATGCTGTTGAAATATTAAGAAATTGCAGCTCCTGTTAGCTTAGACAAGAGATCCTGCCAAAGCCCCTGAGTGTGTTTCAGATGACACCAGTCAGAGGAAGGCAGCTGACAGGTCTGCTCTGCAGATGGATCTAGGGAGGCTGGAGAGATGGGCTGATGGAAAACTCATGAAGTTCATCAATAATATGAAGGAAGAGCTGCAAATGGTAGGGAATAAAGCCATGTGATAAAGCAGCCTAGAGCAGGAGCTTTGTTAAAACGATCTGGGAATTCTTCTGGCCAGCAAATTGAATTTGAGCTGGATAAGTGTGCAGTGGGGTGGATTGAGAACTGACTGGCAGATCCCAGAGCACTGTAATCAGTGGCACAGGTTTGAGGTGGAGTCCTATCACTAGTGATGTCCTTGAAGGTTCAGTACTGGGCCCAGTATCGTTTAACTTATTTTAGTTAAAGGGGCAGATGCCTCCTCAGCAAGACTCCTGAGGAGTCAAAGATGGGATAAGTGGTCAATACCCCAGAGTGCTGTGAAGCCTTTCAGAAGGACCTCAACAGGTTGGAAAGATGGCCAGAGAAGAATTGCCTGAAATTCAAAAAGGCAAATGCAGGGTCTTGTGGTCTTGCACCTGGGGAAGAATGTGCAGCAAAGATGGTGAGGGCAAACCAGCCAGAAATCAGCTCTGTGGAGAAGGACCCAGAGGGGCTGGGGACAGCAAGCTGTCCATGAGCCAGTGCTCCAGAAAGCCAAGAAGGACAATGTTATCCTGGGATGCATTAGGAAAAGCATTGTCAGCAGGTCAGGGGAGGTGATCCTGCCTCTCCACTCTGCCCTGGTGAGGCACATCTCCAGTGCTGTGTCCAGTTCTGGGCTCCTCAGTACAAGAAAGAGTGCAGCCAGCAAGTCAGGTTAATATTCCCTTGCATGGCACATGTGAGACTACATCTCCAGTACTGCATCCAGCTTTGGGCTCTTCAGCACAAGAGTGACAGTGATGGGCTGGGTTGGATCCCATGGACCCCAAGAGGGTCATGAAGCCAGAAACAAGATGTACAAAGGAAGGGCTGCAAGAGCTGGGTTAGCTTGGGCTGGAGGAGACACAGCTCAGGTGGACCTCACTGCAACTCCCTAGTGGGGGAGCACAGGCAAGATGTTCTTCTCTTCTCAAACAGTGAAAGGATAAAAGCAAGGGAGCTCAAGCTGAAGAGTATTTTGACTGCATATAAGAAAAGCATTCTTCATTGTTCACAACAAGGGCAACAGAACATTGGAACAGGTGTCCAGAGAGGCTGTGGAATTCCCATCCATGGGCATGCTCAGGCACTGGACACAGCTCTGAACAGTGTGTCCCACGGCTTCCTTTGAACTGTGATTTTGTGTTTCTCAGAAGAGCTGGGCTGCCCTCACTTGTGGGAGGGGCCTTCCATTATTACAGGTACTTGTAACCTCAGTTGGAGGTGGAGTCTTTGAAGGATCCACCAGGGTGTTGTCTTACCATTGGGTAAGTGTCATACAACAAAAAACATTTTTGGGTTTTTTTAATTTTATGTTCCTCAGCAGTCTTTGGAAATCTACACTCCGGGCAAAAGACAGAGAAGAGAATTTCCTGATCCTGGAGTACAAGACACTCTTACTTCTAATTCAGACTGCTTGAGTGATGCTGGGATAGTTAATGTGACAGATTTTCAAGTGATGAGTAATTTTAGGCTACTTTTATGGAAAAATAATGATCAGTCCTGATTTTCAGCTAACTGAAAGATTTGGATTCTTAACATTTGGATGTTAAGAGCTGGATTCCCCAAAATCCCAAGCCTTCCAAAAAAACATTGGCCAGTTTGAAAAACCCTTGTTTAATCTCCTCTTGGCTTCGTCTGCATAATATGAAAGGTGGAGAGGATGTTTTGATTTTTTTTTTTTTTTTTTTTGGTGGGGGAGGGTTTGTGGCTTTTTTTTCCTTTCCCTTGTGTTATCCTTTTGTTATCCTTTGTAAGCCATAAAAATCTTGGATTTCTACACTAGGTTCCAATTGCAAATTTGGACTACATCAGTAGTGGATCAAGTCCAGAGAGGCAATGAGAGAAAAATCAGCATGGGAAAATCTCTCCTCCTTCCCATTCTCCAGGGACAGGTTCCAAAAACACATGGCTTCTGGCTGTCAGCTCTCTTTTGGCATCTGTGCTCCAGCTGAGAGCTTGTTTGGCCTTGCTTGCTTTGATGCAGTAACAACACAGCCCACATTTCTGCTGGTTAATCATTTGGTCATTCTGTATTTTAACCAGCTCTGATCATGAGCTATTTTACCCTGCAAAGATTAGAGGTGTCATTGTTCATCATCTTTACATCCTTCACTCCCTTTGTGTAATGGATAAGGGTTCTCATCCAGCAGGTGCTGAGGTTCCACATCTCCACTGAGGACAGGGAGGGGTGCAGATGTCTGGCTACACTCAAAATCAAATATTATCCCCTCACTCTTTCAAAGACCATAATAATTTTTATTTTTTTTTTTTAATTCAGTTCATGAGGAATTATGCTCTGAGCCCAATTTAATCTTAGGAGCAGGAATCCCCATCTCTAATTTGTGCTTCAGTTTTGGCTCTTGGGGGCTGAACCCCACTGCTGGCAGATGGCAAATGTCAGCAAATGGCAATCCCTGGATGACTCATGCACTCTGGAGCATGTCACAGTAAACCCCTGGATAAACTGTGCTGATAAACTGTTGCAGCTTTTTTTATTTAATCAGAATTATTTCAGTAACCCTCACTACTTGTTTCAGTCACTGGGGCAGAAGCTGCTAGCAGTGTTACATTAAAGCAGAGGAGTTCAGGCTTCCTCCATGGAAATGGCAGTATGGCCTTCAAGCAATTCCCTCTGCAGCCAAATAAATATTGAATGCCAGGTGAAGTTTTTCTAATCTAATATCTGATACACCTGAAATTGCCTAATAATGAGTGAATTCTAGCATAAGCAATAGTATTTTTGTCAACAAAAACACATATTACGTGTAATCTCGTTGATCTTTTATTCATAACAATAATCTTTTCAGGAATACACAGGTTAATTTTTTGTCTTCTATTTTTTTCCAAAGTGACTGGTTTCACTCTTGAAAACTGAGTTAATTAAATTATTTTTCTAAAGAGAAACAGAGCCTGTAAATCTGCAAATAATATAAAAAGCCACTTAGTATATTCTGTGTGCAAAGTAGAAAAGCATGTAGGAAAATGCTCTGTCCCTCCCAGAGCATCTATAAAGAATCATCTGTCATGAGAACACTTTCCCCCTGAGAAGAGCAGAAAAATGCCCATCATTAAATGTCATTCACTTGGAGTCTTTGTTTAGTACTTTGGCTAGTTTTAGCTGCAATAAAAATCACTTCTTTGGACTATGTTTTTCTTTCTATTTTTTCCACACTCAGACCTCCTTTCTGCACTGAAGGAGCAGCGATATAGGAGGGTGGCTGTAAATGTAATCTGAGTTAGCTGATGTTGTCAGGTTGATAGGCAGGGCAGAGTGAACATGGCCTAGAGAGGAGGTACAAGGAGGATGCTGAGAGCTGCATTTTCCATTCTCTTTGCCCCTGGATTTACACAGGATTTGTGCTTTGCAATAATCAGTCATTGTGCCACAAGAGGTGGCAATTTCTGGCCACCAGCTCGAGCTGATGCCTCAGCTCTGATGGACATCACTCCTAAATGGGCCTCAATGGGCTGCTGGGCACTGACACTGCCCTTTCTCTAAATCAGAGATACCTCTGTGTGAGCAGGAAACACTTCTTGCCTGCTATACCTGTGGTAGAAGGTGCTGGAAGAGACACACCATGTCACCCTCCCCAAGAATGAGCAATAAAAAGCTAAATTATGAGCCTTGCCTCTTCCATCATTCTTTAGTGATTTGTAAGAAACCCAAACCATTTTGGAAGGCATAGTCATGGCTATAAAGACCTTGGAAAGGGTTTGGAAAGATATTTAGCCCTTTCATCTCTCTGAGAGAAAATAAATCTGCCAGGGACAATAAAACACCAGCTTTAATTTTTAGTCAATAGTCTCGTGTTTTCTGTCTGTCATATCAGTGAAACAGCAGGAAAAATGACCTTTTTTACATAGCTGCTTCTGTAGAACCTCCCTCAGAGAGCTCCTAAGATATCAGAGTCAGCATTTTGGGATTTTTGTTGAACCATGGACAAAAAAAGAGACCATAATAATGAAGCTGAACAACAGGCTGTGCCTGGACAGGCTGAGGACAGGAGAGGAGGAGGCCAGACTGTTCATCTTGAGACATCCTCTTTTTGCCTTTATTTTGCTGTTATTTTTGCAGAAAGGATGGGGCAAAAAAGTAGCACAACAGAGGGCACCTAAAGGAGCCTGCAGAAGGAAAGATCAGTGAGCAATGCACACATTATATAATAATGAACAATTACTTGTCAAAGAATGCCTGTATTTGCCTGTAATATTATTCAGAAGTGTTTCTTCTCTCCATTTCAAAGAAGCTGTACATGATTACACATATTTAAAACACCAATTGTAACACTTGTGTTTTATGTTTTAAATTATTTGTAATCACTAGTCTGTCTGTTTAGCTGTTTATGGCAATGTTGAGAGTGCATATTCTAAATCAGGGTTAAAATATCTGGAATTAACTACTCTCTTTTAATATTAAAGGGCTGTTGAAGAAGGCTTTGAGTATACTTTTGACAAAGATAAATGCAAACTTCTATATCATTTGAATGATTTTCTATATTATGCTTTGATACAGTGGTGGCATGTTCCTGTTCAATCTATCTGGAATGCAGATCAGTAAAACAACATTTTATGTATATATACATTATTTTTATCAGTGAACAGAATGTGGTCTGGTAGCAAAGGGCTAGTTCTGGACCATCACTATGAAAACTGGACCTTCTCAGATCTGATGTATGAATTCACAACATTTACCTGGAAAATCTGGTGGATGTGCATGCTGCTAGTCTTAAGAAAATGAGTTACTAGAGTTGAATATATCAAGAAACCAAACTAATGATTTGAGCCCACTGCACTTGATAAAAAGGGAAGTAGCCTGAGTTTATCATTGCAGTAGCTTCTAGGCATGTACAGCAGCTGCTACTGTAACTAGAATAACTTAACAAATTGAAGTAATTGCAGGTGATTATGGCATAAGGAGCAGTGAACAATCTAAGCCATCCCACCTGAGCTGTGCCTCAGCCTGCTCTCTCCTTGCATGCCCCAAGATTGGTGTGTAGGTAGGCATAGGAATGTTTCTTTCATTCTCTTAATAAGAATTTTATAATTTTTTATGACTGAATAACTTTGTTTCCATGAAAAAGACTGATTTACTGATGATAATGGTGATTCTGCTCTGCTGGTGACAGGGAGCCCTGGCTGGAGAACTCCTGCAACACTGGCCATGAAAGGTGCAGGGAGAAGCAAGAAATAAAGTTTTGAGAAGAAAAATGAGCAGATCTGAGCTAGTTTGCTTTGGAATAGAGGGGATGGAAGCAGGATGTGTAACAGTTTTGCAACATGTAAAAGACTTTGATAAAATGAACTGTGATCCTTTGCTTTCCTTCTCTCTAAAGGGAAGACCAAGAAGTCATTGTCCATGATTTTTAGCAGAGGATATTTCTGGAAACATGGTACTGAAACAACATAACCCTAAAGAAAGTAATGCAAGAAAGTAATGCATAGGAATATGTTTCTCAGGAAATCTTTAGGTATTTCTTTCATGGAAAAAAATTTAAGAGCAATCTGGAGTACTGCTGCTCAGTGGTGCTCCAGGAACCACACATGGACTTTCAGATCCAGGATGGTTTTACCTTGCAAAGATTCACTGAAGGAAGATATTTATCTCAGCATAGAAACATGGAGTTGATTTTTTTTTCCTAATACCAAGTAATGGAGCTGTGCTTTGAAACATATCCTAGGGTGTACATGTGCTTTTACTTTATCAGAAACATCCAACACTTTTTTTCCTAGCCCCAAGGAAAGCATTGCTGCTGTTGTGAAAGTCTGTGGTGGCTTGGAGGAGGGATGGACAATCATCCTCCATTTTAGAGGAGCATGCAAGGACCCCACAGTATTTTAAGCTAGAGTATGACAGAATCAATTGTTGGTTTTTTTTGTTTTTTTTTTTTTTTTTTTGTTTTTTTTTTTTATTATTATTTCATACTTTAGGTAGAATAAAGAACATAGAACTTCACTGTAGTACTAGATGTACTTTGCAGCTCTTTCCTACTCATTTCATGATAACTTTTCCAATCATAACTTCAGTATCCCATTAGAGAGTAAATAAAGATTAATTAAATGGGAAGGAAATTATAAAAACAAGCAGAAAATACATAATGCTATAAAGAAACAAGATACTCCTATTGGGCTCTCCTAAGGAATGAAGAAACACAAAAAGCCTCCTGTGAGGGGATACTTTATTTTTCCATTTTGATGCCAGTCAATGTGTAGAATTCAAAGATCATAGACATGGCTGTGGTTAGTTCTTTGTCCTCCTCAGGTGACACCTGTGTTTCTATAAGAACTAAAAGCTTTCCCTAAAAGAAGCTTGATGTGACTTCAGCACTTTGGCACTTTATTCTCTGCTTCTTTTTTTGTTATTTCTTTTTTTAAAGTATCAGCAGTTTTGCTTGACAGGGAAAATCTTCAAATTAAGGACCAAGACTAAGCAGTCAGAAACATCCTTGAGAGGAACTTGAGAGGATTGGCCTTAAAGCACCACAAAGATTGCCCAGTTTGGAAGCATACACCCCTATATTGTCAGTAAAATTTTCAGAGTTTTATTGGAAAGAAGAGGGCTAAAGAGGAGTTAGTATATTACAGATTTCACAGAAGTGAAATAGAGTGAGAAACTTATAGCAGGTAGCCAGAGCACATTAACATCTCTATCCAGTCAATAGTTCTCTGGGATTTGGCAGTAACATTGAATTGCTACTAACAGCCCACACGTACCCAAAGCAAACAGAGCTTAGGAGAGGCACAGGAACTGAGCAGAGAGAAGACAATGTAGTAACTGCTGGCATATTGCTAGAATGTGCAAACTCTCAAAGAGACCCAGTTAAAAGTGACTTTTCTATTGTGTCATGAACCATGCAGTTGTGGAGATCAAGGATAGCAAAATAATCTAACAAAATGGGTGTGATTTTATTGAGATTTCTTCGCATGGGTATTTACAAAGATCTCTGTCTTTCTTTAGGAACTGAGGCCCATGAGGCCTCTGCAGTTAGCTTATTGTAAAATGTACAAAGAACTGTGTTTATTAAGGCAACCTCGCAGTCAAAAGTTGTTTTAGCAATTCCACAAGGATGCTCCATTTTCATTAGCAGTCTGAGTACTTGAAGTGTAGCCAAACTGCTTCTATATCTTAGTTTTTCTGATGATTTGTGTGTGTACTTCCACTGTTACAAAGTGTGAATAGCCCAAGGTTTACTCACTGAGTTGAAGAGCATTTTTAATTACATAGCTGTTTCTAGGTGCCAGTTCATGGCATGTGGATTTCTTCCTCCTCATTCATACAATCCTCTCCTGGTGTCCAAACAGGCTCTCTGTTGGTGAGGTAGCTACCATATGGATGCTGGTCTTCTTACCAAAAATGCTTAATTCTATATGATCTCCTAGACCTGGGAATACAGATTACCTCTGTCCCCCTGGAGGACTCTTTATTCACCATCCATTGTAACTGTGGCTGCAAAATTTAGAAGTCATGCATGTGCTAAAGGAGGGCCCTCAATATATCTGTACATGCTGGGGTTTTTTGAGTGGTGAATTAAATTTGCCAGGGCACAACATTGATGAGAATGAACTTTTGACAATTGCTTTCAGGAGTTCTTACATCTTGATAGAAATATCTTCATCTTTGAAAAATGATGAATAGACACTCAAATTAGGGAGATTTGCTTAAATTTCCACTAGGAGGAAATAAAGATAAAGATGGTAAATGCATACAGCCTTTGTTTTATGGTGGAAGAGAGGAGGCTGCTCATCTGTGTAAACTGCTTCAGTTAGAGCTGAAGTCTGAGCTGTTCATCCAGGATCTCATCATACTTACTGGAGGAGGTAAGTGCTCTCAGGAGGTGAAGCATCTTATCCTAAGGAAAGAGTTTAAGTTGGCAGACACAATGTAATATAAACAAATGGTTTTAGAAGAGATGCCAACACTTGTTAGAACATCAGAAAATCTCTCTGTTCCTTTGAGAGAGATAATGTCATGGAGCAAGAACAAAAATATGCCAAATACATCCATTCTAAAGAACATTGATTAATAATATTTTCCTGGAAAGAAGTTATACCTGAAATTAGTTTTCATGTGACCTAGGGGTACTGTTTATGTGCTCATGTGTTTGTCATTCATTAAATCCATCCTGAGACAGAATGGACAAGAATGGTCTTATGCAAGATAATCTTTGTTCACTAAGTGTGAAGGGCTTTGACATATTCAGCTTATCTCTTACACATGGAGTATGTAGCATACAGTGATTTCTCTATACCAAGATTTTTGTCTATCAAGGGTAGTGGCTGACAGGACTTTAAGCCTTTAATAGATCAAAATAATTTGTGACCATTTCAAGATGTCTGCTACCTTGACCCCATCCTGCATGCTGAGATGGAGCTCTCACTCCTGAGTGAAAATCACATCTGAAAATATTGGTCTGATTATCTGGATGGCAGTTCTCACTATCATCTTACTATACAATGGCAACATCATCCTTCTTCCTACCTCGTCATCTTATCACAGGATTTGAACATGGTACTTTTAAAGCCTGGTTGTTTTATATATATGCTTTTTATATATATGCTTTTTATATAAATGGTTTCATGAGGTCTGTTTGTGTGTCTCTTAGACACTTCTCTCTCCAAAGAATGTTGGACATGTTGGGCCACTTCAAGCCACATTGAAAGGTGGTTAGAAGTCAAAGAACTTGATCACCTGTATTTTGTGAGAAAATATGTCTGGCTGGAAGGAAATAAACACTCAAAAAGAAGCTTAATTTGCTTCTAGAAAGGACACATTTAAGGTACTACAGGCCAAATGGTGAGATGCCCTTTGGTTACAGGCCATCTCATTGGAACAGTAGGAAAGGTCACAGACATTCCTCCTTGCAGGGATGGTTTCCTGTTTTTGCTTTAGCACAGGTCACATTGCCTGTTATTGTTGGCTGTGATCCCTCACTGGCTGCCTGATACACACTGCAAGCTCCTTTTAGCCCACAGTGCTCAGCCACTAATCAATTGTCTGAGCACAAACCTAGAGCAGCACAGCATCGTGTTTCATGTGCAGCACACTTGGCATCACCAGGGCTGTGCTGGTGAGGCAATGGAGACAAAAGTCAATTCTGATCTCAAATTTGCAGTCAGATGTTTCTCCTTTTGACCCATATCCTAATTTTGTGCTTTCCTATTTGACTCAAAAGATGACACATTATTTTGGCAGGCTGCCCACAGTATAACAGAGACCCCTTTCAAAATCTGCCCCTTCTCCCTGAACTACTTTTAGTTAATAAGAGAATTACCAGAAAATGCTATTTTGAAATAAAAACATTCATAAATGCAGAGGCAATTTGTAAATAGCTTGAGAAGAAATAAAATGTAAAAGGGAGAAAACATTATGATATATTTTGCAATTTTCAAAATGGAACATTTTAACTTCTCATGATGACAAGATGTTTTCTTTTATGAAATTACCTTACTTAAGAAAAACAGTCATTTTAGATATCCAGAAAGCAAAGCAGGCATTTAGTTTTTAACTAAACATTTTACCATTTTGCTTCAGAATAATTTTTGCATTATTATAACTCTGCATTTTGCCTACAGAAATGGAGCTTAAAATTTCACCATGCCCATGGCTCTACTATTCTGGTGATAGATATTTACTCAAGGTAGAAGCCAATTTAGGAAATGTATATGGACATTTTTTAATAAATAAAGGACAACATGCATGAAATAGATATGGGATGATGAAATTGTCACATCCTAGCAAACTGGTCTCTTCAAGGAAAAACTTGCTACAGTAAACAGAAAACATTAAGTATTAGTATACATATTTTTAAATCCCTTGTGTCCCTCAGAATGTAGTGGTTAGCAACACATTTGTGCCAGTGGCCACATTGCATGGTTGACTACAGATGTGAAGTATTTTAATTAAGCTGTTACAAGGTAAATAGCTTAGCTATGTGTTTAACAATCTGTAGTTGGATTTTTGTTTTATTGCATGAGGTATATGCAACTGAAATTAATACATTGCTTTTGAAGGAAAAAAATTAACTGAGTAGGGACTGTTTTCAGTGAATTAATGAAGGTGAACTTAAAACTTCTGCAAGCAGCATATCAAATATAGGTGAAGGTGAAGGAAGGAAAATACCTTTTCTTTAATGGAGGGTGCATATTAATGATATTCTGATATACCCATCTTTTAGGGATAAAGTAATGCAGCTTTGTTACAGGGCAGTCTAACAATTAGTGACTGTATTTTTCATTTTAAATGCCCACATTGGAATTAGGTTTAAGCTGTGAAATGTTGAGCAAAGTTGTCATCCACTGGGGGTTGTAATGAGAGGGCAATGCCTCCTTTGAGCTTACAGACATAGGGCAAACAGCATCCTGAGAGTTCAGAAAGGGAGTTAAAGGAACAGGCTTGGGGATGGCTGCAGAGCTGGAGAACACCTCATGTGCTGTGCCACACCACCAGGGTGTGCCTGGCATGCTGCCTCCCTTCTGCTGGGCAGGATTGTCACAGCAGTGACACCAAACTCTTCCACTGAAGAAGGAAATGGGGCCAAAGTGGGAGCACTGGGCTGGAGCTGTTAGAAGCATCCCTGGCACTGGGACAGGCTTGGCTTGATTAGATTGGGCCTGGACTAGTCAGCACTTACCCAGTTCTTGTGGGCAGGAATTAGTAAGGACCAGAGACCATTCCCAACACATATTCTGGGTGTAGTTCACCTGTTTTGAAGGACAGCAGCCTAATAATATAAAGAACTTTTGTGTAAGTTGGCCTCATTTCTAGAGAAGTGTTTGCTTTATCTGCACAGGTGTATCCAGACTGAAGAGGTCTTTTTCACCAGTAATACATGACAGAAAATTTGAAGTGTTATATGAATAATATCTACAATGGTTCATAGATTATGATTACTCATATAAAGTTATCCCAGATAATCCTCCAGGGAGATTATCTTCTGCACTGAAGCAATATAGATGGCCTTTCCAAACCCTCTAAGTTTTAATAGATTAATAAAATCTTTAATATCATGATTCTGGTTAACCTCATAATCCACATAAATGTTCTCTTCTGATTTGGCCTTTCCAAACTTTTTTCCTTAATGTAATGACAGAATGCTTTGATCCTCTGGCAATGATTTTCAGACTGATCATGAAGAATGTTGCCAGTGCCAAACAATTTAGGAGATAAAGGAGAGTAAATATTGCTTGTAAAGATTTTACCCTCCATATCAGATTGAAACTAGTCTGTTGTCTTCAGGTTTTTAGCATTCTTATTTTCCCTTACTATAGCTGTCATTCATTTGTCTCTCCCTTGGGATTAAAATAAACCTACCCATGAACCTAACTGTTTTCCTAAAGTGCAAGGTTGTCCTCCCAGTCTCATTATTTACCCTGCAATATTGCTTTTTAGTTCCCACTGGCTGGCTGTGAGCAATTTAAGATGTCTTGGGGGCAGTAAATAAACAAAGCCAGCTCAGTGTGAAAAATCTTTGTTTCTCTGAGTCTTAATTTTTTTTTTTTTTTTTTTTTTTTTTTTTTTTTTTTTTTTTGTGCAGGGAGGAGGTGCAAAAGGGAGGAAAATACTTTTTGCAAGAGCTGCCAGTAAATGGCTGGGTTTGCAATATATTGTTCCATTGCAGCTCCCAAATTATTTTTGAGTCACTGTGTGGTTCTACAGCATGGTTTTATATTACAGGTTTTCATCTCTGTTTTCATTTTCCAGAGATTTTGATGCTGGCTGTCAGAGGAGTCCCACTCCTGGAGAGGGGCTGTGCTGCAGTTGTGTCTGATGGAAGAGATTTGATTTGCCTAGGGATGCAAACATAGGCAAAAATAGGATGTAACATGCAAGGTGTTTTCTCTGCCACTTTGCTGAGGAGTCTTGCAGCTCCCAGCTTCCTGCACCTGACTGTGCTGAATCCTTTGCTGTCATTAAAGCAGCTGCAGGTTGTGCCAGGTGCCACAGATTGGCTTGGGATTCTGCTCCTCCTGAGTGCTGGCTGGGAGGATTGGGGATTTTTTCTGAAATAAACTGGTCAAAACCCAAAAAACACTTCTAACTTTTCTTAATGTGGCTCTAGTTATCTCAATAAATAACCAGTTTTAGAATTCTTAGCAAGAAAGATTTTTCAGTTAATAAATTAAAAGTCAGCTCAATGTCAACATCATAAGTGCTAAAAACAGTAGATGAAAATGAAATTTCCTATAAAAATAGTAATGTTCCTAGGAAAACCACTTCTTCTGTTGACTTTGTCATTTGAAACACTTTTTTCTGAGAATATGTAAGCATCTCCCTCTCTCCTCTCTCTCTCTTTCATGCTTGACTCATCTACTAAATATATTTGGAGTATAAGCCTTTAGGAAAAAGGTTTACAGGGTACCTGGCCTGTCCATAGCTTTCTTTGACTTCATTCAACTGGGACAATTTGACTATTTGGCCACTTGTCTATAGCTAACTTTTCAAAGTTTTAATTTATATTTGTGTGGTAGAACTAGAGCTTTTAGAGGTAGCTACATACATAGCTACTTAGCAAGAAGGTTTTTTAACCAGAACAAGGTGTTTGGGACCCTGACACAAGGACACAGTAGACAAGTACAGGTTTGGTACAAAAGGAGTCATCTTGAGAAATGGAGACACTGCAGGCAAAACTGGCTACAGGGGTGACACAGCAAATAGAATCTAAGAGATGCAAACAACATTATATGGAAATGTAATCTGGAGAAGCACCAGTGAAGAAACAGAAAGCTAGAAATGTGTGTTAGAGAACTTATATAAATGACACTAACTTGAAGGAAAATAAAAGGAAAAAGAGGTTTAAAATTAGGAAAGAAGCAGATGGAAAGAGGAAACTCTCTATCTGAACATCTTTCTCCTCCTGGTGAAGGATTTCAGATGCTGACTATGCCCTGCAACATCCCACTACAGCCAACACCAGGGTGAAACCCTCACCCTAGCATGCAGAGAACAGAAGGGTAAGTTTAGCAGCAAGAAAAGCTGTGCTCTAATCAGCTCACCTCAGATTCTCTGGGTTTATCCAGGGTTGAGTTTTATTTTTTGTATGTAATTATGTTCAAAGTAAGTCACAGAAATCTGAGTAGAGAGGTTGCTTGCATTAAAATCACATAATAAGTGCTGAGTGGCTATCTTGATCTCCTGTGATGAAATGAAAGGAAAGCCAAACAAACAAGCAGCAGACATCTTGGCTTTGCTTGTGTGAAGAAGAGATAGCAAATCTTAGACAAACATGTTGCCTATTATTACCAATAATGAAAGGTGTCAAGTTATACACTAAGCAGACTTGGTGATGATATTTAAAATCCAAGATTCTTAAGAAATTCTGCACCAGTGACTATGATGACAAGTGAATGTAAATGACTCATTTATAGATGGTGTGCATGAAGAAAATGGACAATGACCATGTCTCTGATTTTACAGTTATAAGTGAATAAAAGGCAATGAGAAACCAATTTGTAGGTTTCTTATTGTGTGAAGTTTTCCTATCGGATATGATCAATGGCAGTAAGAACAACACACTTCAGTGTTTGCATTGTTTGAACATGGGGTCTGAGAATCACCACAGAATCACAGAATATTCTGAGCTGGAAGAAACCCACAAGGATCACCAAGCCCAGCTTCTGGATCTGCTCAGGCCAGCCCCTTCTGCAGTGATGTAGTCTGTAGTGATGACAGAAGCAATATTTACCTTCTTCCAGTCCTCAGGAACCTCCTCAGCTGCCATGACCCTGCAAAGACAAATGACAGTGACCTTGCAAAGACATTAGCCAGCCTCCTCAGCACCATTTAGCACCATGCCACTTTTTCTCTTGTCTCTCTCTTGCTGCTGAGGTACCTGTGGAAGCCCCTCTTGTTGCCTTACATGTTCTTCACCAGAACTGAACTCCAGGTGGGCTCTGGAATTCTTTATCCCATCCCTGCATGCTCAGACAGTGTCCTGTATTCCTCCTCAACAACATGATTCTGCCTTCTGCAAACTTCCTTTTTAATGTCCAGGTTTTGTCATGGGCTCCTTCTCCATCCATGCTGGCATCCTGCCACCCTTGCCAAACTTCCTGTAGAACCAGGTGGACTTTTGTTGAGCTCAGAGGAGGTAATCCCTGAAAACAATCTCCCCTAAGATTCTGCTAAGCAGGATCCCAAATGGGTTAAAATTCTCTCTCCAGACTCATGGTCCTGTTTTTTTACTTGCTTTGCTCCCTTCTTCTGGGATTCTTAGCTCTGCCTGTACATGGTCACTGTAGCCTACCTCTAGTCTTTGCTTTGAAAAGCAAAAATCCCTAGTAAGTAAAATAGCTTGTTGTGTGATAAGGATACTGGATGGCAACTTCCAGTCACAAAAATAATCTTTGCAGTTGTGACCATTCCTTTGTCAAAATGTTGCACAAATCAGCATTTTTGAGGCTATGCTTGTACAAGGCAAAACATTACACTAAAAGTTGGCTGATGGGTGTTTTGCTTAGCCAGAGACAAGATAATGACTAATGTTTCAGACAGATATGAAATACTGTTTTTCATTTTTCTGCTGAGTAGTTCATCCCAATGAGTGCTATGAAGCCAGCAAAAGGCTCTTAGAAGTCATGTAGCAGTCCCTGAACCAGAGGACAAATTTCAACAATCTTGTTGGTAAACTTTTATATCATGGAGTGAAACTGTATCTGATAGTTACATAAAGAAAAATATACAAGGCAGTCATTACTTTTTAAATTTGTTTTCTACTCAGTGTATGAATAAAGTCTGGAAGCATGGATAGGATAATGTTGGAGCCAAAATGAGAAATGAGTTTAAAAGCAGTCTCTGAGGCCATTAACACTGACAGCCTGATTGAAATGTTTGGCTTAGGGTGTCCACTGATTGCTGGGAGCTAAAAGAGTCTTCCAAAAGAATAATGATTTTTAAACTTGCACTGTCCCTTTTGTTTTGGCCACTCTAGGGAACAAGATAACAATCTAGGAGGACCTTTGGAATGGCACAGTTGGACTATGTTTGCATTAGTGTTTGGTGTTGCAAGAAGTGCTGTTAGAACAGACCATCGTGTCCTCCAAACACTGGCAGAACCACTAATCACAGAAGTGTTCCTCAGTGTGTGATTCTCACCAGCACTCCAAGAGCAGAGTACTGAATTGTGCTATTGTGAAAAGAGACTAGCTGTAAAACCTTCACTAGGAGCTGTGGCTCTATCCCACGTGCTCCTCTCCCTGGAGCCATTGGAAAGAAAACATTGCAAATGATACGTGAGAAGTGCTCCTGGCATGGTCACCAGCTGTGGCTGAAGTGATGAGATATTGTGAAATCCAAATACATGTTTTATTATAAGGAAAAACTTTGTTCAACTATTATGCAGGGCTGAGGAATCCACACTTCATTTGCAGGGGAAGAAAATGTTCTATTTCAATTCCTTGAAGAGATGTTACCCACTTCTTGTGGGCAATCACTTCAGTGCTACAGCTTGCTTCTAGATTCCAGCTATGCAAAAAATGCTGCCCATATCAAATCTGCTGACTGCTGTGTTACATGGGCAAATGTTTTCTGCAAGGAGCAGAATTCTGAGGAACAGTTAAGGATCTCTGGGTCCCCTTCTCTGATTACCCAAGACTTGTTCATATCTGAACATTCTGTTACTACAAACATACATCCAAAAAAGTGGAAAATCTCTTTAATATGGGTGTTGTTGTGAGAAACGTGTAGATCCCATAAAATACCTATGGTCATTTTTCTTGGAGTAGAAATTGAGAGTTGAACTGTTCCTTTTCCAGGGCCAGAGTTTTCCAGACTAATAGCAGAGTCTTTAACTCTTGTACCTCTATTAGGTAACCTGTTTCCAAAAAGGTTACAGAAGTATAATTTTTTCCCACAAGGAAAGTCAAATATGCAGAACTAGTACACAGTATTAAAGTACAGTGTAAGTTGATCTACAGTACTTTTCATAATGACTTAATTATGGATTGGCTTTGTCTCAGTTAACGTGGATTAATTCTGAACTCTTTAAACCAGAGCAAACTTCTAGTATGATTCAACCCAGCCTAAGACTGCTCTCTGGGACAGCATTGAGATTACCTCTAGAGCTGCCTTATTCTGTTCATTCACCATGGGATGATGTGGAAGTGGGATCTATCTAATTTATCTTAATCATCAGCATATGACAAAGTTGATACAAGGTATATGTTATATCTCCTGACAATAGGTAATTTTCTGGGGAGCAGCCAGGTTGAATAGGAAATACAGACGTCAAAAAATTGAGAAAAAAATTAAAGAAATTAAACCATTTTGCCACTGACTGTAATAGGGTCAAAACTTAGACTCATGTTGCCATAATCTACATTTAGTCTTTTTTATCCTGAACATGATGTAAAGGGTGTTGATTAAGCATCAATTCCATAACAAATATTCAGGCTGGACACCTGGATATTAGTGATTAGATGTTACTCAAAGTACTGTGATGGTCTCTGTTGTGGCTATGTTGGGAAAGTTTGTGGATATCTCTGATGAAGTCACCCAGCAGGTTTGAGAAGGCAGCTGGTGAAAGCAGTGCTGCATTCCCACTAATGCTCACCTCCTTAACTAGACAGAACTCCTGTCATATCTCTACTGCACTGAATTATTTATGACCTGCAGCCACAAGCTTAACATAGACATGCTCATTTTCATCCTCCCCATGTCATTTGCTAGGCAGTGTGTCATTCAAAGAAAAAGTGTTTTCTTTGTTTCTTATGTTTTCCCTCTATCCTCAGATGAGTCTCAGCCCAAAACTCAGAGACTTTTTCCTCTTTGTCAGAGATCTGCTTTTCACTCATATCCTTTCTGCAGTCACCATATTTCAGTTTCTATAGTCTCCATTGGGCTTCTTCCCTCAATTTGTGAAAATTTTGTTATTAATATATCAAATAAATCCAATATCTAATATATGTAATCTAATGTCTATGTTGTGTCATGTTTAACAGTTCATCCCTTGGAGCTCACTGGGTTACATTTCTCATGGTGCAGAGGCTGGAGAAGGTTCTCTCTGTAAAAGGAAGTACCAGAAGGAGGCAATTAGGAGTGAAAAGATCCTGCTGCACCTGGGATGTTGGGGAAGATTCCATATGCCTGCAAACTTTAGAGTTCAAGTCCATTGACAAAGAGCAGGATAAGAAGCTTTTTGTATTTTTTCTGTTTCTCTGTAAACTGCCAGCAGTTTTCACTCTAAAGTTATACAAAGATAGCAGTGAAAAAAACTTCTATTCTTCAGTCAGATAAACTCCACTAGCTAAATATTTGACATCTATTATAATGAAATTAAATATGGCTTGATTTTCAGAGGCAGAACGAATATGCTATTATTGAATGTAGCTTATAACCCTTAGTTTTGCAAAAGTTTTTGTTTGCAATTATGGTAAACATTGTTAAATTCATAATTAGCCCATTTTATCCTAAAGGAAAATAAAAGATAGAACAATATATGTATTTAAGTGTGGCTGGCTTAAATGAAATTTTTTTTTCTTAGTTCCTTACTTCTAATGTTTATATCCCCAGGACAGGACAGGTCAAGATGCAATCTGTGGTACTTGCAAGAGTCAATGAATATAAAAGCCTATTATTTTAAGGGGCTCCTCAGGGTTTTAACACTCTTAACGAGCCTCTCAGGGCTAACATTTAACACGTGTGCCCTACAGAAGCCTGTAATTTACCACGTGCCATCAATTTCATACATCCAATATATGGCTGTCAACCAGGTGCAGCTCTGCCTGCTCCATAAGAGTTCAGATATTCCAGGGCAGCCCATGGTACTCAAATATGGTAAATAGCTGCTGCTCCCCTGCTTTGCTAAGGTCACATGCTGAGAACAAAGCTGGTAATGCCTGAAAATTGTTTTGCACAATTTTCATCCCCTCTTTCATTTGGACATGCAAAACAATGCTTTTGTCAAAAAAGAAAAAAAAAATCTAGCAATCCTGCATCCTGAAAAGAACACATGGCTATTACTACTATTATTATTACTATTATTAGTACTATTAGTGGTATTATTATTATTATTATTGTTATTATTTGGAGGACTTCAACATATTACTGAAATCTCATCATCTAAAATTCCACCTTTAAAATTTGGGCATAAGAAATCAGGGCTCTGTGGATTGGGTTTTTTAAAATTATTACATTGGAGAATATTTTCATGACAAGTAGAGAGCAGAGATCTAGAGCAGCCACCACATTAAGATGACAAATGAGCAGGAGCACAAACTTGTTTAAATTATGAGAAGAAAACATGCCTGAAAGTGTCCATACTCTTGTTTTTGGAATCCCTGAAGAAAGTGAACAAGTCTTGGGGTGTTTGTGTCCTAAAATTGTTTTGTGTAATAGTATTCACCTTCTTCATTCTCTAATGATTAATTGGGATTGAAATTGGCTGAAATTGAAGAGGGAGTAAAACCACAGCTGGCAGAGATTTTGGGCTTCAAAATTAGCTTTTCTTTGTGGGAATAGCAAAAACATGGAGGGTTTCTCTAGAGAATAATAGCAAGCCAAGACACTGACATTTTTTTAGTCAAGAGAGTGGTAGAGAAAAGAAAGGCTGGTCTTCACCTCTGTTATGTTTTCAAGGGCACTTTGAAATCCTGTTAGTGTTATAGATTTTAAGTTGCCTTTTATGATCCTCTTGGTGTTGTACAGACATCTTATACAGTTTACTTTTGGGAAACATTCCATGTTAGTTTACATAAAGCACACCCTGATTACTGTTGTATTCACTGGTTGTTTATATATAAAATTGCCTCTGAGCCTTAGTGGCTTGACTTGGGTATTTAATTGCTTTGATTTGTTTATTGTATATGATGAACTAGTGTTTATTGGTTTAAACTCAGCCAGGGTGCACTTTATAAAAACACTGGTTTAATTTCTAAAATACAAAGAGATTTAATTTGTTTGAGATGCTAAGGTGGCTTGCAGTGAGTTGGTACAGTGAGTGGGTGTTGATTTTCTGTGACACTCCATGGCTCAGTGGATTCCTAAGGCCAATTCTGAAGCCATTTAAAGAATTACCAGGGGATTTCTTACTGGACACTACTTGGGCCAAGTAGAACTCTATGTTGTATGTTATTAACTATATGTTGTATATTATGAAATAATTTAAATATTTTAAATGGCTAAATAGAGCACATTTGGATTGGTTGAGACAAGTTGTCAGTTCTGGTTGAGTCAAACAGATAACCTTGTCAAAGAGGAAATGGGCAAAGAAAACAAGTTATGAGAAAAAATACAATAAAACTTTCCTGACTAACCTTTTTGGCCTTTTAAAATATTTCCCATCTGATTTTTTCTTTTTAAAGGTCTAAAAAGTAAAAGGCTATACCAGACATGTGACGAAAATATTAATTCTAATATTGATATTGTAGGTCAAATAATGTAGGGTTACATATAAGTGGAGCACTTTTCTACTAAGAAATATTCAATTTGGTTTGATCAAAATAGACTTTTTCTGATCAATAAGCAATTTCAAAGCTATTTCATATAAAAACAACTTTCTTTATAATCATCAGCCTTTGGCTTACTTTTTAGAGGGAACTCTGCAAGCACCCTTTAAGTTATTGATGGCTACCCCAGTCTTAGAAGGAGCCTTTGCTAACATGAGTGCTGTATTTCTTATCCCTAATATGGGATATATTCTGCCTTTGAAAGTGGAATTTCACCTAGTGTGCTATGAAGTAGCATGTGTGATGTCATATCACTGTGATCAAATCTGGTTTTTTTGAAAAGAAAAAAGGCATTGAAAAAAGTAGAAATTAGTGAGAAAATAAAACTGCATTCAGCCTGCAATTGCTGTATATTTTCTGCTTTGTTGTTTAGTTAGTATGAAATGAGTCTGTACATAGTACCAAAAGTCTTGACCACAGATGTATTGTTTCACAAATAAAGGCTTGTACGTGAGGGAAATGTATTGTGGTGAAACTGATGTGGAGTTCATATACATAATTTATTTTCCTGACTAGATGTGTAATTCAGATGTTGGATCATTGTTTTTTTGTTTTTTTTTTTCCCCAGAAATCACTGGTGGGAACTAAAAGTAGACTGAGGACATGCTAGCACCTTTATAGTGTTTGATAGAAATGTAAGTTTGTCAGGTCCTTTTATAGAAAATGTGTTCCACCTCTTCTCCTGAAACAGCTGTTTTTTCAGAAAAAAAAATGGGTTTCTGTCCCAGAAAAAGCATATTGTGTTATTTTTTCTTCAAAGCTGCTCACATTGTGTTTAGGAAAACTTGATGTACAGCTGTTTATCCTGGAAAACAGGGTGGAGAAGGTTCCTGTCTACATTTCTTGTTAAATGAAGATTTCTCAGAATGCTTTTTCATCAAGTGACAGACCTGTGAATAATGGCTAATGATGAAAATGCTGAATTTTTACAACAGTGTTACCTTGAACAGTCCTTCTGGCTTTTGTTTCACTTCTTAAAACTTTCATATCCTCTAAAAATCCAAGAAAGAAAAACATAATTGTGACAAAGCAAAAATCATTGGCCAATTGATATTAGGAATACGAGGTAAAGGAGAATGATGTGGTATAACTTTTAATATTGAATGGACACCTTTCTATCACAGCTTCCTTTGGACTTGTCCTGTAGAAGATGTGCAATAAATTTCAAATGTCAATTCTTCCTCATGGCAGCTCAATGGTAGCTAAGTGTTGGCTTTTTAAATGGACACAATCAAATGATGTTGATTGCATGAGTTGGATTTGGGTTCCTTATTATAGATATTTATTTTTCATTGAGTTTGTTTAGCATAAAAAGTAAGGAAGTGTTCATCCCAGAATATTGAATGAAATTACATAATGTACTGGGATATATTGCTTCCTGTACATCTCCTGGTGGGTGCTAGAAGATCTCTTTTCAGGTAGGACATACTGGGATGGTAAGAGACTGCAAGAACACAGTAACTTCTAGCACTTTATAGTCTTCCTCATGGCTTTAGGAGGAGGTATTCTTTAGAAAAGAGCTCCTCTGAAGGCCCAATGAGATTGAAAGTACAAAGTAAATTTCCTAGCCAGTAACTGTAGATCTTCAGAATTCCCCAGGGATTTGCCTGGTTTGTATTTCCCTCATACTCAGGAATAATAAAAAGGAGTAAATCACTATGTTCTATTTATTATTCATTATAAGCATTTTAACATTGATGAGATAATCAGGGAGTTTGGCTGAGAACTTTGCACCTTTGAAAATCTAATCAATAGAGTGCCTAGGAAAAGAAGACAGCTATTCTAAAACAACTTTAAAATAGACAGCTCTTTTTTTGCAGCAACCTTTTGAAGCCATTGTAGAAGTCTGTCACTACCTTATGATTATCTTTTATAGTTGCAAGATTTCTTTCAGTGCACACTGGCAATTGGGGGTTTTTGCAAAAAAATTCATCTTGAACTGGACAAATTAACTGGTCCAGCTACTGGGTGCAGCAGGATCCTGTAAACACCATCCCAGGCAACACAGAATGCATGAGCCCATCTAGGTATTTAAAAACAAAGAAGAGGATGTTTAAGTCTGGCAACACAAAACAACTGAATGCACTTAATTATACAGAAAAAAATATTGCCAAAATGTTACTTGCAACAGAGATGGAGGACAGGACCTGTCATGTTGAAGGCTCTAAACTACAAGTCTTATGAGGAGCAGCTAGGGAGCTTGGGATGTTTAGCCTGGAGAAAAGAAGGCTGAAGGGAGACCTTATCACTCTCTACAAGACCCTGAAAGGAGGTTGCAGCCAGGTGGGGATCAGCCTTTTCCCCCAGGTAACAGGAGAAAACAAGAAGAAATGGCCCCACATTGTGCTATGGGAGTTTTAGAGTGGACACCAGGAAAAATTTCTTCACTGAAACAAAGCTTAGGAAGAGGCTTCCCAGAGAAGTGGTGGAATCACCATTCCTGGAGGTATTTAGGAAACATGTGCATGTGGCACTTGGGAGTGTGGTTTGTTTGTGAACAGGTCAGTGCTAGTTAGTGGTTGGATAAAAGATCTTAGAGGCTTTTCTTAACCTTAGTGATTCCACGTTTTTGTGACATGCTGGTATTAGTTGTTCCACTTTAGGGTAGAAATCTGACCCTGACTCCTGAACAGGCAGAGTTATTTCCTATCAGCTGCCATTAACTGTTCATTCCTCCTGGCCACATCCACCTCCTCAGGACTTCCTACTGAGTGAGCCAGATTTAGCCCAGGTTAGCATCTTCATTTTCCTGGGTGCTGTGCTCAGTTTTCTTTTTTCCAAGTACTGCATGAGGAGTCATGTATCCTAATTTAAGACTGCAAATCCATCAAGCCACAGGCTGCCATTCACACCAGCACTCTGGCACTGCATTTGCAAGTAATTCTTCCTCTGAACTTTGCCAGGAAGGCCCAATTCAGTTTTGAGATACCAGAAAATGCTACCAGATATAATCAAGAGTAAAATACTCAATGTATGCCAGCATTTTAAAGCTGCTAAAAATTTTCTTGCTGTGGGCTGTGTCATCACTAAACATAGGAAAATTGTCTTGTCTGAGGGAGCACTGGAGAATGAAGCAAAATTTTTTCTATACTGATAATCTTCATCCAAAATACCTGGCCTTAACCATCATGTAAGCTGGAATTTCAAGGGAAGATGGCCACAAGATGTTGTGCTTTTGGAATGTTATGGTCATTTGCAGAAAATCTGGGTACCATTTTAGATGGAAGATGATGGAAGAAATTGGATGAAATTAATTTTGCCTCAGGAATGAAAAACTTCCTTTACAAGCCCTGAACTTACTGTTGACTCTGCTGGGTTTTGCATTTAGACAGCTACCATAACAATTTATCTGATATTTTTCAGTCAATTTGGCAGTCATGTTTTGGGTGCTGGTAAAACAAAGATAACTCTATCTCACACTGTGCAAGTGCTGCAGGATTCCTCAGAACAATCACAGCTCTATTTTTATAGTGTGGTTTTTATAGTGATATGCTTCACCATTCTACAAGGCTGAGTAAACATCCACTCATGCTAGACAATGTTTTTCTGTTTGCTTATGTCAATTAAAGAGCTTGAATGTACAGACAGGGAATCCTACATTGCTTCCCTTAAACCAACAGAATATGGAATCAGCTGGGCTCAGTGCCAAGAAGCTGATTTCTGGTGATAAACTGAAGTAAAATAAAATCTGCTCCATATGGTTTAATTGTAAACTTTGCAACTACAAACCAAAACGTGCTGTGTGACTAAATATTGCAGGACAAAAGCAGCCATAAAGTGCTATCCCTTGAGGCATACCCAGAGTCAGCCTGCCCACTTTCAAATGTACTCTTGAACTAAAAGGGAGGGTGAGAGACCAGGTGATGCTTGGTGTGTGTTGCTGGTGGTTCAGGTTTCTGAGCTGGGACACACCTTGGATCTGGGAACAGCTGTCAGTCCTAACCTGCAGGAACTAACACAATTGTAACCAAACTCAGGCCAGGAATGAAACTGCTTCTATTTCTTTCTGCTGCATGGCTGGCATTGCATGCTTTTATCCCCAAAGGGCATGCAAATTGGGCAAGGCTAAATGTAATGACTCTTCAACTTCCTGAAACCCTACATAACTCCCACATATTATAAATTCTGTACATGTCTATTCATTTCCAAGGAGAGTGAGCAAGAAGGCAGATTGGTGTTCAGCAGACACAAAAACACATAAATGATCTCCACGTGGACTAACCAACAATTTTCAGACCTGCTCCAATCCAGTGCCTGATCTTGTCTTAGAAGGGTGAAAGTAAATAGGAATTTGAAGAGATTCCTGGTCTATCAAAGGGAATGTGTTTTGTTCAAACCTGCCAACCAAGGCCTGGTTTAAAACCCACTGCTGATAGATCTCTGAGCATCTGCTGTTCAATTGCAGAATTTCTGGATTACACATCACAGCAGAAACCAATTTTCCCCATGAGAAAGGTTTGAATGTTTCACCTGACTTTTGGAAGATTTGGTAGGAGCACATTCAGGACACTTTGGTGCAGAAACACAAAAATGTTCCTCAAGCTGAGATAGTTTAGCTGTGTCACAAACTGGAGAGGATTAAACCACTTCTCTCTGCAGCACGTTCAATGGTCTCTTGAGTTTACAGTTGTGGAAGAAAAAAAGGGAAACACTTTGCCACTATGAATTAACAGCAGACCCTGTAAACAGTCTTGCTAAAGGAAGGAGCAGCATGCACCCTTTTTGTAATGTTTGAAAGAAATTGTGGGAAGGAGGCCAAAAAAACATTACCCCCAGCTTCAAACTGTAAAAGTGTTTAAAGTTGTTTAAGAACCCCATGCACTCCCCTTCAGGAGCCTTCAGGGAACAGAATGTAAGGAACTGGAAAGAAAGTACTGAAGATTTATTGGTGTTTTCAGCATAAACACTCATCAGTCCCATTTTGCAGAAAAGGAAACAAGCCTGCTTTTCTCTTTCAGCTAAATGGAGGTTTTCTAAATTTCTCATTGTTATGTAAGTATGAAATAACACACTTAAGTTAAAATATATCATATTGCTAACTGCAATATATATAGACAATATTTTTAAAGCTTAAAACAAACAGAAAGTGCCCCACTGTTTGATTTCAACAGTACAGCTATGCCTTTGGGTTTAGATCAGAAAGTGCTTCCAACTCTATTGTTGCAGGCGTGCTGGAAGCATCAGCAAAGGAAAGGGCTTCCAATTTTTAATAGAAGTTCTCAATAAGGCAGAGATTATTCTTATTCTTTCTTTATTTTGCTTTTGTTTTGATCACTCCAATAGCCATGTAACATTTGGAGGTGGCCTGGGGTAAAGCTGTAGCTGCACAGACTTTGCTGTTGGTTTCCAAAATGTAACAAAACCTCAGTTCTCTTCTGAAAGGGGATGTGTGCATCAGCTGCCTTGTTCAGGGTTAGGAGGAGGCAGCTGAGCTTTCCTGGTCCCCTTGAGCCTCGTTTGGCATCTGGCTCTTCTTACTTATCCAACAAGAAGCAAAGGTACTTGGCAACACTGAAAAAGGGAGGAGGAGAAGGTAAAGGAACCAGGACACACTGAAAAATACAAGGAATTGAAACCTTTAATAGAAAGCACAGCTATTTCTAGTAATCATGGGAAAGGTCCCAATAATAAAGTTTACTCTTAAGGGCATCCTGTGAAACTGAGTCAGAGTGTGGAATGCATGAGCAGAGTTGAGACCCCAGCACCACAAAGGGGTGGCCACAGCAGCACTCAGGGCTGGCTTCCCCTGTGCTGGGGCTCAGCAGCCAGCCTGCAGTGCTGGGCACTGCCAGAGGCTCTTAACACAGCTAGAGATGTGTTGAGGCTGTAGATGGGGGAGTGGAAGCGTTCAGATGGTTAAATGGATACTGAAAGACAAGATGGTGTCTCCTCTCCACCCTTAGTGTCTGTGCCCTTCCCACTGTTGTGTTGGGTCTCCTTCCACACACCTGTGTAGGATATCCAAGTTGCTCCTGGATCTCAGAAGATCTCTGTTCAGTTTATCTCCCAAAGCAGGTTTTGTCTTCTTGGATGTAAGACTGGCATCCTTGGCCCTGAAAACTGTTTGTTCCCCAAATTTGCCTTTTATTTAAATTCCACTTTTGAAATCCACCCATAAGGTGATTTCTACCCTTAAAACATCAGCCTTCCTGATTGCAGTACATATTTGAAATATAAAACACACATAGATGTCTGTCCTGAGAAGCTTAATGAAATCACACAGAACGGAAGAGCATGCATTTCCCTGAGCTTGTTTCTTCATCACTCTGAAACATTCTTTGGTAGGAATCTGGTATTCTGGCATTGGTTTTTTGCCCCTTGGTATGTTCTGTCTCTTTCCTTGCTTCAGACTTTTCACCCCTCATAGACAATTTTCCAAACCCTGTAATTTCAGATGGATAAGATAAAGAATTCCTTTCATTCTTCTCATTTCAAGTGTTCCAACAAAGAGAAACAGTGAGGTTAAATACTATTCACTGCACTTTGATTATGCACACACAGCAGCAACAACATACTGGTCACCACAATTTCTAGACTGTAAATACAAACATTCTCCAGACCCCAATCTCTTTCTTTTTGTTATGTTCCTTTATGTGAAAAACTACTTCTGTGCTCATGACTCACTGAAACACCCCTGTTCTTCTACAGGGCTTCTGTAAGCAAGGCCCACAATATCTGTCAGATCATGTATTAATTCATTACAATTAGGAATATTCTGAACTGACTCCCTATAAATCTTTATGGCAACAACATTTTTCTTCAAAAAATCAATTTAACTTGAAGAGCCCTAGGTTAAAAAAAAAAAAACAAACCACCAAAACCCATGAAAAAATAATTATCCTTTTTCAGTTGCTTGGAAACTTTCATAAAGAATATAAGAGTTAACTGCTAACACCTGAATTGCAAGTGACCTGATCAATGCACTCAGACTGCTATTGCATATTGCAACATACTCTTTTCCTAGAAAAATAGCAGTACAGTCTTCTGAGCAGCACACCATGCAAGTGGAGAAGCAATTTAGGTTAGTCAATAACTTCCATCTGTTCTGAAGCAGTGAGCATGAAAAGAGTTTCTTTATTCTGGCATTTATTCATGGCAGTGCCTCCTCAGTTTTATTTGTGCCAGAGTGAGCCATTAGTGTATTCTGCAACTACTGCCTGTCCTGTACATATTTCTGAGTGACAGCCACACAAAGAGGTGGCCTGTTAACTGGGATGCTCTATCAGTTCTTGTAGGATGTATATTTATTTATTTTCTGTGGCCTGACTGAATAACACAAACCTCCCTCAGCTTTGAGGTTTTTTCCTTGAAAAGTATATGTTCTCCTTTTTAATAATAATTTTAGAGTTTACTAGCTTCAATTAATATGTCTTCCTGAGAAAAGAATAAAAATACTTCCTTAAAGTGTTTCCTGCTCTTTACTCTGTCTTATATTTGAGTGAAACTTTTTCTCCCTTGCTTATTTAAAAACATGCACTATTTGCTTTTAAAGTTTTATTCAACCAAGGGCTGTAACATACTTGATGAAATAGGTTAGGATTTTGAAAATCTAGATATTGTGACCCTTAGGCCAAATGTCTGGAGATGTACCTATTAATTCAGGGTTCTCAACTTTGATATGGACAATTTTGGATGCCAAACTTGAGACATCAAATATTGTCTCAGTCTGAGCTTTCACTGGAGACAATAACCTCTGCAGGTGTTCATTGTCTCCAGAAAAGTAAGTTTCATTTCACAATGACCAGATGAGGCAGCAGGTGACATTTTTGTATCCTGCACAGTTCAGAGCCCCAGATTTGTTGGCCAGTTCTGCCCATGCAGAAAGGGAACAGGTTACAGCAGGACACATTGTCCTGTGAGTACTTTGAAATGGGCCTTAAGGGTTTCATTTTCTTGGCTCTGCTTCTGCCTGAGAAGTTATGCATTTTTGGTCATTATAGCTACACAAAAAATTAAGATTTCTGGGCTCTTTTCTGTCTTGCAGAGGGACAAGGCATTTGAACTCCTCAAATTTGACTCCAAGCCTCTAGCTATACAGCCATCAAGAAACACATTTATCTGATCATAGATGCTGAAATTTTGTCTCACTTTAACCATTAGGCAGAGATTTTTTTCTATAGGCAAATGGTACATGTTGTTTGGAATGATCTTAGGACATTGCTTTGGTAGAAACGTCACTGTTTTTCTGTCTAAATAGATAAATACTCGAAATTTATATCTTTCTTCCAACTCGCTTATTTTACATATTCTCTCCTTTAAAAAGCAAGATGTAGAGTTTGCTCCCTCCTGCACGTTAAAGGATTTCAAATAATTTTTCCTATTGCAGGATCCTACAAGTGTATCCCCACTGGAACTGTGCTGAAGAAAACTCTTTGTTCCCTGTCAGGTCCATGTAGAGCATTCCTCAGAGCTGCAGCCATCAGGAGTGAGACATATCTGGTGGCTCCACACATGATGGAACATTCCAGGACTGGGAAGGAGGAAATGTAGCTCACTGTTGTTTTCAGTTTCAGCTCCTCTGAGGCTCTAAACTCTGTGTTGAACCTCTTAGAGTCACAGCACAAAAACATAAATTAAGTGAAACAAAATTTTAATTAATTGATTACAGGAAGTTCATGACTTTGGGAAAGGACTATACAAACATACAAGAACAATGAGCTTATATGTTGCCCATGCAAACACAATGAGCTAAATCATTCTAGCAGAGATGGCTGGGGTGACAGGAGCCCAGGGAGCCCCAGCCAAGGCTGAGCTGTGCAGGGCTGTGTCTGGCTCTGGGCTGGCTGCCTTGAGCTGCACAACTACAGAGTTCCATGGGCTGAGTCATGAACCTGCAACTGCAGGGCCAGGAGGGAGCTGCTGCCTCCAGGGTCTACCAGGTTGTGACACACTCCTTTTGTGTCTGGGAAGACCTTTTACCGAGTTTCTTGGGAGAAGACAAATCTATTGAGCTACTCGAGTAATTGATGCATGCTGCCCACTACCCTTCTAAGGAAGCAGTTTTAGGAGAACTGGTTAAAATGATAATAATAGGGGTATTTTGAACATCCCTGTTGAAGAATGAAATTAACTCTGAAGAACAAATCCTGGCAACCATAAATTATTTGTTCCTAGGTATGAGTTCCCCCAGGGTAATTAGCTGTGACTAACCTTGAGCTGTGGACTCAAAGGGTTGGGGTACAGGTGGTCTTGTATAGTCAGAGCAAGAGCAGGTAGACAGAGGTAGACTCAGAACTAGGCTTTTTGTACACAAAAGACTATGAAAGAAACTAGATTCAGTCCTTTTAAACTGTTAAGGTAAGGAAATAGAAATAAGACTAAGAAATAAGCAAGAGCTCCAGTTCTCAAGAGCTGCAAAATGAACATGAGAACTTTTTTACAGAGGCCCTGTGTTTGCAGAGAGTCTTTTGTGTATCTGACTATTGTCTTTCATGACAATGGCATCATTCCTAGATTTGCTGCTTTCCTGGACTTAAATTTGGTGTCATTCTGTTGTGGCCAGTCTATAAATAGATTTTGAAATGTATCCTTCAAATTTGTGCAGATGCACTTACCAACAGAGGAAGTCTCATCATATTGAAAAAAAGGTGTAAATGAGTTGTCCAAAATCATATGCAACTCATAGCTTTTCTTTTCTTTTTGCAGTTATACCCTGGACAGTTGAAAAGTAAACAAAATCAATTTTTTCCACCTTTCCCTCACTCCAGTTCTCTGCTCTTTTCTTTGACTGCTTGCTAATATATTTTGTTGGCTCCTACAGGACTCAAGGAGTACATTTTGTTTAGTATATGTAAGAAGATTGGCAGGCATGGAGGTAACTTTCCCTTCAGCAGCCCATGTAGTGCTCTGCTCTGTAGCTGTAGCAGGGCTGATGTTGAGAACACACCAGTGTTTTAGTTCCTGCTCAGCTTTGCTCCCACAGCATCCAGACTCTCCATCCCCACTCCCACAGGCCAGTAGGCTGGGTGTAGGCAAAAGGCTGGAAGGGAACACAGCCACAAACTGACCAAAGGGTATTCCATACCAAATGATGTCATGCTAAAAAAAAAAAAAAAACCAAACCCTAAGATCAGGGAGGAGGTGAGAACATTAATTATATATATGATTGTCTTCCAAGACAATCACTATAAGTACCAAAGCCCTGCTTCCCAGGGAATGGATGGCCATCTCCTGCTGATGAGAAGTAGAAAATAAAACTTTTTCCTTTGTCTTGCTTCTGTGCACAGCCTTTGCTTTTATTTCTCAAACTCCATTTATCTCAACCCATGAGTTTTCATCTTATGTTCTTCACCTGCCCTCCTCAGGAGAAGGAATGTGAATGGCTTGGTGGGCTCCTGGTGTCCAGCCAAGGCCAACCCACCACTGTGTGATCTGATGGACAAAGATTTTACAATGAATCTTGAGATTTATTTGCAGCTTCTAAGTGATGTTGGATACGTCACTTATCCCCTGTGATTCTGTTTCATGCTTACCTTTTATTTCTTTGTGTATTTACTTTTTAAGAACTGTCATCTCCCCTTTGAGCAAAGGACTGTGATTATATATTTGTAGAGCACTTATCCCCACTCAGTGGGGAGCACAAAGCACAGGAGCTCATCGAAGTGAACTTGTGGCTCAATTGTTGTTGCTGTTCTTCAGGAACCTCCTTGACATATGCAGAGAATAAGTTGCAAGACTGAAAAACTGTGCTAGCTCCTTGCTTTCTCCAGCCTTCTTTCTCTAAGGGCTCTGCAGCTGTTCAGGATAGGACAGAACAGAATATCTGGTGCATGGTGTTCTCTCACTGCCACGTGAAGAAGTAAAACCTGGGACTTAGGGCCAAATGAGGGATACAGAGTGATGAGGGAAGAGTATCTAAAGAAGGTTGTCAAGTGCATTCATAAATGTTAAATACTTCCACTTTTGCCTATCGGGATGTTCCTTATGTGTTTTCCCTCAATTAACAGTCCTCAGTTCTGCTCAATCAGTGGGATTTGTTACTCTTCTTCATCACAATGGTCTTGTCAACTCAATGGTAAGAGTCAGATGAGTGCAGAATTTATAAAATCAACATGAAAGTAAATATTTTAAAATAAAACCACAGATAAGTAAAAGCAACATAATGAAAAACTGTTTCTTAAATATTGCAAAAATCAGTTACATTTGGCCCATCATGTTGACTGATATTGTTAGTTTAATTTTCTAGAAGGAAGTACAGTCAAGGGAAAATGCAGGCCTTGGTCTTTCCTGCTGAACAGCCCTACTGAACTACTCCTCTTCAATGTGCGTTTATGAAGTACCTGTGTGTTAATTTTTTTTTTTTTTTTTTTTTTTTTTGTACCTGGAAATAGAAGTACAGCTTGACAAGCAGAAAGTTTTTATGCATTACTTTTCTTCATCTATCTTCCTGACAATAAATCTGCTAAAGTAGTTGGAATGAAATACAAGACATAATAACCAGGAGGTGCTGTCGATATCTCTGCCTTCTAACTTCCTCTTAGGGATAAGAATTTAGAAGATTTAGAAACACAGAGAAGCTATAACCAATAAGGGCAACAAATTTAACAATAAACCCAACCACTGTGAATATTCTTCTAAACAAAGGGGCTCTCATTTTCCAAAGTGTACACATCTAGCAAGATTAATTTGCTCACCACTGTTATCCTCAGAGGTGAATTTAATCTATTTATAAGTATCTAAAAAAAATAATCAGGAGAGAAAACATTTTTCCAGAGAAACTTGGTTTTCCTGCAATGGAATACCCTTTCCCTGAAGACTGCTATCCTAGTTTACAACTGTCATTGAGAGTCAGAGATGGATAGATATTCAAATGTTATGATTTTATCAGCTTTTTATTTTCATGCATGAAATCTGGTGAGGGAAGCCACTCTTTGCTAGCAACACCCTCATAAGTGTCTAACATATACATTAAAACAGAATAGGGCTGTATGTTTACTGCTGTTTCCCCTGTTCTGCCTGATTTCAGAATTGTTGATGTCCTCATATTCCTCTGGGAGAAAGAAGGCAAGAATCTGTCTGGCTGGAATGCTATAAAGCAGACTTTACACACAATTACCTCCTACAATTGAATAAAACGTCAACTCACTCTTTCCCCAATACTCATAAAGCATCATTTGTACTCAGAACATCTTTTGGCACAATCCAGCTTACTAACCAGTCCTATTATGTGTCAGGCCA